>NC_057738.1:41956-71362 GCF_004010195.1 Chiloscyllium plagiosum | reverse complement strand
TAGGGGGGTCGGGCGGGGGAGCAGTGTTGGACAGGGTTGGGGGTAGATGGGGGGGCGGTGTTAGGCGGCGGTATTGGACGGGGTTGGGGGCAGGCTAGGGGGCTGGAGTGGGCAGGGCTGCTGTGCAGTGTGCTGCTGCCTAGTCTCCTGGATGGGGAGCAGATTTAACAAAACTTCAGAGCCCAGAGGAAAGACAAAATAGCCAAATAATCCATTATCCAAACAGAATCATGCCACCCATCTCATTCGGATAATCGAAGTTCCTCTGTACTGCAATTAATACCCAAAAGGGCTTATACTAATATACCAGACTGCCATATGGAGTATAAGTAATGCTAGAGAACCTGGATACACGTCTAAGACATTTTTCCAAGGCAGGTGCACAAATTAGAAGAGAAAAATGTTTGTTCCAGTCCCTCCTGGATGACCTGGTTGGGGCCTACAGAGCCAAAAAGACTGGGGTACACCCATTGAAAGATGAATAGAGGCCGATCAAAGGTGCCCCAATTTCTACGGCTGTCTAGGAGGTCAGGTCATTTGGTGGGCTGGTAAATTATTATGAAAAGTTTATGCATAGCCTCGAATCAATCCTGGCACCACTGCATTAACTCCTAATTTTAAAAGAAGTCTGCCTTAAAAATGGTCTCATAGAAAAGCCCTAGCTCTCAATGAAGTAAAGATACAGATGTCATCCTCTAAGCTGTTCCTAGACCTCATGAAGGGGAAAAAACAGCATGGGAAACTCCAATGCCAGATCCCAGGCTCCACCAAGCAAGAGACAGTTTGATACAGGGAATTATGTTTGGTGTAAAAATCTCAGAAATGGCCCTGCATGGTCAACGCGAGGTCAGGACCAGAGATTAGAATGTTTGAATAGGTGAGGTGGTCCTGAATAAGCTTTCAAATGAAAGCCATGAATTCTCAGGTGGTGCAGGAAGAAAACATGCCTTGCCCCTTGGAACATTCGGAAATTCCAGCAGAACCTATGGATGCCCCATCTCTGTCAAACTATGGTAACGCTTCTGAATCAGAGATGGACATGACAGAAGTGGCCACCTCAACACCTTTGCTGACAAAAAAAAAAGTGAAATTCTAACAAGGCACTCGAGGCAGAAGAGGTGAACTTCCATGCGTTACATGCTACGCATATCATACACTGTGTTGGGAAACCCTGACCCAATGCTAAAATGCCACAGGAAGTTCTCCAAGGAAAAGGACCAGCCTTTATCCATGGACTGAGAGGGTGGGAATGTTGTGATTGGAATGCAGTCAGCCAGCGGGACCTCAAGGAATAGGAGTTTCCTGATTGGGGCTATTAATTGGATTGAATCAAGGAGCCCTGACTGACATACAACAAGGGGAATGTCAGAGATACTGACACTCTGATGCTTAATTCTGTATTATGCAATACAATTTTCAAGGACTGTTCATATGTTAATAAAGGGTGTCTTGGTGACCATTGGTGTCCGACAGTAAACTCAGCAAGTCTCTTAATTGATAACAGTGATCCATTGGCAGTGGTCAACAAAGCCTGACATGACACAGAAATGGCTGTAGGTCTCTAAGGGATAAGAGCTCCATTTTCTAAAAGAAAATAAGACCACAGCTGACTAAAGAGCTAAGGGACAAATAAAATTAAAAATGTTTAAAAACACAAAAGAAATCATTTTTTGGTGAAATAGAAAAAGATACAGAAGTACAGGAAATAATGACAAAACAGTAAGAAAGAGCTATGAAGAGAGAATGAAAATAAACTTGCTATCAATATCAAAGTTAACCCAACACATTTTTACCACTATATTAGACAGTAGAGGGCGAATGCAAATAATGTGGGCACTTGGACAACTGATAATGATGAATTAAAATAAATAAATGGTGACCATGTTAAACATGTCAACTATATAGGAAGACATCAACACAGAACCATGTAACCAGGGGAATAGGCCATTCAGCTCCTCAAGTCTGTGCTGGCAATCAACAAGACAAGATGCACACTATATACATATCAATATACATCTGATAACCTTTGACACCTCTATTAGTCAAGAATCTATTGACATGCACCCGGAATGTAATTAGCTTACTTACAGTGTGGAAATAGGCCCTTCGACCCAACAAGTCCACACCAAACCTCCAAACAGCAACCCACCCAGACCCATTCCCCTACATTTACCCCTTCACCTAACACTACGGGCCAATTCATCTAACCTGCACATTTTTGGACTGTGGGAGGAAACCGAAGCACCTGGAGGAAACCCATGCAGATACAGGGAGAATGTGCAAACTCCACACAGATAGTCGCCTGAGGCGGGAATTGAACTCAGCATTCTTGTGCAGGATCACAAATTTTTCAACAGTGTCCTCTAATTCTAGTATTTCCCACAAGGGGAAATATTCTTTAGTATCCATTCCGTAAGGTCCCTGTCAGATTTGTATAGATCGGAGAAAAAAAAAATTCTTATTCTTTTCAACTCCAATGGATATATATCTAGCCTGTCCAAACTCACCACTCCAACCCAGCTAATAGTCTAGGTAAACTTCTCTGAACTGCTTCTAACATATTTATAACTTTTCTTACAGGAGGCAGCCAGAACTGTACAGAGTTCTCCAGCTATGGTCTCCCCAAAAACCTGTACAATGTAGCAAAACATTCTTACATGAATATTCCATTTCTGTTGTAATAAATGACAACAGTCCATTTGCTTTATGCGAATTATGTGGTTAGCAATTCCTCACAGGGACCGTGGTAAGATTCCAGCCTCGGGCGGCTGTCTGTGTGGAATTTGCAGTTTCTCGCCATGTCTGCGTGGGTTTCCTCTGTGTTCTCTAGTTTCCTCCCAATGTCCAGGGGTACGAGAAGGACAGTTAGGAAGGAAAGGGAGGTGGTGTAGCTCTAATATTTAGGGCTGACATCAGAGCTGTAGTGAGAGATGATGTAAGTTCTAAGGAAAAAAAGGATGAATCAACATGGGTGGAAATTAGAAATAGTAAGGGGAAAAAGTCACTGATGAGTGTAGTCTATAGGTTACCAAATAATAACATCACAGCAGGGCAGGCAATAAACAAAGAAATAACTGATGTATGTAAAATTGATAGAGCAATGATCATGGAGATTTTAATCTACTTACTAATTGAGCAAATCAAGAGAGTCAAGGCAGCCTTAAGGAGAAGTTCATAGAACCTTATGCAATAGTCCCATGTGTAGAGACAGGAATAATTGATGATCTCATTATTAGGGATCCTTTCAGAAGGAGTGATCACAGTGTGATTGAATTTTAAAACATAGATGGGGGTTAGAAGGGAAAATCCAATAGTGCTGAAACAAAAGACACTATAATGGGATCGAGGAGAAGTTGGCTAAAGTAGAGAGGGAGCAAAGACTTTGGTGGGACAATTGAGGAACAGTGGAGGACTTTCAAAGCGATCTTTCACAGTGCTCAGCAAAAGTATATACCAGTGAAAAGACAGACTGTAGGAAAAGTGATTATCAGCAGTTGATATTTAAGAAAATGAAGGAGGGTATCACATTGAAAACTAAAGCATACAAGATGGCAAAGATTAGTGGGAAACTAGGGGATTGGGAAATATTTAAATGGTCAAGAGAAAGCCACAAGAAAAGAAAAGCTATAAAGAAAGGTATGATGGATTATGAGAGTAAACCATCTCAAAACATAAAAACTGATGGCAGAAATGTCTACAAAATATATAAAATGAAAGAGTGGCCACCTTGCAAGGTATATTTGTAAATAACATTAGTTTCACTTGCTGACTGTATTGAGTCTTTCAAGTTCATTTTAGTGTTTGGGTTTGTGGGCTACCAAGGGGTCTGAGTAGTCTGGCACCCTTACATATGGATGAGGAAAAAAAACACTTCAACTGGGACAACACATCCATCCTAAGACAAGCCAAACAGAGACATGCACAAGAATTCCTAGAAGCATGGCATTCCAACCGGAACTCTATCAACAAACAAATTGAGTTGGATCTCATTTACTTCCACCTGAGAAAATGAACAGGAAATGGCATCACCATAAGAAATTACATAGTTACAGGAAATGACATCAACTACCCAAGGAAACCCAAACATATAAATAGAAAGTGGGCTACACCACCAGGGCTTCAGCTGGAGGCTCACTGAAGAGGTTACCTAGTATGGTGACAAAACATCTAAGAACGAACTTTCCAGCTCAGCAAATAAACCTACATCCACAATTGAGTCCAAAATCTGGGAAAATGAATCTTGCTATCCACACTGTCTATACCGCTCATGATTTTATAGATCTCAATCAAAGATTACCACCAATATCTCTACAATCTCCTCAGCAATCTCCTTCAGGATTCTCAAGCGTAGCCCATCTAGTCTGGATGATAAATCCAACTTCAGACCTTTTAGTTTTCTCAACACTTTCTCCATAGTGATGGCCATTACACTCACCTCTGACTCTTGAAGTTCTGGTATGCTACTGGTGTCTTCCACCATGAACAATGTTGCAAAGTACTGATTCAGTTCCTCATCCATTTTTTATTCCCCATAACTTCTTCTCCAGCCTCAGTTTTCAGCAGCCCATTGTCCATTGTTGCCACTCTCTTAGCTTTTAGGTATCTAAAACACTCTGAAACTATCTTTTATATTGTTAGTTAGCTTAACCTCATATTTCATCCACTCCCCCACCCCCCTTTTTTTGGTTGTCCCTGCTAGTTTCTAAAGGTTTCCCAATCCTCTGGCTTTCGACTAATCTTTGTCACATTGCACATTTTTTCTTTTGTTTTTTATGCTGTCTCTCACTTTCCCCTTATCAGCTACGGTTACCTCACCTTCCCCTTAGTATGTTTCTTGTTCTTTGGGTGAATTTCTGCTCTGCATCCCGAATTACACCCAGACACTCCTGCCATTGCTGTTCCACTGTCTTCTCTGTTAGGCTCCCCTTCCTGGTCAGCTCCTCTGTCATGTCTGATTCCTGAGCCTTTTCATACTGCTGGTCCTATTACTTGTTCTGGAAACTTTAATAACCACTGCTAAGTCTTCCCTGACATTAACACTTTAATCAGTTTTCCATTTAACTGAACCCACCCTTCCATTATTTAGTTTCAAGTCCTATCTGTAGCTTTAACTGTGCAATTTCTCAGAACTCTGGTCCCAGCATAATTTGAATGACACCAGTCCTATCAGAATAGCTCCCTCCTTCCCTAGTGCAAGTGTCAATGTCCCATGAATTCAAACGCATTTCTCGCACAGCAGTCTTTCAGCCACGCGATTACTTCTTTAATTTAGTTGACTCTATGCCAATTATTTATGGCTGAGATAGTAATCCAGGAGTTATCTTTTTGGTTCTGCTTTTTAATTTAGCCGGCAGCTGCTCACCTTCCCTCAGCAGAGCCTGTTTCTTCTTTCTACCTATATCATTGATACCTATGTGAATCACAACAACTGGATTACTCCTCTCCCATTCCTCTGCAGCTTAGATAAAATATACTGAACCCAGCCACCAGTCTTTAGGGCATTAGATCCTGGCCACAGAGAACAATGTCTATTCCCCTGCAAGTACTATCCTTGATTACAACCTCAGTTCTCTTATCTCTCCATCCTTGAATGGCTCCCTGAAACATAGTGCTTAGATTAGTTTGCTCATACTCCCTACAGTCCCCACTTTCATGCACACAGGTAGTAAGAATATCAAACCTATTAGAAAAGCTCAAGGGCTCCTGGATCCTTCTATCTGCCTCACCCATAATCACACCTCCCTGTCCCTGACTACTAACTGAATTCAAAGTAGATAGTCTAAGAGGTGTGACTGCTTCCTGAAATACAATATCCAGAAACTCTCCCCCTCCCTGATGTTTCACAGTGTTCAAAGCTCAGATTCCAGCTGATCGACTCTGGGCTGAAGTTACTCAAGCAACCAACACTTGTTACGAATCTGGTCACTCTGAACCACAATAGAGTCCACCAGCTCCTATATCATGCAGGTACAGTACATTACCTGCGTGTAGGTGATAAAATAGCATGGCTATTTTATTTACTTCATTTTTAATTTGATTTTTGAAAATGTTCTATTGGTCTTTTAGCTTGTAACTTGTAATTATTTCCCCTATTTACCTTCAATTGGAAGTACTTTACAATGGACAGCCAAATTAGTAGCTATTATCAACTTATTATGAACTTATGGTTTTCCTGTGATGTGATTCTTTTGTGCCGGGCTTCCAGTCCTGGGCGTCAATTTATCCTGTAAAAGACCTCACAAACTATGAACCACAAATGCGCTAAATTCCCAGCTGCTTCCAAATTCTCCAAACTATATATTCATTCATGATTTGGAGGTGCCAGTGTTGGACCTGGGTGTACAAAGTTAAAAATCACAACACCAGGTTACAGTCCAACAGGTTTCATTGGAAGCACACTAGCTTTCAGAGCGCCGCTCCTTCATCAGGTGACGGTGGAGGACACAATTGTAAGGCACAGAATTTATAGCAAGAATTTACAGTGTGATTTAACTGAAATTATACTTTGAAAAATACCTTGATTGTCTGTTGAGTCTTTCATCTGTTCGAATACCATCATAGGTTCACTTGTAACATCACAATGTATAATTTCAACCTGGTGTTGTGTGATTTTTAACTATATAGAACATAGAACATAGAACATAGAAGAATACAGCGCAGTACAGGCCCTTTGGCCCTCGATGTTGCGCCGATCCAAGCCCACCTAACCTATACTAACCCACTATCCTCCATATACCTATCCAATGCCCGCTTAAATGCCCATAAAGAGGGAGACCAGGTGTAGCTTACATGACTGATCAAACTGGAGGAGGTTATTTTGGTAAAGGACTGAACCAATTGAAAGAATTTGTCAAGAACGCAAGAGAAGTTGAGAAACTGGAGAGAGTACACAAACCTGCACACTGTTTATTACGTATCTCACCAAGCACCATCTGTTCAACATGCAGTTGAGTCTGCACATCACACATTGCATTAATCAGCCACCTCAAAACCTTTAAACCAGAGTGACAGCAAGGGATTGCCTAAGAGGAGTTTCTTTTAGGCAAGTAACTAACTGAAAAATGTAGATGAGGCCCAAGCATTACAACTGTGTTTCTTTTACTGCTCACTGCAGCCCTCCCCTGTTTGCCTATTTTGTTTGTTGGTCCAATTTTATTCCTGTAGATTATCAAGTCCTTCTGAACAGCTTGGAACCTCAGGCTAATAGTTGAATTGTCACAGATTCTAACCTTGGCAGAGAAACAGTAAGCAGGTAAACAATTAATGGAAAATCGGCAAGTCAAAAAACATGTTTTTCTGTTCATTATACTGTAAGTTTCTCTCCACTTTACAAATGACAGAGCGAGAAAGGATGTTCAATAAATAGATCTTATGTACATCCAATAATAATATTTTCAGTCATATTAATTAGCCAAACAAAAAATATTTTTAACTATATGTGACCAATCATCGGTCTGTCAGTTAGTGTTTCAGGTGTACTAATAAGGGGAATTTTTATGTAACTTTGGGTTTGCTGTCTGTTAGCCCACAATGCCTGCTGAATCATCCTATTAATGGTCCATGCCTCATTGTTAGAAAAGGAGATCTTTTAATTGCTTGTTTAAATAGGTCAAGTCTAACATCTAATTACTTACTCAGTGCCAGTGGAAGACCTGCATTCTAAACACATAATAAATATTGCATTATCTTGTGTTATCGTAAATATCAGGTACTAAGTTCATTTCTATAACACCATTTCAGCAATGCTCTGGAACACTCGCACGCATTTTGCTGTGGCATGCAGTGCTGCACATTGCCTCTGACACTGTCTGGGCACATGTTTTTCAGACACCCACCTTCTGTCACCAGTATACAAGCCAGTGAATGAGTGCTATCCTGATGACATACAGCCTTACCAACAGGTGCGACTCCACTTGCTTACTTTTTGCAAGTCCAGGCCATCCACATTCTGAAAATATCAAGCGCGACATTGATCATTTGAGAACTAAGCACCATAATGGGGAAGTTAATTTTGATTTTCTGTTATTGTAAGGTCACTGAAAACGTGTTTTGGAATGTTTCTGGAGATATTTTTGATTATTTTTTAAATTTTCAGAATGTTGTCACTCACAAGAGGCCAGACTGCGGCCTGTGCACACAACAACATAAAGATATGGAGACAGCAGTAGCAATGCCTATAGATCTTTACAGTGATGAAAGATGAACTGTAGGTTGACAGGCAGGCAAGCTCCTTTACGCCACTCTGTGATCCTCTTGGAGCCAGATTCTTCTATGCTCTTTGACAATAACAGGAAGGAAAATGAAAGAGTCATGTAGCAACTTTCACAAGCACTGGGTTCTCCAAATCAGTTCTGAAAGATAATCGTAAATTGGAATGTCCATCAGTGCTCTCATTGAGATCTTCATCTGGACTCTCTGCACTCTCTTGTCCACCTTGAGGTATTGTGGCAAAGTCACCAGCAATTTTAGACTACCTAAATGTCAGAAATCATAATGTAAAAGTTGAGTGAATGAAAACGGCTGCACTGAAATGCAAGAAAGTCCATGGTTATACCATTAGGATCTTGCTCATCATGTCAGACAGTAGGTTGAGGGTGAACTAGATTGAAAAGAAAGGCTTCAGGGCAAAACTGAAAGAGAAATGGTAGTAGATAATAGATGCAGTGGCTTTAATTTTCCAAACCTCTCTCATTTGGGAAAGGTTCCATCAGATTTGAAAATAGCAAGTGTAACTCAATCAAAAAAGGGAGATGGCAAAGCCTACAGGCCAATTTATTCAATATCTCTCATAGGAAAACTGCTGCAATCTATTCTTGAAGTTTAATGGCACTTCGAATATATCAACATAATCAGGCAGAATCAACATGGCTTTATGAAAAGGAAATGATGTTTGATTGATTTATTATGATTGTTTGAGAAGCTAACACATAATGTGGTTGAAGGGGAAGCTGTGGACATGCTGTACATGGAAGGAATTTGACAAGATGCCACAATAAAGGTTACAATGCCAAATAAGAGCTCATGGTCTTAGAGGAACAAATTACCATGGATAAAGGTTGAGCTTGATTGCAGGTAGATGTCTAGATTAGAGCGGTGCTGGAAAAGCACAGGTCAGACAGCATCCAAGGAGCAGGAAAATCGACGTTGCATGAAAAAGCCCTTCAGAGAGTGGCATAAATGGATCATTTTGGGATTACCAAGATGGTGTTTGTTTGTATGTCCATTGTCTTACCAGACCATATGGGCTGCTCCCTCATTAGAGAGAGATGCGACTGGTGGTGACTTAACCTGAGGGCTACCAGACCTCAAGCATGGGAAGAGGTTGAGAAGAGTATACTTCATGGTAACCTCAAACCGGTGATGGAAATTCAACCCATGTTGGTGGCATCACACTGCTCTATAAACCAACCATCCAGCCATGTGAGTTAAACTGATCCCCTACCAAGATGTAACCATAAGACCATAAGAAACAGGAGTAGGCTGTTCAGCCCCTCGAACCTGCTCAATCATTCATTAGGGTAATAGCTGATCAGTCACTCTCTGACATTTACTTTCCTGTATTTCTCTTGATTCCCCTACTGATTAAGAATCTATCTATCTCAGCCTTAAGTATACACAAGGATTCTGCCCCCACAGGTCTCTGTGGCAAAAAGTTCCAAAAGAAAGGCTGAATAGGCTGGGACTTCTTTCATTGGAGCATGGGAGGTTGAGAGGTGATCTGAAAGAAGTTTATAAAGTAACAAGAGGTATAGATAGAGTTGACGGTAGTTGTCTTTTAAGAGACAGTAAGGTCTGCAGATGCTGGAGATCAGAGTTGAGAGTATGTTGCTGGAAAAGCACAGCAGATCAGTCAGCAGCTGAGAAGCAGGAAAATCAATGTTTCGGGCCAAAGACCTTCATCAAGAGTGAGCTCATTTCTGATTAAGGGCTGTGGCCCAAAACGTCAGTAGTTGTCTTTTCCCTAAGTTGGAGAATTTCGAGACAAGTGAGCACATTTTTAAGGTGAGAGAAGAGAGATTTAAAAAAGACAAATCTTTTACACAGAGGGTGGTTTGCATATGGAATGAACTTCCTGAGGACGTGGTGGATTGATACATGAATAGTAAAGGTTTGGAGGATATAGGGTGTAGGTTTGCTCGCTGAGCTGTAGGTTTGATATCAAGATGTTTCATTACCTGGCTAGGTAACATCATCAGTGGCAACGACCAAGTGAAGCGAAGCTGTTGTCTCTTGCTTTATATTTGTTTGTCCTGGACGGGGTTCCTGGGGTTTCTGGTGATGTCATTTCCTGTTCATTTTCTGAGGGGTTGATAGATGGTATCTAGATCTATGTGTTTGTTTATGGCGTTGTGGTTGGACTGCCAGGCCTCTAGGAATTCTCTGGCACATCTTTGCTTAGCCTGTCCCAGGACAGATGTGTTGTCCCAGTCGAAATGGTATTTTTTTTCCACCGTATGTAGGGCTACGAGGGAGAGAGGGTCGTGTCTTTTTGTGGCTAGCTGGTGTTCGTGTATCCTTGTGGCTAACTTTCTTCCTGTTTGTCCTACGTAGTGTTTGTAGCAATCCTTGCATGGAATTTTGTAGGCAACGTACCAACCATCAAACCAAAAATCTGGGTCCGCTACGTAGATGACACCTTTGTCATCACAAAACAAAACAAGACAGAAGAGACATTTAACATCATCAAAAACACCCTCACAGGCATAAAGTTCACCAAGGAGGAAGAAACCGACAACAAACTCACATTCCTGGATGACACAGTCAAAAGAAAGGACAACGGAGCACGACAAACCTGCGTATACAGAAAACCGACAAACACTGACCAAATACTTAACTACACCAGCAACCATCCCAACACACACAAACAAAGCTGTAAATACAGTCCGCAGATTCCTCAAGAACAAACCATGACAAGCAGACCAAACACAGCCAGAAACCCTAACCACCTTACCATACATCAAAGAAGTTTCAGAAATGACAGCCATTCTACTACGACCCCTCGGAATCCTAGTAGCACACAAACCCACCAACACTCTCAAACAAAAGCTAACAAATTTGAAAAGGGTGACACAGTGGCTTAGTGGTTAGCACTGCTGCCTCACAGCACCAGGGACACGGGTTCAATTCTCACCTTGGGCCATCTGTAACTGCTGCGTTTATTTCTAATGGGCAGCACGGTGACACAGTGGTTAACACTGCTGCCTCACAGCACCAGAGACCCAGGTTCAATTCCCACCTCAGGCTGTGTGGAGTTTGCACATTCTCCCCGTGTCTGCATGGGTTTCCTCCGGGTGCTCCGGTTTCCTCCCACAGTCCAAAAATGTGCAGGTTAGGTGAATTGGCCATGCTAAATTGCCCGTAGTGTTAGGTGAAGGGGTAAATGTAGGGGAATGGGTCTGGGTAGGTTGCACTTTGGAAGGTTGGTGTGGACTTGTTGGGACGAAGGGCCTGTTTCCACACTGTAAGTAATTTAATTTAAAAGACCCTGTACAACCCATGGACAAAACCAACATCGTCTACAAAATTCCATGCAAGGACTGCCACAAACACTATGGAGGACAAACAGGAAGAAAGTTAGCCACCAGGATACACGAACACCAGCTAGCCACAAAAAGACACGACCCTCTCTCCCTCGTAGCCCTACACACGGAGGAAAAAAAACACCATTTCGACTGGGACAACACATCTATCCTGGGACAGGCTAAGCAAAGACATGCCAGAGAATTCCTAGAGGCCTGGCAGTCCAACCACAATGCCATAAACAAATACGCAGATCTAGATACCATCTATCAACCCCTCAGAAAACAAACAGGAAATGGCATCACCACAAACGCCTGCAACCCCATCCAGGACAAACATATAAATATAAAGCAGGAGACAACAGCTTCGCTTCACTTGAAGGTCGCCACTAGCCAGGTTACCTAGCCAGGTAATGAAATGTCTGGATATCAAACCTACAGCTCAGCGAGCAAACCCTACACCCTAAACCTCAACCTGAGCTACAAGCCTTCACAAACCTTTGGAGGATATGGGACAGGAACAGGCAGGCGAGATAGTTTATTTATGATTATGTTTGGCATGGACTGGTTGGGCCAAAGAGTCTGTAAGAAACAAAATTCAACCTAATCTCAGTCCTAAATTTGCATTCCTTATGCTTTCTAGTCCTAGATTATCCCATGAGGGGGAAATAGCCTCTCAGAATTTATCCTGTTAAGCTTATAAGAATCCTTAAGAAACCAATGGAGTGCACTGGGATTCGTTGGGGTTTCAACTATTTACAATCTCAATCCATAACTTGGATGAAGGGATCAAATATACAGCTGCTAAATTTGCATAAAGATAGATAGAAAAGTAAATTACAAAGAGCAAATAAGGAGTCTGAAAAGGAATATGGATAGATTAAGCAAGTAGGCAAAAATTGGCAGGAATACATTTTGGGAAAATATGAACTTGTCCACTTTGAGACAAAAAACAAAGAGGGAGCAAAAAATTGAAATGGAGAGAGATACAATATAGGCAGATCTAGGTGTCCTAGTCCATGAATTACAGAAGTTATTACACGGATACACTAAGTGAAAGGGCTTATGCCCGAACCGTCGATTCTCCTGTTCCTTGGATGCTGCCTGACCTGCTGCGCTTTTCCAGCAACACATTTTCAGCTCTAATTAGTCCTTGCCTTGTCAAATGCACAGAATCTCCAACAACAACTTATCCACCAGTGATGTTATGCTCACTGGTCTGTCATTCACTGTTTTTTCCTTGCAGCCTTTCTTAAGTAATGGCACAACCCCCAGTCTTCTGGCACCTCACCCGTAGCTGATGATGATACAACTATCTCTGCTTGGGGCCCCGCAATTTGTTCCCTAGCTTCCTACAATGTCCTCGGATACAATTGACTAAGATCAATCTGGTGGCCACATCTGATTTTCTCAGATGTGTGATCAGCAGGAACCTCAGCCTGGAACTTGGCATAATCAGAAAACTCAGGCAATGAACCCAAAGTTCTCTGAGATTTGCATTAGTAGATGAAGATCACTGTCACCAGCTCACAGAGGCAAAATCAGTCTCAGGTTTCCTCATAAACAATGAGATTGCTTCCAGTTCCTTGTTTTGACCTCTCAAAATCTTTTTTGAGATTGTGTACAGTGGCACAAAACATGATTAAAAACATCATATTGTGTGTTAACTACTTGGTTTAAAAATGAACATAGTTGCAGCTTTCTATTTAAAATCATGGTTCCAAAATATAGTCTTATTTATGTTATTTTTTTCAAAGATGGCAGCACTCTATTTTCATATGGTGGATGAGTCATGAATAAGCTCTGAAAATCCACACATTAAGGGGCAAGGTCAAGTGTGTGGTACTGGAAAAGCACAGCAGGTCAGGCAACATCCGAGGAGCAGGAGAATCGACATTTCGGGCATAAGCCTTTCAACAGGAATGAAGCTTGTGGGTCAGGGGGCTGAGAGATAAAAAGGCCTCTCTCAATGCCTTGACGAATACATCCAGTACTATTCCAATAAATACTTTTGAGCATTGTGGTCAGAGTGTCTTTGATGTCATGTTAATGGCTATTTTCACATAAATACTGAGAAGAAACATCTTATAGAAGCTATTACACTGAATGTATGCATCAACTATTTTTATGGCTTCGGATATTTAAGTCAAAAGAAAATATTGTTGTTTCTGGATGTCAGCAGAATTTGAAAGATCAGATAGTTACATCACAGAGCAAATGAGGATAATTATAGAGTCAGAGAATGATTAAGTGTAGAAACAGGCCCTTCAGCCCACCATTTCTACAGTGCCCAATAAATATCAAACTAAATAATCCTATTTCCTGCACTTGGTCAATAAACTACTATGGCCTGGCATGTTAAGCCAGATACTTCTTAAAATGTTAAGAGAGTACATGCCTCCATCACCTTCTCAGGGAGTGTGGTCCATATTTCTACCATCCTCTGGGTAATAAATCTCCAGTGCAGTCACAGCCTTCCAATAGTGTGGCAACCAGAACTACACACAGTATTCCATCCATTGCCTTACCAATATATGTTTTATGAAGTTGTTAAAAAATCCCTGCTCATACATTCTATATACTGCCTAATGAAGGCAAGCATGCCATATGCCTTCTTCACCACTCTGTCTACCTGTGCTGACCTCTTCAGGGATCTATCTACTCGTACATCAAATGTAAATGACTTGTAAATCAGGATCTATGGACTTGTGCGTCGTCCCTTTGTTCCTCAGTACCCCCATCCATTGTGTACATATTTCCCTTATTAGACCTTACACTTACGAAGCTTAAATTGCATCTGTAATTGTTCTACACAACTTACTAGCTGATAAATATCAAATTGTAGCCTGAGACCATCCTCTTAACTATCAACAATACCACCAATTTTCGTGACATCTGCAAACTTACTAATTATACCTTCTATATTCACATCCAAGTCATTAATGTACATAAACAGCAAGGCGGCACTGATTCCTAGGATACACTGCTGGTCCCAGGCTTCCAGTCACAAAAACATCCCTCCATCATCACTCTTTGCCTCATCTATGGAAGTCAATTTTGGATTCAGTTTGTCAATTTGCCTTAAATGTCATCTCACAATTCTAAAATTCACTCATGAGACATGAGTGTCACAGCACCTTGTTGCCCATCTCTACAAACAAAAGGCTATTTCAGAGGGCAGGTAAAAGGCTTCCACATTGCTATATGTTTGGAGTCACACAGAGGCCAGAGCTGGTAAAGGAATTGTTTCCCTAAAGGATATTTGTGAACCAAATAGGATTTACAATATTCCAATGATTTTGTGGCCACCGATACTGACAATATTCCAGCTTTACTAACTGAATTTAAAATCCCTATTTGACATGGTGGACTTTGAATTCATGTCTCTGGATCATTAGTCCAGAAACATAACATGTTATTGTACTCTCTGTCTACTTTCTAAGCACACAACTCAATATCAGTGACTGTAGGATTCTCAGTGTATGAACGTAAAAATATAGAGCTGCTATCAAAGAAACAAAACAAGGATTCAAACAGTGACAGATCATGGAGACTACTACTTACTGCAGCTCAACAGCTGACAAAAGACTGCAAAATCCTACTTCACTGCAGTGATCTGCCCCAAAGTACAGGAATACTACTCATTATCTCTGACATAAACTTCACATCACATAATACTTCCATGTCGACTGATTACTAATAAGCATTACATTTTCTGTTCGAGTACAGTACTTTAATAAAGCAACAACAAATTCTGGTTTGAGACCGTGAACTACAGAATTCCAGTTATTTGTGTAATTTGCTTAAATCTTAAGCAATATGCCAATTCATTTCCTTCCATTTTTGTCTATAATTAGAAGACATAAAATGCCAGATTCCTTTTGCAAATGCTCCTCAAGTGACAACACAGTGATACCATTGACGAATCGATGATGTAAATACAATGCTACATGTCCAAATAAAATAGAGATCAATAATACCACAACTTCAAGTATTAATCCCAAGTGAAAGATATGCAAAACATTCCAGGCAAAATCTCTACATTTTAGCCAGAAAAGCTTTAAAATGACGAGCACAGTTAAAGACCGGAATGATGATTTGTCATCTTCCAAGCAGTAGCTGTTTTGCAACCACAATTTATAAATTACTTAGATAGTCACTCCTGCAATACACTACATTAAATGTAAGGCAACAGCTCTTGGCAGTGCTACAAGCTACAAAAAACAAACTCTATCTTACCATCCTTAGTTATTTCTCCACGACTGCAATTACTGCAGATATGCTTGATCTCCTTGCCTATGTGACACTGGATCACGAAAGAAACATTGTGGTTAGTAGGCTCCTGCAATTGTTTCATCCTCATGAAGTAAAAGGTCCTCTTTTTAGGATTTTCCCCACTCATCTTTTGCATTGATTTTGCTCTACAGGCAGAAGAAAATGAGAACCGTTCTGTATATGCAGAACAGGTCATCAACAAGCTAAAAGATTAGCACTGAACTGCATCACAAGGATATAGAGACAATACTCCAGTCGACTTCTGCTGACCCTTCTAACTGTGTTGTTTGAGCCACATTTAGATATACTAAGTGCAGACACAGCATGCCATCTCTTTGCTACATGTAAAATATAACCAGCTTAATCAGTAGTTCAGCATCTAATCAGTTCCTAGCTATGCATTTCCCTTGGGGTTACTGTCCTCTCAAAAGTAATAAATATACTGAAATGAATAAATCTTTCCTTAAGAAGGCTGGGAACTATATCTTGCAGGAACAGTTAACCCTTGGCAGAAGGCAAATTATTGTAACTGTCAAGTCAGCTGGAGGCAATTACTCAGAGGTTAAACCTCAGGCCTATGCTGCTAATTTTGAAGTGTTTTGTGTAGAATTCCATTTATTCGCCAGCTGACAATGAAGAAGCTGTTCAATACTTTAGTATAAAGCAGTGAAAAAGTATTAATCCTTGAAAAGTAAACAAAAACTCATTCTGACAGCGCACATAATACTATTGTACAATATCCTGCCTACTACACATTTAAATTAGCTGAGACAATAAAATCTTGTACTGCAGTCACATATTCCAAACAAAAGCTGAATAAGTTATCAGTGTATCCATTAATTGCTACTCTCCAAACAAAATTTATCATGCTAGATCTCAACTAAATGAAAACCAATAGTAAAGCAATACAGATTTTTAAGGGATTAAAGAATATCTGTGAAATAAACTGTCCATACAATTTTGAAAAGTCTGGTGCTGGAAAAGCACAGCAGGTCAGGCAGCATCCGAGGAGCAGGAGAATCCATGTTTTGGGCATGAGCCCTTTACAATTTGTCAAGATCACACATGTTCCTCCGCTCAAAACAAATTCCCCACTCTAAAAGCTATTTTACGCATTAACCCAAGTTTAAGTATAAGAATTATTTCAACATATACTGAAAGTCACTTGGACATACGTAAGAGACCCATGAGAAAAGTCCAGTTAGCTTGGGTGGAAAGGTAACAACAAAACAAAGAGTCGGAGATACATTAAGCACCCAAATCTCTGCATTTTCAACACTGATATTGAAAGATATTTTTTGCATGAAGACATTTTGAATCATAGCATGGTTAAAACACAGAAGGCTATTCGGCCATCATGTCAGTTCTCTGTTAAAGATATTGAGCTCGACATATTCCCCTACCCTTTCCCGACTTACTTATCCAGTGTTTATCTGATTCCTTTTCCAAAATTATGATTAAATAATGTCTCTACCAGAGGCAGTGCAAAAGAAGTTTAGCTCATATTATCTTCGGCATTTTTAAAAAATCAATCAACTGAAATCTGTGTCCTCCAGTTCTCAAACCTAGTAGAAACATAGGAACAAGAATAGTACATTCAGCCCATTAACTACACCCCCATTTCGAGATCATGATTGATCACCTCCTCATTGCTATTTTCCAACTGAGGACAACAGATGCCTTTGCCTGTCTCTTCAGAATGATGTTCCAAGCTACACATTTGCCTTAAATGAAAGACATACATGTCTAACAGGTGATCTGTGGGCCACAATACATAGAGAGAAGGGGAGGGGGTGGCAGAGGGAGAAAGGAGCAGTAGGGAGGGAGAATGAGAGGAAGTGTGTGTGGGTGGAAGGTAGAGAACATTGGAGTGAGCAAGAGTGGGAGTAAGTGAGAAAGCAAGACAGAATGAAGAAAGGAGTGCAGGTGAGATAGGATGTAAAGGAAGGCAGGATGACAAGTAGGAGAGAACGATTGCAAGGGAGATATGGAGTGAAACAGGGAAGGATGGTGAGTATGAGTGTAAAATGGAGGAAGAACGGAAGGGAGGGAGTGTGAGACAGAGGTAGGAGCGGAGTGGTTGGGAGAGAATGCACAAACATAAAATGGATAGTGGGAGGAGGGATGGGAACATTTCTACATGATTGTGGGAGGGAGGATGATGGAAAGATTGCCTGCATGAGAGCACACAAAATCTGAGACTGAATCAATCTTTCACATGCACTGAGATTTTTCTCCTTCTCTGTCATCAAAAACCTTACACCAGAGATGAGAACAAAGTTCGCATTGTTAAACTCACCTGACCCAGCACCCTCCTTTTCAGTGTTATAAGTACTAGCATCCTGGTTTTCTCTCTGTCACTCTCTCTCCTTATCCCTCTCTAGCTCTTCTTAATTGAAAAGACAAAAAAAAAGCTCTGTTGCTTGATGCTTTTTACAGTCATAGAAATGTATGGCATGGACTTTTCCAGGCTGACCAGATATCCTAAATTAATGTAGTCCCATTTGCCAGCATTTTTCCCATGTCTGTCTAAACCCTTCTTATTCAAATACCCATCCAGATGCCTTTTAAAATGTTATAACTGTACCAGCCTCCACCACTTCCTCTAGCAGCTCATTCCATACACTTACCACCCTCTGCGTGGAAAACGTTGCCCCTTAGGCTCCTTTTCTATCTTTCCCCTGTCCCAATAAACATATGGCCTCTAGTTTTGGACTCCCCTACCCCAAGGAAAAGATCTTGGCTATTCACCCTATCCATGCCTCTCATAATTTTATAAACTTCTAGAAGGTTAGCCCTCAGCCTCTGATGCTCCAGGGCAAACAGCCCCAACCTATTCAGCCTCTCCTTATAGGTCAAACCCTCCAAACCTGTCAACATCTTTGTAAATCTTCTCTGAACCCTATCCAGTTTCACAACATCTTTCCTATTGCAGGGAGACCAAAATTGCATGCAGTATTCCGAAAGTGACCTAACCAATGTCCTGTGCAGCCGCAATATGACCTCCTAACTCCTAGACTCAACAGACTGACCAATAAATCCAAACTTACCAAACACTTTCTTCACTATCCTGCCTACCTGGGACACCACTTTCAAGGAACTATGAACCTGCACTCCAAGGTTCAGCAACAGAATCTTACTATTAAGGTATAAGTCCTGCTCTGATTTGCCTTTCCAAAATGCAGCACCTTTATCTAAATTAAACTTCATCTGCATTCCTTGGCCCATTGGCCAACCTGATCAAGATCCTGTTGTAATCTGAGGTAACCTTCTTCGCTGTCCACTACATTTCCAATTTTGGTGTAATCTGCAAATTTACTAATCATTCCTCCGATGTTCACATCTAAATCATTTATATAAATGACAAAAAGGAGCGGACCCAGCACTGATCCTTGTTGCACACCACTGGTCGGAGTCGTCCAATCTGAAAAGCAACTCTCCACACTATCTTTGAGCCAGTTCTGTATCCATGCGATCTAACCTTGGTAACCAGTTTACCATAAGGAACTTTGTCAAACACCTTACTGAAATCCATATACATCATGTCTGCCATCATTAGTCCTCTTTGTTACTTCAAAAAACTCAATCAAGTTAGTGAGACATGATTTCGCATGCACAAAGCCATGTTGACTATCGCTAATCAGTCCTTGCCTTTCCAAATCATTCCAAAGTCCTTCAGGATTCTCTCCAACAACTTGCCTACCACTGATGTCAGGCTCACTGATCTATAGTTCCCTTTTCCTTACCATCTTTCTCAAAGGTGGCACTATGTTAGCCAACTTCCAGTCTTCTGGCACCTCACCTGTGAGGTGATCAAATGATAAAAATATCTCAGCATTTCCCACGGAGTTCTGGGGTACACCTGATCAGGTCCCAGGGATTTATCCACCTTTGTGCATTTTAAGATGTCCACCACCTCCTCCTCGACAATGTAATCATTTTTCCAAGATGTCTATTTATTTCCCCATGTTCTCTATCTTCCACTTCCTTCTCCATAATAAACACTGATGTAAAAACTCGCTTAGTACCTCTCCTGTCTCTTACGATTCCACACATCGACGGCTTTCCTGATATTTAAGGGGCACTATTCTCTCCCTACTTACACGTTTCAATGGTTATTTTATTAATTACCAAGTTAACTCATCAATTTATTCTTTTGGAATTGTTGTTTTCTCTGACATTAGTGAATACAAACGTGCCAATACTTACCTTTCTGAAATTTGCTCACCAGCTCCCCCAAGTGAAAGAAAAAATAATATATTACTTCACGTGAAAAATTTGGACTCTCCTAGGCTCAAAGGATTGAACGGTCTAATTTTGTTCCTATGTTGTTGAGTTGGTTGTAAGTGAAAAGTGATGTTGTACAAGACCAAAACACATAAGGACAGAATTAGTGGGCGGCACGGTGGCACAGTGGTTAGCACTGCTGCCTCACAGCGCCAGAGACCAGGGTTCAATTCCTGCCTCAGGCGACTGACTGTGTGGAGTTTGCACATTCTCCCCGTGTCTGCGTGGGTTTCCTCCGGGTGCTCCGGTTTCCTCCCACAATCCAAAACCTGTGCAGGTCAGGTGAATTGGCCATGCTAAATTGCCCGTAGTGTTAGGTAAGGGGTAAATGTAGGGGTATGGGTGGGTTATGCTTCGGCGGGTCGGTGTGGACTTGTTGGGCCGAAGGGCCTGTTTCCACACTGTAAGTAATCTAATCTAATCTAATTAGGCCATTCAGTCCATCTAGTCTGCTCCACATTTGATCATGACTATTATGTTTCTGAACCCCATTCTTCTGCCTTCTCCCTGGAACTGTTGATCCCCTTATTAATCAAGAACCTTAAATGTCTGTCTTAAATGTACTCAATTATTTGGCCTCCACACCATTCGGCAGCAATACAATCCACAGGCTCACCACCTTCTGGCTGAAGGAATTTCTCCTCGTCTTAACTCTAAAAGGTCTGAAGTTGTGTCTCAGGTCCCAGCCTCTCTTATTAATGGAAACATCATCCCCATGCCACTTCATCCAGGCCCCTCAGTGTTTTGTAAGTTTCAATCAGATTCCCCTCTTGTCCTTCTAAACTCCATTAGGTACACACCCAGAGTTCTCAACTGCTCTTTATGTGACAAGCCCTTCATCCCAAGGATCACTGTTTGAAAACTCCTCTGGACCTCCCCCAAAACCTGCATATTTGCCCCCAGATGTGAGGCCCAAAACTGCTCTCAATATTCTAAATGGACTCTGACCAGAGCCTTATCCAGCATCAGCAGCATATCGATTCTAACCCTCTTGAAATGAATGGAAACAATGCATTTGCCTTCCTAACTGCCAAGTGAACCTGCATGTTAAGCTAAGGAGAAACCTAAAATAGTCCCTCGGTGCTTCAGATTTCCGAAGCCTTTCCCCATTTTGAAAATTATCTACGCCTCTACACTTCCTACTGAAGTGCATAACCCTCACATTTTCCCACATTGTATTCTTAGATTAGATTAGATTACTTAGTATGGAAACAGGCCCTTCAGCCCAACAAGTCCACACCGACCCGCCGAAGCGCAACCCACCCAGACCCATTCCCCTACATTTATCCTTTCACCTAACACTACGGGCAATTTAGCCTGGCCAATCCACCTAACCTGCACATTTTTGGACTGTGGGAGGAAACCGGAGCAAACCCATGCAGACACGGGGAGAATGTGCAAACTCCACACAGACAGTCACCTGAGGCGGGAATTGAACCCGGGTGTCTGGCACTGTGAGGCAGCAGTGCTAACCACTGTGCCACTGTGCCGCCCTCCTAAGTGGGGTGCTCTTTGAAGGGTCAGCATGGATTCATTGGACTGAATGGCCTCACACTGCAGGTGATTTTGTGATTTAATGAACAATGTCGTCAGTTCCTTTGTCCAGATTGTTAGTGAATTGCTGTGGTTCCATCACTGACCCCTGTAAGAACTCCACTAATCACCGGCAGCCATTCTGAAAAAGATGGTTTATTCCCATTCTGCCTGTCAGCCAACACATGCCAGAACATTGCCCCTAACACTGTGTGTTTTATTTAGCAGCTTCATGAGTGGCGCCTTCTCATAAGCCTTCTGGGAATCCAAATAGATCACAGCTACTAGCTCTCTTTTGTCTAACTTTCTCATTAACTTCTCAAAGAATTACCACAGATTTGTCAGGTGTGACCTCTCCTTAACAAAGCCATGCTGGATCAGCCCTATTTTACCATATACTTTCAATTACTTCACAAGTGAGGTTAGGCTGACAGCCCCATAATTTCCAATCTTCTGCCTCCCTACTTTCTTAAACAGGCCATTTTCCAGTCCTCTGGGACCTGCCCCGACTCCAGTGACTCCTGAAAGATCACCCCCAATGCCTCCACAATTTCCTCGGCTATCTTGTTCAGTACACTGGAGTATAATCCATCTGGTCCAGGTAATTTATTCACCTTCAGACCTTTAGCTTCCCCAGCACCTTCTCTTTACTGCACTTATTTCTGTCCCTGACCCTCTGGAAGTCCTGGTATGCTACTGGTGTCTTTCACTTTAAAGACTGATGCAAAGTGCCGATCCAGTTGCTCTGCCATCTCTTTGCTCCCCATTACTACTTTTCAAGCCTCATTTTTCAGCACTCCAATGTCCACTCTTGCCACTTCTTTTAGACATCTGAAAATCTAATATTTCATCTTTTCCCCCTTATTGCTATTTTAGTTGGCCTTTGCTAGTTTTAAAAGACTCTCCACTAATCTTCACTACGTTGTATGTTTCTTTTGTTTTGTCTAACTTGCCCCTGACTCCCTTGTCAGCCATGGTTGCCTCCTCCTTCTTCCTTGGGATACATTTCTGCTGTGCCTCCCAAATGAACCCAGACATTTCTGCCATTGCTGCTTCACTAACTCCCTGGCAAACTCATCTTACATTCAACTCTGACCAGTTCTTCCTCATGTCTCTCTGGTTACCTTTACATCTGATTCAAGCTTCTTCCTCTGAAACTGCAGAGTGAATTATATTATAGTATGGTGACTGCCCCTCGGGGTTCTATCACCTTCAAATCCTGAATCAAGTCTGCCTATGACACATCATTAAATCCAATTGCCCAGTGGGCTCTAACTCAAGCTGCTCGAATCATGTGCACCAGGTCCATTGTTATTTCCCTTGTACAAAATGAGGCTTGAGAAGTAGTAATGGGGAGCAAAGAGATGGCAGAGCAACAGGATCGGCACTTTTGTAATTTTTATTAATGACTTAGATGAGGGAGTCGAAGGGTGGGTCAGTAAATTTGCAGATGATACGAAGATAGGTGGAGTTGTGGACAGTGAGGAGGGCTGTTGTCGGTTCTATGTTCTATGTTTGCATCAGTCTTTAAAGTGAAAGACACCAGTAGCATACCAGAACTTCCAGAGGGTCAGGGGTAGAAATAAGTGCAGTAAAGAGAAGGTGCTGGGGAAGCTAAAGGTCTGAAGGTGAATAAATTGCCTGGACCAGATGGACTATACTCCAGTGTACTGAACAAGATAGCCAAGGAAATTGTGGAGGCATTGGGGGTGATCTTTCAGGAATTTCAGGAACCAAGGAGGGTCCCAGAGGACTGGAAAATGGCTAATGTAACACTCCTGTACTTGGAAATTTGAGGTGTTATATTAATATTGAAGATAACATCTAATTGAGAAATATAGCTCATAATATAGAAGAATGCACCAAATTACTGGCAGACAAAAACAGTGAATGAATTCATTCCACATTCATTTCAGTCCATTGAAGCTAGTTCATTTTAGTAGCAGAAACAAAGAGGACTCTTGTTTCTTGAAAACTGACAAACTAATTCAGAGGAAATACAAAAATCTGGGACAATTGATACATAAATTACTAACAGCAAACAAATCAGTAAGACTGCAACTCAAAGTAATGAGATTAATTTATGTAGGAGTAGAACACAAAGCAGAGCTGCACAGGCGATGACAGATGTCTTTTGGGTAGCATGGTATTGGAAATAAACGCAAAGTGATGAAGAGCTTTCCTGATGAAGGGCTTTTGCCCGAAACGTCGATTTTCCTGCTCAGATGCTGCCTGACCTGCTGTGCTTTTCCAGCACCACTCTAATCTAGACTTTGATCTCCAGTATCTGCAGTCCTCACTTTCGCTTAAACACAAAGTATACAGTTTAAGGAGATCATTACCTCAGTGTAACATCTTACAGTGCCAATTTTCTGGCTCCCCAGTGAACACAAAAAAGGACAACCTACTTCCCATGTACCTTTTCCACCCTTTCCACAGATGGTATCAGAAGAGGACTGATTAGTTACAGATGCCACTGTCCAAAGACACTTCTTTTGCAGCACTGGTGTCCCTTCCTCACTAGGAACATTCAGGTTCACAGCCCATTTCACATGTATGGTTGCCACAGGACTTAGCAAACTTAGAAGACAGAGCACAACTTTATCAACCTGTGGGAGAGCCATCATTGCCCACGTGATCTTGGTGAGTTTGTGATCAAATCAGGGCATGGTGTCATAACTGTGGTCATTGGGGCACCATGCCACTGCAACCTTCTTTTGCCTTTGAAGCTAGTGAGATGTACAGTCTTTCTTCACCTGGTCTATTGGTGACAACTCTTTTAGATTGCACTTTGGCATTTACCAACATGGTTTGCTCTGGCAGAATCAAACAGCTCCTAACAACATTGCTCAAGAGATCAGCAGAGAGCATAAGTCTTTCTACAATGTGGTGATTCCATGAGAAGGCATGAACAATTTGTGTCAATGCTTGACTATAATTGAGATGTTCAGGAGAGGTTCTACCGAGCCTTGAATAAAATCGTCACTGACATCCCAACAGAATATATAATCATTCTTCTCTGGGATTTTTATATCAGAATTGGCCATAACTTCAATGTCTGGAGCAGAACAATTGGGAGAAACAGGGTTGGATTAGTCTATGCAAATAGTGTCTTCCTGCTGGCAATGTGTGCTAATTTTAGATTAGATTAGAATCTCTACAGTGTGGAAACAGGCCCTTCGGCCCAACAAGTCCACTCCGACCCTCCGAAGAGAAACCCACCCAGACCCATTCCCCTACCCCTGACTAACGCACCTAACACTGTGGGCAATTTAGCATGGCCAATTCACCTGACCTGCACATCTTTGGATTGTGGGAGGAAATCGGAGCACCCGGTGGAAACCCACGCCAACAATGGGAGAATGTGCAAACTCCACACAGAGAAGCGGAAATCGAACCCAGGTCCCTGGTGCTGTGAGGCAGCAGTGCTAACCACTGAGCCACCATGCCACCCCAAAGCATGCCTCTTTACAACCAACACACTTCTTCTCCCAGAAGGTAGGTTTAAAACCATGTGGAGGCATTCCAGATAGTTGCCCATAGTTGTCAGGTCTCTGGCACGGAGCCTGGCACTGTGGCTCAGAAGGAAAGGGGGGAGAAGAGAAAAGCAGTAGTGGTAGGGGACTCAATAGTTAGACAGAATGACAGGAGACTTTGTGATCTGGAACAGAACCCCCAAGGTTTGTTGCGTCCCCGGTGCCAGGGTCCAGGATGTCACCATCTGGTTTACAGGACTCTGGAGGGGGAGGGGGAGCAGCCAGAAATCGTGGTACATATTGACACCAATGATATGGCCAGGAAAGAGATTGAGGAACTGAAAAGTGACTACAGAGAGTTAGGTTGGAAGCTGAAGAGCAGGACGAGTAGAGTAGTGATCTCGGGTTTGCTACCAGTGCCACGAGATAGTGAGGTGAGGAACAGTCAGCGAATTCAACTTAACACGTGGCTGCGAGGCTGGTGCAGGAGGGAAGGCTTCAGATACCTAGACCATTGGGATACCTTCTGGGGAAGGTAGGACCTGTACATGAAGCATGGGTTGCACCTGAACTGGTCGGGCACAAATGTCCTAGGTGGGAGATTTGCTCATGCAATTCGGGAGGGTTTAAACTAGTTTGGCAGGGAGGTGGGAATCAGAGCCACATGTCTGAGAGGGGGTCAGTTGCAGACAGGGCAGTAACAGGATGTAGCGAATCTATCGGCAAGGTTTCTCACGCGATGAAACAAAGGGATCAGTTAAAGTGTGTCTGCTTTAACTCAAGGAGTGTCAGAGATGGGAGTGTCAGAGATGGGAGTGTCAGAGATGGGAGTGTCAGAGATAGGAGTGTCAGAGATAGGAGTGACAAACCTAAGAGCATGGAACAGTACTTAGGGCTATAATGTTGTGGCCATAAACAGAGACATGGGTTTTTCAGGGGCAGAAATGGTTGTTTGATATTCCAGGGTTTAGAACATTTAAAAAGAACAGGGAGGGTGGAAAAAGTGGAGGGGTGTAGCATTGCTAATCAGAGAGTGCATCATAACTACAGAAACAAAGGTTGTTGAGGAAGGTTTGTTTACTGAGTCAGTATGAGTGGAAGTTGGGAACAGCAAGGTAACAGCCACCTCACTGGGGGCTTTCTACAGACCCCCTAATAGCAGGAGGGAGATTGAAGAACTCGTAGGCTGGCAGATTTTAGAAAAATGCAGATGTAGCAGAGTTGTTGTTATGGGTAATTTGAACTTTCCTAATATCGACTGGAACCTCCTTAGTGCAGATGGTTTGGATGGAGCAGTTTTTGTCAGGTGTGTTCAGGAGGGGTTCCTTACTCAGTATGTAGACAGGCTGATGAGGGGAGATTTAGTGCTCAGCAATGAGCCACGACAGGGGTCAGATCTCGCGGTGGGAGAACACTTTGGTGACAATGATCACAACTGCCTTGCATTTAGCATAGCCTTGGAGAGTGAAAGGAGCAGTTACCAAGGGAAGATATTTAATTGGGGAAAAGGAAATTATGACGCTATCAGACAGGAGTTGGCAAGTACAGACTGGGAGCAATTGTTCCACACAAAGTGCACAGCAGACATGTGGAGACTATTTAAGTAGCAGTTGTAGCAGGTGATGCACGAATTTGTTCCTCTGAGACAGGTATGAAGGGGTAAGATTAAGAAGTCTTGGATGATGAGAACAGAGGAGCTTCTCGTCAAAAGGAAGAAGGCAGCTTACGTAAGGTGGAGGAAAGGGATCTAGCACAGCTTTAGAAGATTACAGGCTTGCTAGAAAGGAGCTCAGAAATGGACTGAGGAGAGCCAGGAGGGGGCACGAAAAAGCTTGGCAAGAAGGATTAGGGAGAACCCAAAGGCATTTTACTCATACGTGAGGAATAAGAGAATGATCAGGGAGAAGGTAGGGCCGATCAGGGATAGCGGAGGGAACTTGTGTGTGGAGCCTGAGCAGAAAGGGGAAGCCCTAAAAGAGTTTCTGCTTCGGTTTTCATTAAGGAAAGAGACCTTATTGTGAATGAGAACTTTGAGGAGCTGGAATACAGGCTTGAACAGATCAAGATTGATGAAATTGATGTGCTGGAAATGTTGGCAAACATTAAGATTGATAAGTCCCCAGGACCAGACCAGATTTACCCTAGGCTGCTGGAGTAACAGAAAGCATAAGGGACTGTCAGAGAATACAGAATGATATTGATAGGGTTCAGAGGAAAAGTGGCAGATGGCTTTCAATCCAGACAAATGTGAGGTGATGTATTTAGGCAAGTCTAATTCTAGAGCAAATTATACAATGAACAGAAGAGCCTTGGGAACAGTTGATGGGCAGAGAGATCTGGGAGTGCAGGTCCATTGTACCCTGAACGTTGCTGCACAGGTGGATAGAGTGGTCAAGGCAGCATATAGTATGCTTGCAGACAGGTTGAATAGGTTAGATTTATTTTCACTAGGAAAAAGGAGATTGAGGGGGGACCTGATTGAGGTTTACAAAATCATGAAGGGTATAGACAGGGTGGATAGAGATAAGCTTTTTCCCAGGGTGAACGATTCAATAACGAGAGGTCATGCTTTCAAGGTGAGAGGTGGAAAGTTTAAGGGAGATACACGCGGTAAGTACTTCACACAGAGGGTAGTGGGCATTTGGAACGCTTGCCAGCAGAGGTGGTAGAGGCAGGCATGGTAGATTCATTTAAGGTGCACTTGGACAGATGTAAGAGTAGGTGGGGAGCAGAGGGATACAAATGCTTAGGAATTGACTGACAGGTTTAGACAGTACATTTGAATCAGCTCAGGCTTGAAGGGCCGAAGGGCCTGTTCCTGGGCTGTAAATTCTCGTTGTTCTCTTTGTTCTTTGCTCTGGGAAGCGAGAAAGGAGGTTGCTAAACCGCTGGCAAAGTTCGTTGCCTCCTCACTCTCCATGGGAGTCGTATCGAGGGATTGGAAGGAGGCGAATGTTGTTCGTCTTTTCAAGAAGGTAATAGGGAAATCCCTGGCAATAACAGACCAATCAGTCTGACGTCTGTGGTCAGCAAAGTTTTAGAAAGAGTTCTGAGGGATAGGATTTATGACTATTTCAAAAAGCATAGCGTGATTAAAGGCAGTTAGCATGGCTTTGTGAGGGGCAGATCATGCCTCACAAATCTTATTGAGTTCTTTGAGGAGGTGTCAAGACAGGTCGACAAATGCCGAGCAGTGGATGTGGTGTATATGGACTTCAGCAAGGCATTTGACAAGGTTCCCCATGGTAGGCTCATTCATAAAGTCAGGAGGTATGGGATACAGGGAGATTTGGCTATCTGGATTCAGAATTGGGTGGCTGACAGAGGCAGAGAGTGGTTTTAGATGGAAAGAATTCTGCCTGGAGGTCAGTGTTAAGTGGGGTCCCGCAGGGTTCTGTTCTTAGACCTCTGCTCTTTGTAGCTTTTATAAATGACGTGGATGAGAAGGTTGAGGGGTGGGTTAGTAAATTTGCAGATGATGCAAAGGTTAGAGGTGCCATTGACAGTATCGAGGGCTATTGCAGGCTGCAGTGCGACATAAACAGGATGCAGAGCTGGGCTGAGAAATGGCAGATGGAGTTCAACCTGGATAAATGTGAAGTGATGCATTTTGGAAGGTCGAACTCGAATACTGAATATAGGATTGAAGACAGGATTCTTGGCAGTGTGGAGGAACAGAGGGATCTTGGTGTTCAAGTACATAGATCCCTCAAAGTTGCCACCCAAGTGGATAGGGTTGTTAAGAAAGCATATGGTGTTTTGGCTTTCATTAACAGGGGGATCGAGTTTAAGAGCCTTGCTACAGCTTTACAAGTCCCTGGTGAGACCACACTTGGAATATTGTGTCCAGTTCTGGTTTCCTATTATAGGAAAGATACAGAGGCTTTGGAGTGGATGTAAAGAAGGTTTACCAGGATGCTGCTTGGACTGGAGGGCTTGCCTTATGAAGAGGGGTTGACTCAGCTCGGAGTTTTCTCTCTGAAAGAAGGAGCAAGAGAGGCATGGATAGAGTCAATAGCCAGAGACTTTTCCCCAGGACAGGATTGACTGGCATGAGGGGTCATAGATTTAAGATATTAAGAGAAAGGTACAGAGGGAAGTCAGAGGTAGGTTCTTTACGCAGAGAGTTGTGAATGCATGGAATGCGTTGCCAGCAGTGGTGGTGGAAGCAGAGTCATTGGGGACATTTAAGCACCTGCTGGACATGCACATGGATAGCAGTGAATTGAGGGGTGCGTACGTTAAGTTATTTTATTTTACATTAATCTTAATCCTCAACACAACATCGTGGGGCAAAGGGCCTGTTCTGTGCTGTA
>NC_057738.1:31854-41430 GCF_004010195.1 Chiloscyllium plagiosum | reverse complement strand
TGGATGCTGCCTGACCTGCTGCGCTTTTCCAGCAACACATTTTCAGCTCTGATCTCCAGCATCTGCAGCCCTCACTTTCTACCCTGTGTTCTATAAAAGTACTGATAACAAATGGATTACATAATTGCTCAGATTAAACAGCTAATTGATGTCTCTATCACATGATCAGGTGGGACTGGGGAGCTGATGTCTGCTGTAGAGATAATTGACTTATTTAATCAATGATGCACATCTACCTGGCACCAAGAATCACAAGGCTCAAACACCCAAAGGAAAAAAGATTAGTGTCTCAGTTCTCGTGCTCAGGGCAATCCCCAAGTACCCTGTAAATGGGAGAGTGCCAGCAAGCAAACAAACAGATGAAAAATAAAAAAGCCTGTGGTGCTGACAGTACTCCAGCTGAGATCTTCAAAGCTGGTGAGTTTTTGCTCACATTAAGACTGAATGCACTCATTCCGTTGATTTTGGAGGAAAAATATTTTCCCCCTGAATTCAGGAATGTAACAAAGGTAAATTAATTTCAAAAGCAGAAATAAGTCAGGCTATCCAAAGCAGGGAAAATCATGACTATATTCTTTTGAGTTGCCTACTTTTTGTAGCTTTGAAAAAGACGTAATATGATTTTAAACTTACAGACAAATCTCCAATATGGTTTACAATGGCAAACAAATCCAAGAAGAATGGTGGAAACACCATCAGGAATTCTTCATGCATTCATTGATTTGACTTAAACATTAGACTTCGTAAATTGTAAGCCTCTGTGGATTGTGTTCCAAACAGTTAAATGTTTAAGAGACTTTGTCACCATCCTGCAAATGCTATGATAATATAGACTGTAACTGTCCATAGAGTGTCATGATAAGGACTAAATTAAGGACTACCGATTTTCAGTTTGCATCATCTGATTGAACTTTCATGGATCAAAATAGTTTTAAAAAAGAAAAGTACTGTCTTAGAATGGCCACAGAAATCAACTGACCACTCTGGTTAATCAAGCTTCATGAAACCATCAAGTAATAAAGAAAATTGCCTGACTTGATGTTAACATTTTAACAAAAAGACTTTGAAATTAATCCACCCAGTCAGCATGAAGAAGCTCTCATCTACTGTTTGACATATATCTGTATTTTCTACATTGAAGATAAAAGCATCACCTAAAATTATCAAGTTTGGAAACAATGAACTCAAACAATGAAATGTACACACTGGCTTGTATTTAAGGAATCTGCCTTTTTCAGAGCAGGGAAGGTGGATTTGTCACCATAAAACTGGAGACAGTTTTTTTTCTCTCTCTCTACTCAATGAAGGATGAAGCTTCTAGTGACAAAACAAAATGGAATGAAACATCCAGATATCTAAATTTAAAAATGTCCAAAATGTTTGCTGCCCTTGAAAATATAAGACATTATTTTAACAACTGAGGTCTCAGATTAAAAATTCTATTGTTTCAAACACCCTAAGGGCTTTAAAAGTGTATATCGTTTTATCCTCTTTTTGTATTGGACTATATCACTAATTAACTTCACACCTGTGCAGTATGCATAAATGGCACTGTGACTTTATTATTCTTTTTAGAATTAGCAGATAATAAAACTGCTCCTTCAAGAAAGACTTGTAATTGGCTCCTACTGATACTTTAGAAATTGTATTTTTATGAGAGAAATTGCACAGCCTTGTGATAACATTAATCTTTGTTCTGGCTAAATGCGGAGGTAAAAGAGGGGAGCTGATTCACCCCTCCTCACTCGATTGTAACAAATAACTGACTTCAATATTTGGACCGGTGTCAGATAAGGCATGTGACAGCCCTCATACTATTTTCCATGTTCCTGACAGTGGCTATTTATTCACTTTATCAAAAAAAACTGACCTCTGGCATCAGTATTAAAACTATCTAGATGGAAAACACTTTGATAGTCCATTTAGTTTTGGTGAAGTTAACTGACATTAAAGATATATCATAAGGATGTTGCCAGGGTTGGAGGATTTGAGCTATAGGGAGAGGCTGAACAGGCTGGGGCTGTTTTCCCTGGAGCATCGGAGGCTGAAGAGTGATCTTATAGAGGTTTACAAAATTATGAGGGGCACAGATAGGATAAAGAGATAAAGTCTTTTCCCTGGGGTTGGGGAGTCCAGAACTAGAGGGCATAGGTTTAGGGCGAGGGGGGAAAGATATAAAAGAGACCTAAGGGGCAACGTTTTCACGCAGAGGGTGGTACGTGTACAGAATGAGCTGCCAGAGGATGTGGTGGAGGCTGGTACAATTGCAACACTTAAGAGGCATTTAGATGGGTATATGAATAGGAAGGGTTTGGAGGGATATGGACCGAGTGCTGGTAGGTGGGACTAGATTGGGTTAGGATATCTGGTCAGCATGGACAGGTTGGACCAAAGGGTCTGTTTCCATGCTGTATATCTCTATGACTCTATACACAGCTTGCAAATGGTTGGAGTGTCATTGTCTACTCTGTGGAATTTCAAACCACTCTCAAGTGTACAAAAAGATGTTCAACTTGTCATTGAACACTAACAAAGCAAAACTTATATATCAACCTCCAAAAGGACCAAGAAAGAAAGACACAAATACGAAATATTTTGCAAAATAAGTAAATGTAATGTGAGAATTTTTTTTTCACACAGCAATAGGCTCAGGGTCTGGATTGTACTTGTTGGGAGTGTGATACAGGCAGGTTCAATTGAGGCATTCACAAGGGCAACATGCAGGGTGATGGGAAAAAGCAGGAACATTGATATTAATACATGAAACTTAACTGATATACTTAACTGATACAGCAGATGGACTCAGGGCATAGTTGGTACTCTGATATCATAACAATTACAGAGACATAGCTCAGGGATGGACAATCTTAATGTCCCATGGCATAGATGCTACAGGAAGGATAGTAAAGGGGGCAAGACAGGAGGGGGAGTGGCTTTTTTGATTAGGGATAACATTGCCGCTCAAATACCCTCATTAGGGAGGGTATTCCTGGGAGGGTCTTCCTGGGAAAATGTTCAGGGACGTTATTTGAGTGGAATTGTGAAATAAGAAAGGGATGATCACCTTATTGGGATTGTATTATAGACCCCCAATAATCAGCGGCAAATTGAGAAACAAATCTGTAAGGAGATCTCAATTATCTTTAAGAATGGTAGGAGATTTTAACATTCCTGGCACTGCTATAGTGTTAAGAGCTTGGATGGAGAGGAATTTGTTAAGAAAATTTCTGATTCAGTATGCAATTGTACTACTAGAGAACATGAAAAACTTAACTACTCTAAGAAAATACGACAGGGCAAGTGACAGGTGTCAGTGGGGAAGCACTTTGGGGCCAGTAACCATAATTCAATTTATTTTAAAATAGTGATGGACAAGGACAGACCAGATCTAAAAGTTAAAGAAGGAAGGCCAATCATTTCTCATTTCTATTCAAATTGTTTCCATACCTTGGTTTCCTGTGCCAATATCATCATTAACTAACAAAGTCACTGATCACCCTTTGCACACACACTGCTTTGTCTACTTCAAGTAAATCTGTCTTAGCCTTGTTTGTGCTTTACTGTATGTCTATGTAGGTAGAAAAGATAGAGATGAAAAAATGAAGGAATGATCAAATTGGGAAAAGAGGAGATGGGATAATGAAACAGATGGGAATAACTAGTGAGTACGGAGATAGAGGAAGGGAAGAGAAATGGAAAAGAATAGAGGAAGCGAGAGAGAATATATGAACAATGAACAAAAGTAGGCCACTCAGCCCTTCAAGCCTGCTCCACCATTCAATAAGATCATGGCTGATCTGATATGGACTTCAACTCTTTGTTGCTCCATATCACTGATCCATATTCATGCCCTTGGCAATCAAGAATCTACCTACCTTTGCCTTAAAAATATCTGAATACCCACTGCCTTTTAATGAAAGAGTTCCAAAGATTCTCAAAACCCAGAAAAAAAAGGTTTCCTCATCTCTGTTTTAAATGGGTAACACCTTATTTTTAAACAATGATCTCTAATTCTAGGAGAGAAATTGACCCAGGAGAGAGAACAGCAGACCAAACAGAGAGTGAAAGTATTGCTTAAAAAGTATAAAATTCTGAATCAATTAAAAAAAATTACTGGAGAAACTTAGCAAGTCTTGCAACATGTGTAGAGAGAAAGCAGAGTCAACGGTTTGGGTCCAGCGTCGCATCTTCAGAACTGATTGTTGTGAGGGAAAGGTATATATGCTGAAGACAGAAGGTATAAGCTATAGGGAGAGGTTGAATAGGCTGGGGCTGTTTTCTCTGGAGCTTCAGAGGCTGATGGGTGACCTTACAGAGGTTTATGAAATTATGAGGGGCATGATAAATAGCCAAAGTTTCTTCTCTGATTCCAGAAGAGAGGTGGGGGAGTCCAGAACTAGAGAGCATAGGTTTAAGGGGAAAGATATAAAAGAGACCTAAGGGGCAACTTTTTTCACACAGAAGGTGGTACATGTATGGAATGAGGAATGGTGGAGGCTGGTACAATTGCAACATTCAAAATGCATCTGGATGGGTATAGGAATAGGAAGGGCTTGGAGGGATGGGCTGGGTGCTCACAGGTGGGACTCGATTAAGCTGGGATATCTGGATGGCATGGACGAGTTGGACTGTTTCCATGCTGTACATCTCTATGACTCTATGAGTATATGTGTGGGTCGAGTGCAGGATGGGGTTAATGATAGGTGGAGATAGGGTACAGACAGAGAGAACAGGAGTTGGGCAGAAAAAGGAATGGATAATGGTAAGTCAAGGAGGTAGAAAAGCTACTAAAGTGATCATTAATGGGTGAAAATGGGTTGGCTGTGATAAAAGCAGCCCAAGTGAGGACTAAGCATGGAATGTGAAGGTGAGTAAAAGACATTAAAGAAGGTGGCCAGGCCCTAAAATAACTGAACTTGATATCGAATTCTGAAAGCTGCTGTTAAAGTACCTATCGAGATGGCCCAGGGAATCCCTAATGGACTCAACCTGTAAGCCTTTGTTGGCTCTTCCCGGAGATTGTACTCTGTGGTAGTCTGGAATATAAAACTCTTACAGAAGGTTTAGTTTAAATTATTACCTTTATTTACCAATGGCATCAATGTTACACTATTACATAGATACCTACAAGCCAGGCTTGAGCTAGGGTTCTAAAGCCATTAGTAGCGTAGCGGTGCCAGTTCTTAACCTGAACAGCTCTCTCAGGCTACTCTTATTGCTGCAAACAAGGTGTCTTTACACAGAGTTTGGTACTGAGATTACAAATACACCACATGTCCTTAACCAGATAAGCAGCAATAAAATGGCAAAAGTTTGTACAGGAAGAGAAACGCATTGCTGGGTCTGAGTATGCTTGACTAATTAAGCTACATGCACATCAAACTGGGAAACCCTGATCAAGCCAGGCCAATTGGCCAATTGCCTTTAGCTAGATAAGCTTCCCTTAACATCATAACAAGACTAGTCCAATTTTATGGAATAGGTCATGAGGTAACCTCGCTCAGCTACCATTGTCCTACAAAATGGCTTTTTCAGAAATCATCTTAGATTCCCAAAATGCGAATTTAATTCATAACATTCCCAGATCTCGAGCTCCAGGGAACAACACACATTCAATCCATGACAAGCAAGTGTACACTCAAATCAGACCAAAAAAGGAGTTAACATTTCCACCAGCTTTCGTCCCATCTCTCCCTCTCTCTCTGTCCCTTGAACCCGGAGGTCCATGAATGTAATTTACAGAAGAACATTTTCTCACTCTCACACACACATGAACATTTTCCAACTTTCTTACTATGTCAGTTTCAGCCTTTGTGTTTTCCTCGCTTGTAAGGATAATGAGACATTCACATTCTAGAACAGTCAAGGTTAAGGAACTGAGCTTCATAAATTCAAATCTGCTCAGTGTGGTTCACATGAAAATGTGTCAGGATTGTTCTATTACGTGCATATTCCACTCAGATTATTAAATTACAAGTTCTTTTTCTATTGAGTATGAATTTTGTTCAGAGTCTTCAATATAAACCAAAAATTCAGTTATTCAACATCCAAATGTAAAATATGCACAGCTTCCAGCCCTCAAGGTCAAAAGGAAGTACTGTCACACATTCCACAAGTGAACACATGTTATCACCTTATTTACACTGATCCATTGACACTAAGAACAGATATCCTTAATTCTCCCCACCCCTGCGCCCCATGGTCAAGCACGTTCCTGCATATCCTGTTTAGTTCAAGTGTGTGTAGCAGATGTCCAAATGTAAGGCTAAAAACCTTCTCACTGCAAGATCCCCAAGCTGAAAAGCAGATATTATTCTCATGCTGAGTCTCCCTGGAGCACTGCAGCAGGCCTGAGGCAGAAATGTTGGCCAGAGAAAATGGTATGTTGAATTGGCAGCAATTGGATGTTCTAAGTCATTTTTGTGGATAGAATGTAGATGTTCTGCTAAAATTTGCCCAGTCTGTGTCTTGTCTCTCTAATGTAGCAGTAAATACAGTAGACTAGATTGAGTGAAATGCAAGTAAATTGCAGTTTCACCTGGAAGGCGTATCTGGGGCCTTGGATAGTGAAGAGGAAGGAAGTAAATGAACAAAAAAGTACAAATTGCAGGAAAAGCTCATCAGGTTTGGCAGCATCTGTGGACAGAAATCAGAGTTAAATGTTTCAGGTTCAATGACCCTTTCTCAGAACAGATAAACAGACAGGTGTTTCTGCAATTTCATGGCAAAGTGCCATAAGGGTCTGGGGAAGTGGGAGTGGACCAAGGTGTCCCAGAGGGAATGGTCCCTGCAGAAGACTGACAAAGGAGGGGAGCGGAATATCTATCTGCTGGTGGAATTTCTCTGGAGGTGGCAGAACCAGTGGCTTATGATCCTTCAGATGTGGATGCTAGTGGGGTGGAGTAGGAGGACCTGGTGACCCTATCGGTGTTATGGGAAGGAAGACAATAGGTAACGGCATAAGTATAGGAAAAGGTTAAGGCACAACTGAGGGCCCTGTCAATCGCAATGACTGGAAATTCTTGGTTGAGGTGGACATTTCTGAAGACCCACTGCTGAACTTGGCATCATCAGAACAGATGTAATGGAGATGGAAAAAATGGCAGAATGGGATGGTATCGACAGGAAGCAGTGTGAGGATGTATAGTCCAAGTAACTGTGGGAGTTACAAAGAATAACACAGCATAGGAACAGGCCCTTCGGCCCTCCATGCCTGTACCGACACAATTTGCCTTCCAAATTTGTGGGTGGCACGGTGGCACAGTGGTTAGCACTGCTGCCTCACAGCGCCAGAGACCCGGGTTCAATTCCCGCCTCAGGCGACTGACTGTGTGGAGTTTGCACGTTCTCCCCGTGTCTGCGTGGGTGTGCTCCGGTTTCCTCCCACAGTCCAAAGATGTGCAGGTCAGGTGAATTGGCCATGCTAAATTGCCTGTAGTGTTAGGTAAAGGGGTAAATGTAGGGGAATGGGTGGGTTGCGCTTCTGCGGGTCGGTGTGGACTTGTTGGGCCGAAAGGCCTGTTTCCACACTGTAAGTAATCTAATACTAAAATTGTCTTCACTTAGAGTCAGTATCCTTCCTATTCATGTATTGGTCCAGGTGGTCATTGAATGCTGCTATTCCTCCCATCGACCAACCAGGCTATACCCTCTACCTGTGTTCACCTATCACTATCTCACCACTCCATCCCTCTCTCCATCCAAATCCATCCTCCAGACCCTCTGTATCTGCAGCTCCCCTCACACTCACCCCCATTCCTGAAGAAAGATTATACCCGAAATGTTAACTTCTCCACCTCCAGATTCTGCCTGGCTCTTCCAGCCTCCTGATCCACTACTTCATCGAAGCATGTTCCAGTCACTCACCACCCTTTGTGTGATAACAACTGCCTCAGAGATCTCTTTTAAAACTTCCCCAACCCCTAGAACTTGAACCTGCATTCCCTAGTAATTGATAACTCCACCCTGGGGAAAAAAGCCTCACACTTTCCACTCCTTCCATGCTAATCGCAATCTTATAAAATTCTATCAGATTGCCCATCAACATCCTGCTTTCCAGTGAAAACAAACCCAGTATATCCAACATTTCTTCATATCTAAAATCTCCAATATCAGGCAACATCCTGGTAAAGCTTTTCTGTTCTCTCTCCAAAGCATCCACATCTCTCTGATAGTGTGATGACCAGACTCTGTATGTGTGGCCTAACTAAAGTTCTATAAAGCTGCTGCATAAACTGTTTATCCAAATGCTCAATGCCCCAATGAAAGCAAGCATGCCATAGGCGTTTTTTACTACCTTATCTAACTGCACTGACACCTTCAGTGATCTGTGGACCTGCACACGCAAATCCCTCTGTCTGTCAAAACTCCAAAGGGTTCTGCCATTCATGGTGTAATTTCTACCACTACTTGACCTTCCAAAATGCATCATCTCACATTTGTTCAGATTAACCTCTACCTGCCATTTTCCTCCCATGCCTCCAACTAATCTGTACTCTGTTATATCCTCTGACAATCCTCCTCACTATCTGCAAATCCACGAATCTTTTAGACAATAGACAATAAACAATACGTGCAGGAGTAGGCCATTCTGCCCTTCGAGCCTGCACCACCATTCAACATGATCATGGCTGATCATTCCTAATCAGTATCCTGTTCCTGCCTTATCTCCATTACCCTGGATTCCACAATCCTTGAGAGCTCTATCCAACTCTTTCTTAAATGAATCCAGAGACTGGCCTCCACTGCCCTCTGGGGCAGAGCATTCCACACAGCCACCACTCTCTGGGTGAAGACGTTTCTCCTCATCTCTGTCCTAAATGGTCTACCCCATATTTTTAAGCTGTGTCCTCTGGTTCGGCACTCACCCATCAGCGGAAACATGTTTCCTGCTGCCAGAGTGTCCAATCCTTTCATAATCTTATACGTCTCAATCAGATCCCCTCTCAGTCTTGAAACTTTATTGCTGGAACAGCACAGCAGGTCAGGCAGCATCCAGGGAACAGGAGATTCGACGTTTCGGGCACAGGCCCTTCTTCAGGAATTCCAGCATCTGCAGACCTCACTTTTTCTCCTCTCAGTCTTCTAAACTCAAGGGTATAAAAGCCCAGTCGCTTCAGTCTTTCAGTGTAAGGTAATCCCACCATTCCAGGAATTGACCTCGTGAACCTACGCTACACTCCCTCAATAGCCAGAATGTCTTACCTCAAATTTGGAGACCAGAACTGCACGCAGTACTCCAGGTGTGGTCTTACCAGGGCCCTGTACAGCTGCACAAGCACCTTTTTGCTTCTATACTCAATTCCTATTGTTATGAAGGCCAGCATGCTATTAGCCTTCTTCACTACCTGCTGTACCTGCATGCTTACCTTCATTGACTGGTGTACAAGAACACCCAGATCCCTCTGTACTGCCCCTTTACATAAATTGATTCCATTGAGGTAGTAGTCTGCCTTCCTGTTCTTGCTACCAAAGTGGATAACCATACATTTATCCACATTAAACTGCATCTGCCATGCATCTGACCACTCACCTAACCTGTCCAGGTCACCCTGTAATCTCCTAAAATCCTCATCA
>NC_057738.1:9371-31050 GCF_004010195.1 Chiloscyllium plagiosum | reverse complement strand
AACTTCTGCATTATACACAGAAATATCCGCCATTATTCCTCCACGGTCATCCCTGCTAAGGTATTGCACCATTGAACTTCAGCCAGCTCCTCCCTCATAGCTTCATAGTTCCCTTTATTCAACAGAAGTACTTTCACTTCCGATTGTACCATCTCCCTCTCAAATTGCAGATTGAAGCTTAATGTATTATGGTCACTACTTCCCAATGGCTCCTTCACTTCGAGGTCTCTGACCAATTCTGGTTCGTTACACAATACCAGATCCAGAATTGCCTTCTCCCTGGTCGGCTCCAGCACCAGCTGCTCTAAGAATCCATCTCTGAGGCACTCCACAAAGTCTCTTTTTTAAGGTCCAATACCATCCTGATTCTCCCAGTCTACCTGCATGTTAAAATCCCCCATAACAACTGTAGTAACATCTTTGCACGTTCTCCCCGTGTCTGCGTGGGTTTCCTCCGGGTGCTCCGGTTTCCTCCCACAGTCCAAAAAATGTGCAGGTTAGGTGAATTGGCCATGCTAAATTGCCCGTAGTGTTAAATGTAGGGGAAGGGGAATGGGAATGGGTATGGGTGGGTGCGCTTCGGCGGGTCGGTGTGGACTTGTTGGGTCGAAGGGCCTGTTTCCACACTAAGTAATCTAATCTAATCAGAAGGATGGTGGTAAATGTTGATAGTTCAAGAAGAAGTGGAGAGCTCTCAGACAATCCTGATGAGGGATGAATGTGAAAAGAGACTGCAAGTCCATGTAGAAGCGGAAGCAGCTAGTGCCCATGAGCTATTCATTCTGTAAGGCATCAAATGAATTACGGATGTAAGTGAGAAGGGACTCAACAATGGGGGAAAAGATTGAGTCAGGGTATGAAGGTGTTTTTTTTGTTGAGTTAACAGTAATTTTGACCGGATTACCATATGAAAAAAATCTAGTCATTAATACTCTTTACACAAGAAGCTCTTAAATTTTCTGTTTCTGAAGCTAAACAACAAAATATTCCCTCATAATACAATTTTATTTTCATTATGAAAATTTTAATTATTCAATTAAACATGGCAATGACTTTTTTACTTGTTGCTGGTGCTATACTTCATTTCTGTCAATGTACCATGATGCTGAATTAAAAATTTACCACATCTGATAGTTATCATGAGCTTTAACAAAATTTATTTTTCAAATAAATGGGTGGCATGGTGGCACAGTGGTTAGCACTGCTGCCTCACACCGCCAGAGACCAGGGTTCAATTCCTGCCTCAGGCAACTGTCTGTATGGAGTTTGCACATTCTCCCCGTCTCTGCGTGGGTTTCCTCCGGGTGCTCCGATTTCCTCCCACAGTCCAAAAACGTGCGGATTAGGTGAATTGGCCATGCTAAATTGCCCATAGCGTTAGGTGAAGGGGTAAATGTAACTTCCAAGAACTGCAAATGTGAGGTTGATGAGGGAGCTTTCAAATCTTCATGTAGTAGTATCAATTGTCCAATTCCTCTTCATAGAATACCCAGTCCAACACCCAATTCCAACTCTGACAAATCCTTGACACACTGACCATCTCCTCCACAACATCCCAGTTACATTCAACATCTCCTTGTGCATAAGGCCTTTGAGACTTGCTGGAACCAATTCCCGGGTATTGACTGAGCTAATAGCAAACGTCTTCTATCTGTTTAAATATAATAATCTTCCCTAGTAATAACGTGCCTCCAGAACCTTTTGATCAGGAACCAGCCTTAAATTAACTTCCAGATCTGGCCTCACAAATTAAATCAAAGCTTGTTTGATGTGCTTTCCTTTTAACATAAGCTGTTACCCACAATCCAAGAGTCATCTTTAGCTCACAGTTCCCAGGTAACCAAAACTGCTAAAAGAATAAATAATAAAAACTCAACTAAGGTTCTCACAATGGCAACATCACATCTTGGTCAAGAGTCTCTCATGGAGTCAATATTAAATAATCTGTTTGAGACTATGCCAAAAACATGATCAGCCTTTAGTGACATATGGCAATTCAGGTCAAAGCTTATGAAAGATTTCCTTTTGCAAGTACTTGGATACAACAGTTGAATAACGTAATGGGGATACATACAGACAAGGGGCTGGGTGTCTTTTGGCATTCTGTACTTTGTTGTGCATATTAACAACAGTAGTAAATATGGAGGCAGGCAGGAAAAGCTGCACCCAACCTTCAGCTCTTCACACTAGCCGAGAAAGAATGAGACCTAGTGAGGATAAAGAAAGATCTATGGCGGATGGATTGACCGGAAAAGGGCTGCCAAGTATGATGCATTCAGACTGTGAACATGTCTAATTTCATTGTTTTTGTGCTTCTGTCAGGTCACCATCATTCATGGACTGAATCACAGCCAAGACAACAGCCAAATAACTCCAGAGACAAAATAGCTAGTGCCCCAGGGACAGTACCAGCTCATCTTCCTCATTCTTCACATCAATAGCTCAGTTATTATAATTCTTGCCTGCCTACCCACACCAACCATACTATGGCATCAGTAGGGTAATACGGGGTCACTTGAGTTTTGACAAGCTCAATTGGCCCTTTGGTTATTGATAAATAGTGGACAGGCTGCTGATCTTGGTGCCTGTCACTCCCTGTAATATAGTGGTTAGCTGAGGGGTCTAGGAAGGGAGATGGTGTCTAACACCAACCCTATTTCATGCATCCTCCTCACCAAAACCAGAATCCTACACGTCAGCATATATTTTACATCAAACTGAACAATCAGTACACCACCACAATCCATAGATCATTGTTTTGCTGTGTTGTACATAAGATAATTTGCCTGACAAAATTAATTAGAAGATATTATGCAAAGCTTGCCAGCATAATCCAATATCTGCAAACACATCATGAAACAAAGACTGTACCTTTATAATTTACCTGATAATATTAATAAGAAAATTTAATTGAATAAATCAAGACTCTAAAAGAACTGAGCTAACTGAGCCTTTAAGAAATCTATATACTGAAAAGGCAATTCTTCACTAATAATATAGATTTCAAGTCAGGAATAAGGAAATTAAACCACATCCTTAAAAGTTGATTTCTCTGTACCTCCACTGAGAATTGCTCTCGGTTGTTGTTGTCGTTCATTACTTTTAACCAAATGTGAGTGAAGCTAATTGCTAAGAAGCAGGAAGCTGGGAGCATTATGAAACACTCTCAGAAACCAAATTACACTCCTCCAACCACTAGGTCGCATGAACAACAGACTGAGATAACAAATCTCAACTATCAGATTCAGATGATCAATTCAAACAGATGAATGTTGTATCTGTTTACTTTCCCATATTTTTGATTGCACATTGAAATGGGAAAATATTTTGTTTTTCATCATGGGAAGAATTTTTAAAAGCAAGTTATCTGATTCTCATTGTAAATGCTTTTTATAGTGCTGCTTGTTAATGGTAGCCTTGACTTCACTTGTTGAAGGGGCAGCTCTCCAAAAGCTTTGATTTCAAATAAATTTGTGGACTATAACCTCGTGTCATGTGACTTCTGATTATGCTGCTTGTTAAATTAGTGGGGGAGATTACTATATATGATCTGGAGCCAAGGATGCACACAAAGGGAGATTTGGCTGACAATAAGTAGTTGACTAGTCTGTGGAGTGGTGACCAGTTGTTGATGACAAAGGCCTTTTGCTTGTCAACATTTATTTGACTGGCTCCCAGATAGCTGAATAGCTGTGGGTATGATTGTTTGTTGAGATGTTACTCAATCTCAGGAAAGGAAAGTAATGCCCTTTCCTCTGCAATTAAAGAAAAACACCGCAAGCCTGAAGGAAGCCTATTTATTTCCCCTCATATTTGCCATTAGCTGTGGCTTTTAACCAATAAGTCAGAGACTTTAAGTGTGAACTAGTTGCCCTGTGACTCTTCCAAGAAAGTGAAAGTCCCTGGAGAAGGAAGGAAGATTGAGGAGCAGCAAGAACCAATAAATCCAAAATGATCACAGTGAACCCTGTGCACTGGTACTATTCAACTACCTTCCCTCCACCCGGAACACTCAGCTTCTCTGTGTCTATATGCTGAATGGAAGTTTTACAAAGGGATTAGATGGTACAGTTAGATGTTGATAGATGATTTTGTTTTTTAAAACTTGTATCTACAATCTACTTATTTGCTGTCCTTATAGTTAGAGTGTAAATTCCTCCCAGTGCTAATGAAAGGAAGCACTCTGAACTGTATGGGGCTATTAGTGGACTGCAGAACGCACATCCTAACGGGTCTGTTTACTGTTTCTGGAGATTTCAACCATGCGAATCTCAAGACTGTGCGCCCCAGATTCCATCAGCAGGTGGACTACGTGACAAAAGGGAAGAACATACTGGATATGGTTTACACAAACATCCCCAATGCATTCAGGGCAGAGCCCAGCCCCTCCTTGCCTCCTCAGATCACTCCTCTGTTATGCTAATCCCAGCACACAGACCGCTCATCAGATGTGTCAGACCGATTCTGAAACAGGTGAAAACCTGGCTGGCAGGAGCCATTTCTGCTCTTCAAGACTGTTTTGAGTGCACTGACTGGCGTGTGTTCAGAGAGTTGGCAACCAATGGCAATTCCATCAAGTTAGAGGAGTACACTGCATCAGTGATTTGCAACATTAGCAAATGTATTGACGACATCACTGTGTCCAAAACCATCACTTTTCGCCCCAACCAGAAGCCGTGGATGACCGCGTAGGTGTGTGCTCTGCTAAGGCCTCGTGATTCCACCTTCAGAGCAGATGATAAGGCAGCCCTAATAACAGTGAGGGCCAATGTGACCTGGGCCATCAAAGAGGTAAAGCATACACACAGCCACTTTCAGGACAGCAGCAATATGCGGAGCATGTGGAAGGTCATCCAGGCCATCACCAACCACAGAACAGCATCACCTGCTTGTGCTGGAGATGCCACCCTTGTGGATAAGTTGAACAACTTTTATACAGGTGCTGTGTCTTACCACGGCCAATGTGAGGAAAGCTCTATACAGAGTCAACCCATGTAAGGCTGCTGGACCAGACACCATTCCTGGCAGAGTGCTTAGAGGATGCTCTGAAGTACTGGTGAACATTCTCACAGACATCTTAAACCTCTCCCTGAGCTGTGCCATAGTTCCAACGTACTTCAAGACCACTACCATCATCTCCGTGCTGAAGAAGTCTTCAGCGTCCTGTCTCAACGACTGCCGCTCTACTGTGCTTACACCCAGCATCATGAAGTGCTTCGAGAAGCTCATGATGAGGCATATTGTGACCCTGCTGGACCCCTCACTGGACACCCTGCAGTTCATGTATCAACCTAACCACTCAACAGATGATGCCATTTCCACCCCCTCCATCTTGTCCTCACCCACCTGGAGACAAAGGACACCATGTCAGATTACTGTTCATAGACTTCAGGAAAGTGGAGTCTACTGGGCCTAAATACCTCCCTGTGTAACTGGATCCTGGACTTGCTGAGTGGGAGCTCTCAGTCATTCTGGATTGGGAACAGCAACTCCAACACCATCACACTGAGCACGCCCCCTCCCCCCTCCCCCTCAGGAGCTATATGCTCAATCCACTGCTGTTCACCCTGTTGACACACGACTGGGCATCAATGCACAGGTCGAATCACATCATCACGTTAGCTGATGACTCGACTGAAGTGGGTCTCATCAGCAGGAACAACAAGTCACTATACAGAGAAGAGATGCAGCGGCTAACAGACTGGTGCAGAGCCAACAACCTGTCTCTGAACATGGACCACACAAAAGAGATGGTTGTTGACTTCAGGAGGGCACGAAGTGACCATTCTCCACTGGACATCGATGGCTCCCCCATGGAGATCGTGAAGAGCACCAAATTTCTTGGCGTACGCCTGGCAGAGAATCTCATCTGGACCCTCAACACCAGCCCTATAGCCAAGAAAGCCCAGCAGCTGAGGAAAGTCCACCTCCCATCCCCCATCCTCACCACATTCTACAGAGGGTTCATCAAGTGTACCCTGAGCTACTGCATCACTGCTTGGTTCAGAAATTGCACCATCTCAGATCGTAAGACCCTATAACGGTTAGTCGAGAGGATCATCAGGATCTCTCTCCCTTCCATTACAGACATTTTCTGCAAATGTCTGTGGAAGACCCCACACATAGCCTCAGTCAAACTCTTCTCCCTCCTGCCATACAGCAGAAGATATCGGAGCATTCGGTTTCACAGCCAGACTGTGCAGCAGTTTCTTCCCCCAAGCCTCAGGCTGCTTAACACGGTATGATCGGACTCTTTCCCATCTGAAATTCTTTGCATGACCTCAAACCGCTGCTAGAAAAATGTCTATTAATTATCATTCTATTATTACATTGTAATTTGCATGCTTTGCACTTCTTATGCACTTCATGCCACATGTGATTGTGTAGTTTGTGCTGTCTACGTAGCACCCTCAGTCCTGGAGGAACGATGTCTCATTTTTACTGTATCAGCTGTATATGGTGGAAATGACAAATAAAAACTAGTCTATTCTAATCTACTTGACATCTCACAACATAGACTTGATTGTGAAAACAATCTTGAAGAAGTTCTCCTCCTTTCTCCACAAGGGATTCCTGATGAAGGGCTGATGCCCAAAATGCCGATTCTCCTGCTCCTCGGATGCTGCCTGACCTGCTGTGCTTTTCCAGCACCACAGTCTCAACTCTGATCTCCAGCATCTGCAGTCCTCACTTTCTCCTAGTTGATTTTAACCTTACTGTGAAGTCTCTTCCAAGGATGCCAACCTTGAAGTTCTCCTCCTCTGGTCCATGCTGACGAAAATGTCCATCCACACTTATCCCATTTCCCTGCTCTTGGCTCATGTCCTTCTAAACCTTTCCTATCCACGTAGTTGCCCAAATGCCTTTTAAATGCTGTTAATGTACTTGCCTCAACCATTCCTACTGGCAGCACATTCCAAATGTGTACCACCTGCTGCGTAAAAAAAAAAGAATTGCCCCTCAGGTTTCCATTTATTCTTTCCCCTTTAACATTAAACTGATGCCCCCTAGTCTTCGATATCTGGGAAAAAGACTGAGTGTATTCATGTCTCAAATGACCTTATACACTTCTATAAAATCTCCCATCAGTCTCATACACTGTAAGTAAAAAATTCCTAGCTTGTCCAACCTCTCAGTTTAACTCAGACTCTTGAGTCCTACCAACATCCTATTAAATTTCTTCTGCACTCTTTCCAGTTTAACAACATCCTTCCAAAAGCAAGGTGACCAAAACTGAACATAATACTCCATGTGTATCCTCACCGACGTCCTGTACAACTGCAACATCACTTCGCACCTTCTATACTCAATGCCCTGACTGATGAAGGCCAGTGTGCCAAAAGCCTTCTTCACTGCCCTGTCTACCTAAGACTCCACTTTCAGAGAACCGTACATGTAAACTCCAAGACCCCTCTGTTCCACTATACTCCTTAAGGACCTACCATTCACCATGAAACTCCTACCTTGACTTGACTTTCCAAAATACAACATACATATTTATATTAAACTCTATTTGCCAGTTCTCGGCCCACTTCCCCAGCTGATCAAGATCCTGCCGCAATTTCTGACAACCTCCCTCACTGTCCATGATACCGCTTATTTAGTATCATCTGCAAACTTAATCATGCTTTGTACATTCTTATCCAAATCAGTGTTATAGATAACAAACAGTAATGGGCCCACCACTGACCCCGAGTCACACCACTAGTCACAGGTCTCCAGTTTGACAAGCATCCTTCCACTTTATCCTCTGCTTCCTACCATCAAGCCAACTGTGTATCCAATTTCTAGCTTCTCTTGGATACCATACGATCTAACCTTCCGGAGCAGTCTACCACATAGAAACTTATCAGATGTCTTACTGAAATCCATATAGATCACGTCTACCACTCTGGTCACTCCATCAAAGAACTCTAACAAATTTGTGAGGCACGATTTCCCACGCACAAAGCGAGGCTGACTACTCCTAATCAAACTTGGAATATTGTGTACGGTTCTGGTCACCCCATTACAGGAAGGATGTGGAAGCATTGGAAAAGGTGCAGAGGGGATTTACCAGGATGTTGCCTGGTCTGGAGGGAATGTCTTATGAGGAAAGGCTGAGAGACTTGAACTTGTTCTCATTGGAAAGAAGGAGGCTAAGGGGGGATTTGATAGAGACATACAAGATGATCAAAGGATTAGATAGGGTAGACAGTGAAAGTCTTTTTCCTAGGATGATGACGTCAGCTTGTATGAGAGGGCATAACTACAAATTGAGGGGTGATAGGTTTAAGACGGATGTCAGAGGCAGATTCTTTATGCAGAGAGTGGTAAGGCCGTGGAATGACCTACCTGCTCATGTAGTCAACTCAGCCACAATAGGGAGATTTAAACAATCCGTAGATAAGCACATGGATGATGATGGGATAGTGTAGAGGGACGAGCTGAGAATAGTTCACAGGTCAATGCAACATCGAGGGCCGAAGGGCCTGTTCTGCGCTGTATTGTTCAATGTTCTATGTAAACCCTGTCTTTCCAAATGCATACATATCTTATCCCTCAGAATCTTCTAAAGTAATCTACCTATCACAGGTGTTGGTCTACTGGTTTTAGTTTCCAGGATTTTCTTTGTAGCCCTTCTTGAATAAGGGCACAACATTCACTTCCCTCCAGTCTTCCGGGACCTCACCCATGACTAACAATGATGCCAATATATTAGCCAAGTCTCCTGCAATTTCTCCTCTAGCCTATTCCAGGCTTGTAGGATATATTTGGTAAGGACCTGGAATTAATCCATTCTAATATGTCCAACACTTCCTCTGTTGTTATATGGATTGTCCCCAAGACATCACCACTAATTTTCTCAAGTTCCCAAGTCTTCATGTCTTTCTCCACGGTAAACACAGGAGAAATATTCTTCAAGGACCTCGCCCATCACCTGTGGTTCCACACATACATGTCCACTTTGGTCTTTGAGGGCTGCTATTCACTCTTGCTATTCTTTTTTCTTTAAGTATATTAAATAATCTCTTTGGCTTTACCCTAATCTTCTCAGCAAAGTTATTTCATGTCCACTTTTCAGCCTACTGTTTTCCATCTTCAGTAAACTTCTGTATCCTCTATATACATCTAGGGATTCCCTTGATCCCAACTGTTTGTACCCAAGTCATGCCTCCTTTGTCCTGATCAAAGCCTCAACACCTCTTGTCATCCAGGGTTCCCTAGTCCTACCAACCTTGCTTTTTACCCTCATAGGAACACTTGGACCTTGAACTCTAACTATCGTAATGTTAGCTCTCAGTTGCGGGAGATCCCTTTGCCTGTAAACAAACTGCTCCAATAAACCCCTGAAAGCTCCTGTCTAATTCCCATCAAAATACACTTTGCTCCAATTTAGAATGTGAAACTGTGGACCAGTTTTATCCCTTTCCATTCTTAAATTAAAATTAATAAAATTATGGTCACTTGTCCCGAAGTGGTCCCCCACTGTCACGTCCGTCACCTGTCCTGCCTATTTCCCAAGAGAAGTTCAAGTTTTGCCCCTTCCTGTGCAGGGCCCTCTGTATACTGCTTGAGAAAACTTTCTTGACGACATTTAACACATTCCACCCCCTCTAAGCTTTTAATGCTATGGCAGTCCCAAGCTATGTGAACACAATTTAAATCCCCTACTGTGACAACCTTGACAACCCTATTGCTCCTGCAAGTCTCCCCAGTCTCCTGTTTGTTCCTCCAATTCCCGTGGTCTATCTGGGGGCCTATAGTACAACCCCAATAACATCACCACCCCCTTCTTATTTCTTGGCTCCACTAACAAAGCCTCATTGGATGATCCCTCAGTTATTTCATCTCTGACTAGTGCTGTGATACTCACCTTAATTAAAAAGGCAACACATCCTCCTCTGCTTCCCCCATCTCTGTCCCACCTAAGGCACCTGTACCCTGGCACATTAAGCTACCATTCCCCCTCCCTCCCTTCGCCATGTTTCTGTACTAACCATAATATCCCAGTCCCACGTACCTATCCATGCCCTGAGTTGGCCTTACCTGTCAGCTTTCTTGCATTGAAATAGATGCAATTTAATTCAACAGGTATTCCTTCCTCCTTGTTGTGTTCCAGCCTGACCTGTTTCTTCAACTTGCTATTTCTGATTATTGTATCTCCTTGCAGCTGTGCACTTGCCTCCCTGTGTTGAGGATCCCACCCCACCCACCAATTTATTTTAAACCCTCCATTATCAATTGTTGAAAAAAACCCATCTGGTTTACTAATATCCTTTAAAGAGGTAAATCAGCCATATTAGCTAGTCTGACCGAAATGTAACTCCAGACCCATAGCAACGTGGTTGACTCTAAATTGTCCTCTGGGTAATTTGGGATGAGCAATAAATGTTGGTTAAACCACAGCTGCCCACATCCCATAAGTGAATTTTAAAAAATGTACATGCTGGCATCTACAACGGTTGAGGATACCAATGTTCATAGAATGTACCCCTTTCATAATTGTCTACTTGACAATGGCTTTTCTCAATTGGCCATAGAAGAGTTTACAGAGCTTTTGTTCTGATGTATTAGCTGTTAATCTACTTACCTCAAACTGTTTTTCTTTTTTTTAGCACCTAGCATACAGGTAAACTTGTGCTTTAGCTTCATTGGATCTCTTTCTTATTTTCAGATATGGTTGGGATTCCCCTTATCCTTTCATATTCAACCAGTTCTAGGATTAAATCTCTAGCATTAAAAATATTGGGAAAATTATGGATGTAATAAAGCCATGATGGTATTCTATTCTGTCCTGCTAGTAGCCCTAATGTCTCTCAGATGACCAAGTTTCACAAAGTGCTTTCTTCGCATGCACCGACTGCATACATATCTTCAAAATGTTGGTTAGTTTGAACTCCCTTTGTAGATTAATAAAACTTCAATTCTAGAGGTCCTGAAAGCAATCAGTAAAGCAAATTTTTCAGCTAATGACAAAAAAATCTGTCTGGAGTCTTTGATATTCAGAAAAATAGTGTTTTAAACTTTTCTTAAGTGTAAACATGTCAATTGTTCATAAGAATTGCTCAAACAATAATGTGGGTTTTCTTTGAATAAATAAATATCTATAAATAGATACAGATAGAGTTAACTGGTGGATTAAGTAATGCACATCGATTCTCTACTCTGGCTATTTGAAGAATACTTCATATCCTGTTGAAGTGCATGATGATAATTGCTAAAAGGTATGCGTATGTTCTATTACAATATGCAACTTTGTATAACCAATGCTTTATACTTTAATAATCAAACAATTTACATTAAAGCAACGCAAAATAAAAATTGTGCTGACAAATAATTTGATACACAGCAATGAATTTACTGGTCCCTAAAACATAACCACATTTTACTTATCCATATAGACTTGATTTTGCCAGACCCTGTGGTACATTTTCATTGTGCTGGTTTAGTATTACATCTTAGACCATGTTATAGCTAAAATAGGGTTACTTTGTGCTTCTTATTGTGATATTCCTCTGATCAGGCACGTATTTCATAGTGATGTCATGTTATTTGGCATTTTTCATTCATATGATGTGGCTTCCGGGCTCACACTGAAGAATTTTGGTGAATTCCATTGAATTCGAAGTGTCAGGTTTTGCATTTTAACTTCCTGTCCAATGTTTGGTTGGGGAATTTGTAACTCACATGCCAGTCATGGTCAACTTTAATCTTAGCCTATTTTCTGAGCAGTGCATCATGTAATGCTAGGAGTATAGAATGACAACTGAGTAGGCTTGTCTGCACAAACGCTGAATGTCATCTCACTGAGTATCAATTTTCCAGCTGATCTGATTATTGAGCCACATAGCTTGGTTAGACATTTTATGGATCTTGTCTTGATGCTGTTTGATATTTGCTCTTGGTTGATTAAGGTGATGTACTTTTTTAGCCCATTTGTGGCCTTTCATTTGTGGAATCATTCGTTCTGTTCTGAACTTGTGCCTCCAGTATCCTCTGGTGCCAAGTGGTTTGCATTCAACATTGAAGCCTGGGCATTTTGGTTCTTTGGTTTTTATTTGTTTCAGCCCTCCAGCATTCATAGTTCTTTGTTTTATTTTAGCCAAAAATAATGGTAGACTGGCTGGGAAGAATTAAGGATATGCTGAAAATGTGTTGCTGGAAAGGGCTTCAGGAAGGGCTTATGCCCGAAACGTCGATTCTCCTGTTCCTTGGATGCTGCCTGACCTGCTGCGCTTTTCCAGCAACACATTTTCAGCATATCCTTAATTCTTCCCAGCCAGTCTACCGTTATTTTTGGCTAAAATAAAACAAAGAACTATGAATGCTGGAGGGCTGAAACAAATAAAAACCAAAGAAACATACTAAAAGTTTTCATTTGAGTTCAGGAGAACGGTCACTAGACTCCCAATGTTAACTGTTTTCTCTTCACAAATGATCCCACACCTGCTGAGTTTCTCTGGTAATTTCTGTTACTATATATTTTTGAGTTTCCTAAATCACCTACAAATAAGCAATAATTAATTTGTCTGCCTACAGTGTTTTGTTTAAAGCAAGATCAACTACAATCTCATGTTCAACTTTTATTCCTGCTCAATATCCCAGGAATTAAAAACATAAGCTCTGCCAGAACCCGGTACCTGCTGGCTGAAGAACATAAGATTTTAAAATCTCAGAGCTAGAGTAGGCAATTCAGCCGCTCAAGCCTGGTCTACCATTTGATACAATCCTGGCTGATCTTGAAATCCACTCTATTCAATTTGTCTGAACTCCAACTGAAGCAGTCCCAGACCAAATGTATAGTGTTTAGATCTCAGCCCCATTCATAAGACAGTCAATTTAGGCAGGAGATATGCTTGCAGCACCTTTAGATTGAAGCAAACAGTGAAAAATATTTTGCTGACTGTGAAGGGTTGAGGCTTATATATCTCAATCAATTTTTCAATAATCACATTGCAGTTGATGGTATACTTAAAAAAAGTTAAAAATGTCCAGAAATCAGAAATTGCTAACATGGTACATTCTTCTCTTAGACATAACTGTATCAAGCATACACAAAAATCAGTAAAATAGTAATGTGGGTCTTACATTTGAAAATGTAAAACTGTACTCAAATAGTTTTCACTAGTAGACCAAACTAACTAACCTCTACTTCAGCTGCTTACGCACTGACTACAGCATCACAAGATTAATACATTATATCCTATCAAGGTGTGATTTGCATATTTTTACATAAATTCCCAGAGTACATGGGCATCACTTGGGGCAGCACAGTGGCTCACACTGCTGCCTCACAGTGGCAGGGACTCCAGTTCAATTAAACTATCAAGAAACTGTCTATGTGGTGTTCGCACATTTCCGTTACATCTGTGTGAGTTCCCTCCAGGCGCTCCGTTTTCCTCCCACAGTCCCAAGATGTACAGGTTAGGTGGATTGGCCATAATAAATTGCCCATAGTGTCCACGGATGTGCAGGCTACATGGATTAGCTATGGGAAATGAAGGGTTACAGAGATAGTGTAGGGGGTGGGTCTGAGTAGGATGCAAGTTGATGTAGACTCAATAGGTCAAATGGCCTGCTTCCACACTGTAGGGATTCATAACAACAGCGTCTCATTTACTCAATTAGTTCAGACCTATTTTGCAGAAAATGTAAATTGACAGTAAAAACTATTTCAGTAATATTTTAATTAAATACTTAATGTTTAAATTTGACACACTAATCATGATTATTTCACATGTACTGGTTACCAACAAACTGAATTAGAAAAATCAATTATAACTAATTAAGAGACTTCTCTGGATGTTTTTAAAGAGATACTTTCAAGCAGTCAATCAACAAAGTAAATCTGCCTATTCTTGCACAAAGGCAATGGCTATCTATAAAATTTGGAATGAAAAACCATCAGTTACAAGACTTTAAGAAATACAAATTAATTTTCCTCTTTGTCTTTTTCCTGATATACTTCACTTATACTTCCAGAATACAGTGAACAGCATCAAGGCGAAAGTGTACAGTATGGTGCTTCCTTCACTAGGTAAGAAAGAAACTCCACAAAGAGCTCACTTTGCAACTCAGAATATACATAAATAAGTACAGTGAGAGAACCTCCAAGATGTCCATAGTGGCCAATGAACAGTACCACTGTGCCACCAAGAGCCTTTTGCAATCCTTAGAAGGAAGCAATTAAGAGTGACCTTATCAACATTCACAAAATGTTAAGTGATATCAATTAACAATTTTGTTACTGCCCGGAGATCACCATGTTTTACTTCACACCCCTCTAAGATCTGAAAATGGCTTTATTAATTTCATGGACTGAATTTTAAATGGTGCTCTGGTCCCTGCGTCCCACATAAAGTGTTACCTGAGGGATTGGTTCACCCACATTCCTGACAGCTGCCTTGCAGTAATTGAAGGCTGGGTGTAATATTAACTGCTTTAAGATGAGGTCATCCACCCCCAGCTCAGGAGGATGCCCTACCATAGAAAGCTACGAGCCAAATGAATTGCCTGACAGCTCTGTCATAACAGAACCACTGAGTATGCTGATTATTTATAGTAATGGAGGAAGTCCAACCACCTAGTGGAGGCCAGAGTCAGGGACCTCAGTAAGGGGACTGAGGAATCAGTTTCAATTCCCCTAAAGAGAAGGGGCAAGTAATTTACTGAGGCTTCTGCTTGGCCAAGGGGGACCTCCAAAAAAGATCTCTCTATTTCCTGAGTTCACTTGCAGTTAAACCTGTTCAGCCTCTTCTCCACTAGGGGCAAAATACCAGTAACAATGAATGTCATTAACTGCACACTTCTAGGTTTTAATAAATCCAAAGGTGAATCCAACCAACACTTCCCCACCCCTGTAGAATTTCAGGCAGTTCAGGGATGAATGGTTAGGTGGCGGCAAGAGCATCCTTAGATTTACTTGCTGCATCCTCAACTTTCAAACCCACCTGCAGGGGAGCATTAAATCCAGCCCCATGTTTTAAACCAATTCCATTTCTCTTCTTAATTCATAGAATCACAGAAATAAATCAGTTCAAAAGTAGAGCACTCAGCCCATCATGTCTCTACCGGCTCTCTGAGCATTCTAACTTAGTGCTATCTCTTGCCTTTTCCCTGTAAATCGGAAAATGTTTTTATTCAAGTAATTAATTACCCAATGCCTTCTTGAATGTCTGAACTGAACCTCCTTCCACTGCATTGTACCAATACCAACTACTTGCTGTGTGAATTTTTTTCTTCATTTGCAAAACACCTTAAAACTGTGCCCTGTGGTTCTCCATCTGTTTATAAGTGGGAATAGTTTCTCCCTAGCCACTTTGTCCAAACCTCTCATGATGCTGAGAAGGTCAGTTATACAAAAATTCAGCAAGAGCTGGGGAATATAGAGTGGGCACAGCTGTTTGAAGGTAAATATACATTTGATAGGTAGGAGGCTTTTAAAGAGAGGTTGATAAGAGAGTAGGACAGACTGTGAAATCGAGGGATAGAAATCGAGGGATAGAAATCGAGGGATAGAAATGGCAAGATTAGGGAACCACGGATGATAGGTGAAATTGTGAGACTAGCTGAGAGAGGCTTTTAAAGAGAGGTTGATAAGAGAGTAGGACAGACATGTCCCTGTGAAATCGAGGGATAGAAATGGTAAGATTAGGGAACCACGGATGATAGGTGAAATTGTGAGACTAGCTGAGAGGAAAAAGTAAGCATACATAAGATCTAGATAATTGAAAACAGGGAAAGCTTTGAAAGAATATCAGGAATGTAGGACCAACCTAAAATGAGGAATTAAGAGAGCTAAAAGGTGTCATGAAATATCTTTAACAAACAGGGTTAAGGAAAATCTCAAAGCCTTTTATTTGTATATAAGGAGCAAGAGGGTAACTTGAGAAAGGGTTGGCCCACTCAGGGACAAAGGAAGAAAGTTACACGCGGATTCAGTGAAAATGGGTGAGTGTCTTAACAAATACTTTGCATCAGTATTCACAGAGGAGAGGGAGATTATGGGTGTTGAGGTTAGGCATAGACAAGTTGAGTACTCTAAGTCATTAAGGTGGACAAGTCCCCAGGTCCGGATGGGATCCATCTCAGGTTATTGAGGGAAATGACAGAGGAAATAACTGAGGCCTAAACAGATATCTTTGCAGCATCACTTGATCATGGGTCAGGTCCCGGAGGACTGGAGAACTGCTGATATTGTCTGCTTGTTTAAGAAGAGTATCAGGGATAATCCCGGTAATTATAGAGTGGTGAGCCTGATATCATCGGTAGAGAAGCTGATGGAGAAGATACTTAAGAGATAGGATCTCTTCCCATTTGGAAGAAAATGGGCTTATTAGCGATAGGCAACATGGTTTTGTGCAGGGAAGGTCATGTCTTACCAATTTAATAGAATTCTTTGAGGAAGTGACAAAGTTGATTGATGAGGGAAGAGCTGTAAATGTCATATACGTGGACTTCAGTAAGGCACTTGATAAGGTTCCACACGGTAGGCTGATGGAGAAGGTGAAGTCGCATGAGGTCCAGGGTGTACTAGCTTGATGGATAAGGAACATAGAACAATACAGAGCAGTACAGGTCCTTCAGCCCTCTATGTTGCACTGACCTGTGGGACCAATCTGAAGCCCATCTAACCTACACTAGTCCATTGTCATCCATATGTTTATCCAATGACCATTTGAATGACCTTAAAGTTGGTGTTGCAATCCACGTCCCTACCAGTCTGAGTAAAGGAACTACCTCTGACATCTGTTCTATAGTTATCACCCTTCAATTTAAAGCTATGTCCCCTCATGCTAGCCATCACTATCTGAGAAAAAAGGCTCTCACTGTCCACTCTATCTAATCCTCTGATTATCTTATATGTCTCAATTAAGTCACCTCTCAACCTTCTTCTTTCCAATGAAATCATCCTCAATTCCCTCAGTCTTTCCTCCTAAGGCCTTCCCTCCACACCAGGCAACATCCTTGTAAATCTCCTCTGAACCCTTTCCAAAGCTTCCACATCCTTCCAATAACGTGGTGACCAGAAGTGTACACAATACTCCAAGTGTGGCTGCACCAGGGTTTTGTACGGCTGCAACATGACCACATGGTTCCAAAACTCAATCCCTCTACCAATAAAGCCTTCTTAACAACCCAATCAACCTTGGTGGCAAATTTCGGGGATCTATGTACATGGACACAGATCTCTCTGCTTATCTGCATTACCAAGAATCTTACCATTAACCCAATACTCTTTATTCCTGTTGCTCTTTCCAAGGTGAATCACCTCACACTATTCCACATTAAACTCCATTTGCCACCTCTATGTCCTTCTGTAACCTGCAACATCCTTCAGCACTATCTCCAACTCTACTGACCTTAGAGTCATCTGCAAATTTACTAACCCATCCTTCTATGCCCTCATCCAGGTCATTTATAAGAATGACAAACAACAGTGGCCTCAAAACAGATCCTTGCGATACACCACTGGTAAATGAACTCTGGAATGAACATTTCCCATCAACCACCATCCTCTGTGACTTCTTTCAGTTAGTCAATTTCTGATCCAACCCATTAAAATCACCCTCAATCCCATGCCTCCATATCTCAAGCAATAGCCTACCATAAGGAACCTTATCAAATGCCTGACTAAAATCCATTTACACCACAACAACTGCTTTACCCTCATCCACCTGTTTGGTCACCTTCTCAAAGAACTCAACAAGGTTTATGAGGCACGACCTACTCTTCACAAGACCATGTTAACTATCCCTAATCAACTTACTCCTTATCAGATAATAACAGATCATATCTCTTGTAACCTTTTCTAACACTTGACCCACAACCAAAGTAAGGCTCACTGGTCTATAATTACCAGGATTGAATTTACTCCCCCTCTTGAACAAGGGGAAAACATTTGCTATCCTCCACTCTTCTGGCACCAATACTGTAGATAATGACAACATGAAGATCAAAGCCAAAGGTTGTAATCTCCTCCCTGACTTCCCAGAAAATCCTAGCACAAATCCCATCCAATCCAGGGCACGTTTCTATTTTCATACTTCCAGAATTGCTAACACTTCCTCCTTGTGAGCCTCAACCCCATCTAGTCTAGTAGCCTGTATCTCAGTATTCTCAACAACATTGTCAGTATTCACCCTGGAAAAAGACAAATAATATTCATTTAGTGCTTCTCCTCTCTCCTCTGACTCCATGTACAACCTCCCACTATTGTCTTTGATTGGTCCTAATCTTACTTTAGTCATTCTTTTATTCCTGATATACTTATGGAAAGCTTTTAGGTTTTCCTTGATTCTATCTGCCAACGACTTCTCTGGCTCCTCTTAGTTCTCTCTTTAGGTCTTTTCTGGCTTGCTTGTAACTCTTAAGCATCCTAACTGAGCCTCCACATCTCATCCTAACATAAGCCTTCTTCTTCCTCTTGACAAGAGACACAACATCCTTAGTAAACCATGGCTCCCTCGCTAGACAATTCCTCCCCATCTGACAGGTATAAACTTGTCAAGGACACTCAGTAGCTGTTCCTTGACTAAGCTCCACATTTCAATTGTGCACATCCCCTGCGGTTTCCTGCCCCATCCTATGCATCCTAAATCTTGCGTAACTGTATCATAATTACCTTTCCCCCAGCTATAACTCTTGCCCTGCAGTATATACCTATCTCTTTCTATCGCTAAAGTAAACATAACCGAATTGTGGTCACTATCACCAAAGTGCTCACCTACCTCCAAATCTAACACCGGGCTGGGTTCATTATCCAGTACCAAATCCAATGAGGCTTCGCCCCTTGTTGGTCTGTCTACATACTGTATCAGGAAACCCTTCTGCATACAATGGACAAAAACTGACCCATCTAAAGTACTCAAACGAGAGTATTTCCAGTCAACATTTGGAAAGTTAATGACCCCATAACAACTACCCTGTTACTCTCACTCCTATCTAGAATCATCTTTGCTATCCATTCTTCTACATCTCTGGAACTATTCGGAGACCTATAGAAAATTCCCAACAGGGTGACCTCTCCTTTCTGGTTTCAAACCTCAGCCTATACTACCTCACTAGACTGGTCCTCAAACATCCTTTCTGCCACCGTTATACTGTCCTTGACTAACAATGCCACACCTCCCTTTCTTTTACCACCTTCCTTGTTCTTACTGAAACATCTAAACCCCAGAACCTGCAACAGCCATTCCTGTCCTGCTCAATCCATGTCTCCGAAATGGCCACAACATCGAAGTCACAGGTACTAACCCATGCTGCAAGTACACCCACCTTATTCTGTATGCTCCTGGCATTGAGGTAGACACATTTCAAACCACCTACCAGCTTACCAGTGCACTCTGGCAACATTGAAACCTTATTTCTGACCTCACTACCCTGAACCTCTTGGCCACTGGAGCTACAAATCAGATTCCCATCCCCCTGCTGAATGAGTTTAAACCTCATGAAGAGCATTAGCAAATCTGCCCCCAGGATATTGGTACCCCTCTGGTTTAGGTGTAGACCATCCAGTATGTAAAGGTCCCACCTACCCCAGAATGAGCCCCAGTTACCAAGGTATCCACACTCTTGACAACAAACCAGACATATCAACTCTGTTTGTTCAAGTTCCAAGCTTCCACCATAGCTCCCCGAATTTCTGCCTTAAACCTCCATCACCTTTCCTACATATGTTTTTGGTGCCTATGTGGACCACAACTTGGGACTGCTCCCTCTCCCCCTCCCCCTCAAGGGTCCTGGAAACACGATCTAAGACAACATGAACCCTGGCACCTGGGAGGCAAGACAACAACCGTGAGTCTCTCTCATTCCCACAGAATTCCTATCTGTCCCCCTAACTACGAAGACTAATGCTCGGCTCCTCACCCCGCTTCCCTTCTGAGCAACAGGAACAGACTCTGTGCCACAGACTTGTACTCTACGCTTACTTGTACTCTATGTTTACTTACTTGCCACAGACTTATACTCCAAGTCGTTCCCGTTCTCCGCGCCTCACACCCAACATTATCCAAAACAGTATATTTGTTCGTGAGGAGAACAGCCACAGGGGATGCCTGCACTGGCTGCCAGTTCCCGTAATCCATCTGCCTTTTTCTTGGTGTGACTACCTCCCTGTAGCTCTTTTCAATACCCCATCAGCCTCCCGAATGATCCAAAGTTCATCCAGCTCCAGCTCCAGTTCCCCAACTGGAGCTGGGTGCACATCCCACAGATGAAGTCAGCAGGGACACTAGAGGTGACCCTTACCTCCTATGTACTGCAGGAGGAACATTCAACTGCCCTAACCTCCATGCCCACTATTCTAAATTCCCAATGAGACGACTGAAAAATAAAAGAATAAAAAAAACTAGTAATCTTACCAATCTGGCGCATAGAACCTTTTTTTTTGTTAGAGGAGGAGGATGGGTGGGAGATACTACTTTAGTAGTGTTTTGGGTAATGTAACCATTCAAATATATTACTTCACTCACTCCTCTCCTGTTCAGCATGCACTTTGCCTACTCACAAGGTAAGCTTAAAAAGCACTCACTGACCTTCCCAGCAGCCACCGCTCCTTTCTCCCTCTCTCCTCACTGCTCCCAGAAAAAACAAACTGGCTGGGCAACAGAAGACAGAGTAATTATATTCCTGTCAGGGTGAAAGGGAAGGCTGGTAGGTATAGGGAATGCTGGCTGACTAAAGAAATTGTGGGCTTGGTTAAGAAAAAGAAGGAAGCATATGTAAGGTATAGGGAGGGTAGATCGAGTGAATCCTTAGAAGAGTATAAAGAAAGTAGAGGTAAACTTAACAGGGAAATCAGGAGGGCAAAAAGGGGACATGAGATAGCTTTGGCAAATACAATTAAGGACAACCCAATGGGTTTTTACAAATATATTAAGGACAAATATATTAGGGAGAGAATAGGGCCCCTCAAAGATCAGCAAGGCGGCTTTTGTGTGGAGCCACAGAAAATGAGGGAGATACAAAATGAATATTTTGCATCAGTATTTATTGTGGAAAAGGATATGGAAGATGTAGACTGTAGGGAAATAGATGGTGACATCTTGCAAAATGTCCAGATAACAGAGGAGGAAGTGCTGGATGTCTTGAAACGGTTAAAGTTGGATAAATCCCTAAGACCTGATCAGGTGTACCCTAGAACTCTGTGGGAAGCTAGAGAAGTGATTGTTGGGCCTCTTGCTGAGATATTTGCATCATCAGTAGTCACAGGTAAGGTGCTGGAAGACTGGAGGTTGGCAAACGTGGTGCCACTGTTTAAGAAGGTCGCTAAAGACAAGCCAAGGAACTATAGACCGGTGAGCCAGACCTCAGTGATGGGCAAGTTGTTGGAGGGAATCCTGAGGGACAGGATGTACATATATTTGGAAAGGCAAGAACTGATTAGAGATAGTCAACATGGTTTTGTGCATGGGAAATCATGTCTCATGAACTTAATTGAGTTTTTTGAAGAAGTAACAAAGAAGATTGATGAGGGCAGAGCAATAGGTGTGATCTATATGGACTTCAGTAAGGCGTTTGACAAGGTTCCCCATGGGAGACTGATTAGCAAGGTTTGATCTCATGGAAGACAGGGAAAACTAGCCATTTGGATACAGAACTGGCTGAAAGGTAGAAAACAGAGGGTGGTGGTGGAGGGCTGTTTTTCAGACTGGAGGCCTGTGACTAGTGGAGTGCCACAAGGATCGGTGCT
>NC_057738.1:0-9210 GCF_004010195.1 Chiloscyllium plagiosum | reverse complement strand
TACAAGGATGTTGCCAGGGTTGGAGGATTTGAGCTATAGGGAGAGGCTGAACAGGCTGGGGCTGTTTTCCCTGGAGCGTCAGAGGCTGAGGGGTGACCTTATAGAGGTTTACAAAATTCTGAGGGGCATGGATAGGATAAATAGACGAAGTCTTTTCCCTGGGGTCGGGGAGTCCAGAACTTGAAGGCATAGGTTTAGAGTGAGAGGGGAAAGAGATAAAAGAGACCTAAGGGGCAACGTTTTCATGCAGAGGGTGGTACGTGTATGGAATGAGCTGCCAAAGGATGTGGTGGAAGCTGGTACAATTACAACATTAAAGAGGCATTTGGATGGGTATATGAATAGGAAGGGTTTGGAGAGGTATGAGCAGGTGGGACTAGATTGGGTTGAGATGTCTGGTCGGCATGGACAGGTTGGACCGAAGGGTCTGTTTCCATGCTGTACATCTCTATGACTCTATAATAGAGAAAGGGAGTTTCTCAAATGGAGAACTGTGACTGGTGGTATTCCACAGGGATCTGCGCCGGGACCACTGTAGTTTGCGATGTACATAAATGATTTGGAGGAAGGTATAGGTGATCTGATTAGCAAGTTTCCAGATGACACTGAGATTGGTAGAGTAACAGGTAGTGAAGAGGACTGTCAGAGAATACAGCAGAATATAGATTGATTGGAGAGTTGGGCAGACAAATGGCAGATGGAGTTCAGTCCCAGCTAATGCAAGGTGATGCATTTTGGAAGATCCAAGTCAAGAGTGAACTATACAGTAAATGGAAAAGTCCTGGGTGTTCACGTCCATTGTTCTCTGAAGGGGGCAACACAGGTCAGTAAGTTGGTCAAGAATGCTTTCCTTCATCGGATGGGGCACTGAATACAGTTCAGGTCATGTTACAGTTGTGTCAGACTTTGATTTGGCCACATTTGAAATACTGTGTACAGTTCTGGTCGCCACATTACCAAAAGGGTGTGAATGCTTTGGAGAGGGTGCCGAGGAAGTTCACCAGGATGTTGCCTTGAATGGAGGGTGCGACCTAAGAAGGGGAGTTGAGTAGTTTAGGATTATTTTCATTAGAAAGACAGAGGATGAGGGGGGACTGATTGATGTCTACAAAATCATGAGAGGTATAGACAGGGTGAATTGCAAGAAACTTCCCCACCACCACCACCACCCCTCCCCCCAACCCCCAAAAGTGTGACACTCAATTAGGGGTCATGAGTTTCAAGTGGGGGGCAAGTTTAAGGGAGATATGCGTGGAAAGTTCTTTATGCAGAGGGTGGTGGGTACCTGGAACACATTACCAGCAGAGATGGTAGAGGTGAGCACAATCACGTCATTTAAGCTGATTCTAGGCAGATGCACGAATGGGCACAGAGCAGAGAGATACAGATCCTTAGAAAATAGGCAACAAGTTTATATAGAGGATTTGGATCAGCGCAGTCTTGGAAGGCCAAAGGGCTTGTTCCGATGCTGTAGTGTTCTTTGTTCTTGTTCTTTGACATCCTTAGAATTTTAAAACTGCAATGCAAAATTATAATACATCATGCCAATAATCCACTTGTGATTACAATTAAATAGCACAACACCATCTAAATACTGTCACTATGTTTGTTTCTTAAAAGAGGAAAGAAAGCCCTTCTGAGTTGGTCCTGAAATCTTGGAAATATTCTTCCATTGGCACAGTTCTCTCACAAATAATTGATCTCTTCAACAACAAAAGAGCATTTACTTAACAAAGATATTTTGTGAATTTAAGAACAGTAATCAAATTCAGCAGCAGAATAATGAATTATGTATTACATGATGTAATACTCTAGTTCTATCCTGTGGTTTGTCTTGAGTACAGTAATGCCACAGGAGATGCACTCGTCACATTCCAATAATACTGAGTAGAGGCCAAACTGAATAGGAAAGGTTCAGTGTTTGTTCAAAATGTACAAACACTTTTGAATGATTTTGGCGTTATAAAACAAAACCATGCTAAATCAAATATCTTTAAGTAAGATCCATTTCAAAAGCTTTTAAGGGAATACTGAAACCACCTGTATATCAAGCAAATTAAATTTTAATTTAACTAAATTGAGATCCTTTCACGACCAGGCTGTTTCAAACAACAGTGAGATAAAAGAATCAATTAATTAGGTTTCCCTCCCAATGCAGTACTGTTATTTTACAAGACATGCTGCATGTTCAATGCAAGAGAATTTTATTGTATAATTCAAACTAAATGTACTTACTCTTCAATAACCTGTCCACTGATGCTTAGTTTCAGTTCCATCAGGGCCACTTGACTCCAAGTTCTAATTACAACCTTCATATAAACATGGATAAATGAGCTGAATTCCAGAGGTGAGGTGAGGTGAGAGTGACTGCCCTTAAATATTAAGGCAAAATTTGACTAAGCATCAAACAATCTAAACAAAACTACAATTAACAGAAATTTTGAAAACTTTCCAAACCCTGTTATACCAACCTCTCAAATTGTAGTTGTTGGACACCAACTGATGCTGCAGGGTATCACAGCAGAACATTCTCAGATTGGTGACATAAGGCACCATCTTCAGCTGCTTCCTCACTGACCTCCCCTTCATAACAAGTTCAGAGTGGGAGTATTGCACACTGTTCATTTCCATTCACAGCTCTTTAGATATTGAATCAGTCCATGTTTATATGCAGCAAGACATAAACAACATCCAGCCTTCGACATATTCAACATTCATGCCATGAAAGCATTAGGCACTGAGTACTGCATACTAAAGATAAGTAACTATCCTATTATCACCACTGAATCCCCACTACAAATCACAAATGCTAGAAACCTAGTTTGATCAGACAGTTGAATATTATGGCTGCAGGAGCAGAAAGCAGTCTCAGGAATTCTGTGCACAGTAACTCAACTCTGGCTTCCTACAGTCTGCCCACCATTTACAAGACACTCAAGAGTGTGATTGAAGACTTTCCAGTTACCTTTCCACAAACAAAGCCATCAGCCTGACTGGACTGAAACATGAATTCCCTCTACCTGTAAGATGCACTCTAGCAGGCTCCTTTGGCAGCACTTTCAAACCTGCAACCTCCACCACCCTTCAGGACAGGTGCAGCACTGAAAGAAAGATAATATCTGCAAATCCTCCTCCAAGCCACACATCATTCTGATTTGAAGCTGTGATCATTCTTCCTTCATTGGCATGGGATCAAAGTCCTGGTACCACCCACCATCCCTCACTCTCGACAAACACCACAGGTGTCCTTGCATCAAGTGCTGCAGTATTCAAGAAACCGTGAAGAGAGACCAGATGAGATGACTTGCTTTTCATAGAGTAGAGGAGGTGGGGGTGTATTGAGAAGAAATGAAATCTGTAATAGTGGAAAACAGAGTGAGAAATGTCACTGCTATGTTCTCATCAACATTAATGCTGTGAAAAAACTGTTTCATCTTGCGACAGGAAAGTCCAAGAAACCACATCACTTTGCAAATGTCAAGACACTATCCACACAGTATGTAACTAATAAAACTGCCTGGATGACTGCGAGATTTTTGAGGCATACTTCAGTAAAAGCTATAAAATATATAAAAAGAAAGATTATCTTTATTACAGATGTCTTGTGCTCCCTCAAATCATTAACCTCCATAACATCAAGCTGCTTTTCCTGACTCTCAACACCACTGCGAAGCTCTAGCCAGTAGATTAAGGGAACAGTAAGAACACAGAAATAACCCAAAAAAAAAGAATCACCAATGGCAGCTGATCACTCTAGTAATCCATGCCATGAATGAGAATGAGTAAAACCCAACAGTTCTAAAGACCACATTTATGTTAAGGTATAAAAGATGGTAATGAAAGACAATCACCAATTGCTTAAACAAGCATTAGCTTCCAAGAATGAAGAGGAGACTTGAGAGGCCAAACAGCCCATAATTCAAAAAGAATGTGGTGCTGGAAAATTATAGCAGGACAGACAGCATCCAAGAAGCAGGAGACTTGACATTTTGAGCATAAGCTCTTCATCAGAAATGAGGGGGTGGCCCGGGGGGCTGAGGTAAATGGGAGGGAGTGGAACTGGAGGAGAATGCAGCGGTGAATGCGATAGGTAGATGAAGGTTGGGGATGAAAGTGATAGGTCAGCAAGGAGGGTGGAGCGGATAGGTGAGAAGAAAGATGGACGGGCGGTGCCAAGTTGAAAGGTTGGATCTGGGATAAGGTGGGGAGAGGGGAAATGAGGAACTGGTGAAATCCACATCGATCCCCTGTGGTTGGACAGTCCCAAGGCAAAAGATGAGGCATTCTTCCTCCAGGTATCGGGTGGCTAGAGTTTGGGGGTGGAGGAGGCCTAGGACTTGCATGTCCTTGGCAGAGTGGGGTGGGAATTTAAGTGTTTGACCACAGGATGGTAGGGTTGCTTAGTGAGAGTGTCCAAGAGATGTTCTCTGAAACGATCCACAAGTAGGCATCTTGTCTCCCCAACGTAGAGGAGACCACATCGAAACCATTGGATACAATAGATGCTGTGTATGCTGTACATTATGTCGAATGTGAAAGGACTCCTTGGGGCCTTGGTCTGGGGGGATGGGGAGGCAAGATCACTGGTTTTGCACTTCCTGCAATGACAGAGGTAGGTGCCAGGAACTGAGGGTGGGTTAGTGGGGGACGTGGATCTAACAAGGGAGTCGCGGAGAGGGAACAGTCTCTCTGGAAGGCAGATAGGGGTGAGGAGGGAAATGTAAACCTGGTGGTTGAGTCTGTTTGTAGGTGGCGGAAGTGACAGAGGATGATGCAGTGCATCCGGAGGTTGGTGGGGTGCGAGGTGAAGACCAGATAGGTCCAGGAAGGGGAGGAAGATGTCCAAAATGGTTCAGGTGAATTTGAGTTCAAGGTGGAAAGTGTTTGTGAAGTTAATGAACTGTTCAACTTCCTTGTGGGTGCCGCCAATACAGTCAATGTAGCAGATGAAAAGGTGGGGAATACTGCCGGTGTAGCCTCGGAAGATGGATTGTAGCACATACCCGAAGGCAAGCATAGCTGGGGCCCATGTAGTTGTCCATGGCTACCCCTTTGATCTGGAGGAAGTGGGAGGATTCAAAGGAGAAATTGTTGAAGGTGAGGACCAGTTCAGCCAATCGAATGGTTGTGTCAATGGAAGGGTACCTGGTTGGGTCAGTAGAAAGGAAGATACGGAAAGCTTGGAGGCCTTTGTCATGGCGGATGGATATGTGCAGGGACTGGATGTCCATGGTGAAGATGAGGCATTGGGGTCTGGGGAAACGAAAGTCATGGAGGAGGAGGTAGAGGGTGTGGGTGGAGTCCCAAATGTATGTGGGAAGATCCCGGGCAAAGGGAGACACAACAGTATCAAGTTATGCAGAGATAAGTTCAGTGGGGCAGCAGCAGGCTGAGTAGGCACACACACACTGAACATTTTAACTCCCTGTCCCACTCCGCCACAGATGTGCAAGTGCTGGGCCTCCACCACCACCAAACTCATCTTCCATCTTGGGACCCTCCAACTACATGGGATCAATGTCAATTTCACCAGTTATCTCATTTCCCCTCCCCCATCTTATCCCAGATCCAATCTTCCAACTCAGCACCATCCATTTAACTTGTCCAACTTCCTTCCCATCTATCCGCTCCACCCTCCTCTCTAACCTATCACCTTCAACTACCTATCATATTCTCAGCTACCTCCACTGCCGCCTCCCCCTCCGGTCCCCATTTCTCTCTCAGTGCCCTTGGGCCACCTTGTCATTCGTGATGAAGAGCTTATGCTCAAAACGTCGATTCTCCTGTTCCTCAAATGCTGCCTGACTGGCTGAGTTTTTCCAGCACCACACTCCTCGACTCTCATCTCCAGCAACTGCAGTCTTCACTTTTTCCAAACAGCCCATGACAAAACTCTTTTGCTCAGCTGCAGAAATCAACAAGAAAGTTCCAGCAGAGATGGTCATAGAAACATGTGCCAAGGTGGACAACACTGTATACTGTGCAAGAGAATGGACTGAGGCAATTGTAAATACAATACATTCTACAACCAAGGAGTCAAAGAAGTTGATGATTTTGAAGTGAGCATTCATCAGTCACCAACCTATTTTCCTAGTGGAAGCTGCAAAGGCAAGTAAGATGTTCCAGGATTTTGCACTGTAGCACGAAAACGCATAAGTTGAACTGCATTCATGACATGCCAGAATTAGAACATAGAACGTAGAACGTTACAGTGCAGTGCAGGCCCTTCGGCCTTCAATGTTGCACAGACTTGTGAAATTAATCCTTTGCCATCTAACCTACACCGTTCCATTATTATCCATATGTGTGTCCAATGCCCATTTAAATGCCCTTAACGTTGGCAAGTCTACTACTGTCACAGGCAGGCCATTCCTATTATTCTCTGAGTAAAGAAAGCACCCCTGATATCTGTCCTAAACCTATCACACTTAACTAAAAAGTATGACCCCTCATGTTAGCCTTCACCATCCGAGGAAAAAGGCTCTTACTGTCCACCTTATCTAACCCTCTGATTATCCTGTATGTCTCAATTAAATCACCTCTCAACCTTCTTCTCTCCAACAAGAACAGCCCCAGTTCCCTTAGCTCTTCCCACTGCTGCCTTTGATTGGCCCTAATCTTACTCTAGTCATTCTTTTGTTCCTGATATACCTGTAGAAGGCCTTGGGATTTTCCTTGATCCTGTCCGCCAACAACTTCTCATGTCCCCTCCTGGCTCTTCTTAGCCCTCTCTTTAGATCTTTTCTGGCTAACGTATAACTCTCAAGCCCCTAACTGAGCCTTCATGCCTCATCCTCACATAAACTAGCTTCTTTCTCTTGACAAGAGCTTCAACTTCTTTAGTAAACCATGGATCCTTCTCTCGACAACTACCTCCCTGCATGATAAGTATATACTTACCAAGGACCCGCAGTAGCTGTTCCTTGAATAAGCTCCACATTTCAAAATGTGTCTATCCCCTGTAGTTTCCTTCCAAAAATACTTGGAAGCGTATGGTAAAATAGGGCAAAGTCAGCATGATTTCATCAAGGAGAGGTCATGCCTGACAAGTCTGTTAGAATTATTTGAGGAAGTAACAATGACTGCCAGACTACTCAGACCTCTTGGCATCACGGTAACCCACAAACCCACCGACACACTAAAACAGCAGATAATGAACTTGAAAGACGCTATACAGACAACAAGCAAAACTAATGTCATTTACAAAATACCGTGCAAGAACTGTAACAAACACTACATTGGACAAACAGGCAGAAAACTAGCCAACAGGATACATGAACATCAACTAGCCACAAATCGACATGACCCTCTCTCATTAGTATCCTTACATACAGATAAGGAAGGGCACCACTTCAACTAGGACAACACATCCAACCTAGGGCAAGCAAACAGAGACACACATGAGAATTTGTTGAAGCATGACATTTCAACCAGAACTCTATCAACAAACACGTTGACTTGGAGCCCATTTACCACCCCCTGAGAAAAAGAACAGGAAATTATGTCACCATAGGATATGACATCACCAACCCAAAGAAACCCAAACATATAAATAGAAAGCATGAATCATCAGCAGTGCTTCGTCCAGAGGCTCAGTGAAGATGTTACATAGTATGGTGATGAAGTGTCTGAAAATGAACTTTCCAGCTTAGCAACCAAACCTACATCCAGGAGTAATAAACAAGTTAGACCAGGAGAGTCAATGGATGTCATCTACCTGTACTTCAAGAAGCCCTTTTACAGGCGGCTGCTGAGTAAGATAAGGGCCTATGGCGGCAAAGTGCTCACATTGATGGAAGATTCGCTATCTGGCAGAAAGCAGAGAGTGGGAATAAAAGAGTCTCTCAGGATGGCAGCTGGTGACAAGTGGTCTTCCACAAGGGTCAGTTTTGGGACACACACCTTTTCCCTTTATACATTAATGATGTAGATGAAGGAACTGAGGTCATTCTGGCTAAATTTGTCATTGAAACAAAGAGACGTAGAGGGAGAGATAGCATCGAGAAGGTGGGGAGGCTGCAGAGGGATTTGGACAGGTTAGGAGAATGGGCAAAGAAGTGGCAGATGGAGTACAACTTGGGAAAGTGTGAGGTCATGGACTTTGGTAAAAAGAACAGAAGCATGGAATATTTTCTAAATAGGGAGAAAATGCAAAAGTCTGAAGTGCAAAGAGACTTGGGAGTTCTAGTCCAGGATTCTCTCAAGGTAAATTTGCAGATGAGTCAGTAGTTAGGAAGGCAAATGAAATATTGGCATTTATTTTGAGAGGACTTGACCATAAAAGCTGCGATATACTTCTCAGGGTCTGGTCAGGCCACATTTGGATTGTTGTGTGCAGATTTGGCCCCCATCTCCAGGAAGGATAATTGTCCAAAGACAGAATGCCAAGCAGATAAAGCTTATAAAGATTTTCCAGAGCTAACTTCCAAACCTTTCAAAGTCTTTTACTATACAGGTTTGGGCCATTGTAAGGTGGAAACAAACTGAAAAGTAAAGATATTTTTCATATGTTTGTTGTATCACTGTTTTCATTTGCTTTGTTTTGAAAGAGCACATTTATTGACAAAACTGGGATACATCGGGGCTTCCTCCTCCCAACATGATCATATGGGCTTCTACAATTCGACTTCTCGTGACTTTATTGTGTCTACAATATTGACAGTTGCTGTTGTTCCAAGATCCCATTATCCCCAGGTACAACAGAGTGTTACAAGGGGACATAAATTTAAGGTGAAGGGTGGAAGGTATAGGGGAGATGTCAGGGGTGGGTTCTTTACCCAGAGAGTGGTGGGGGCATGGAATGCGCTGCCCGTGGGAGTGGTGGAGTCGGAATCATTGGCGACCTTTAAGCGGCATTTGGACAGGTACATGGATGGGTACTTAATCTAGGTTAGAAGTTCGGCACAACATCGTGGGCCGAAGGGCCTGTTCTGTGCTGTATTGTTCTATGTTCTATGTTCTATGTTCTATCCAACTATAGCCTCCAGTTAAAATCTTATACTTCAACAACACCCCACATTGTATATTGTGTGTGTCTATGCACATGTGCATGAATGTACATACATGCTGTTGCTCTTTCTTTCACTCAAGAAAACTTATAATTGGCACATTATTCTTTCTGATGAGCTATTTAACTACACTTTAATTGGAGAGAGGCATAGACAAGCTAGAAAAATTCTGTACCTTCAGGAAACAGCCTGATCAATTAAG
>NC_057737.1:51239020-51250956 GCF_004010195.1 Chiloscyllium plagiosum | reverse complement strand
AGTATCCCCTATTGAAAGCAGTTTTCTTCTGGAATGAGAGAAGGGGAGACACTGAGTGAGATGGAATCGGGTGGCATAGCTATTAGGTGCTGGTGCACAAGGGCAAAAGGTGCTGAGACATCCTGAGCGAGTGACTGGGCAGCACAGAGAACGTGCAAGGTCAGTGGTGAGGGAGGTGGGAGATTGTGGGGTGATGCACATGGGAAGAAGTTGGAGCCAATAGTGAGCCTTGTTGGGAGGTGGGTGTACTAGCAAACATAGACCAAGTGTGAGGAAGCAGAGAGAAGAGTGTTGACTTACCCTGGCCACATGGAGAAGCTTGTTGACTCAGTTACAGTATTGCTATGCGTTGCTCCACAGCGTCAGGGTTGCACTGGCCCAGGTGGCAGTGATTGCTGGTGGCACAGCCTTCTCTGCAGGTCCTTCAGGAATAGGACTTCTGTCCTTTCCTCCCCAGAGGCCGGGTCCTTCAGCTCCCATTTGGTGAATCACAATGCTACCTCTCCCCCCCACCCTCCTCCCATCATGGTAAGGCTTTGGCTGTAACGGAGTAGGGCAGCTTCAGAATGCTAGCCTTTATCTGACGACACAGTGGTCTTTTAAATATGACACAGGTGCCAGGGAAGAGGTGTTTGGGTGGACATTGGGTGAGTGATGAGTTGTTCTGGGAATAGGACAGGGAATGGAATCAAACGTAAGGGATGCCATTGAGATAGAGTAAGTAGTTAATGAGGTATATCTGGTCCACTTCAGTGAAAAATCTCACGAGAATCAATCCAAATAGCTCAACATGATTTGTATTTAGCTAAAAGTTAATGTTTTGGGCCCAATATGATTCACCTTTGGAACTATGGAAGGGTTACATCAGCCTCAAAAGGCCAACTCTGTTTCATGCTTGATAATTGCTGCCAGACCATCTGGGGTTTTCCACTTCCTTTTATTTCAGGTTTCTAATGTTGCAGGAGTTTCCTGCCATTGTGGTGTTTAATTTTAGGTCCTGATGCAAAAACTATCCCAGACTTGCTGAGTGACAGGTGGCTAGATAGTTCCACAGTTTAAAAGAGAGAGATTTGAAAATATTGTTGATAATTCAGCTTTGAAACCAACCATTTTTATATATATATATGTATCTGACCCTGTGCAATAGAAAGCACAGAAAATGAGAATGGATTGGATGATTGATGTACTCCCTGAGCTGTAACCAGTAGTGATTGATAAAAAACTGCTTCTTTAATCTTACCAGCACAGAGATGAGATAAGCTGTTAGCCACAAACCAGAATGGTTTGATCAATAAGAGAGAACAGTCATCGATATCAATGGCTAAGGTTACAAGCCAAGTCCTTTGTCATACAGTTCTCAGTCTGTCTCTGATAATCGTACTCCCTTCAAATTGTAAATGATGACATGTATTGACGTTTCAGAATTTACCAGAAATTATTCTTTTCTTTTGAAGCATTCAGAGTTCTGACAAAGAACATTTTGCCTGGGAAGATAAATATTGAGCTCTGACACACGCTCCGCTCTATGTCTACTCCATCATTACTACAAAGGAGCCTGATAACAGGATGACACCTCTTCCCACGAAGGTGAAAAGTAAAATGTTGAATGTCGGCAAAGAGTTCCTCTTCAAAATTTAACTGGTACAAATTAACGAGGAGGTCAAAGTGCACTGAAGAACAGTGAAACAGAGGAACCATAAAGTGTTTTAAGGAGTTACAGATGTGTGCCTGAATACCTATGTTAAAAGTCAGGTGTTTGTAACTGAGGAGAAAGTGAGGGCTGCAGATGCTGGAGATCAGAGCTGAAAATGTGTTGCTGGAAAAGCGCAGCAGGTCAGGCAGCATCCAAGGAGCAGGAGAATTGACGTTTCGGGCATAAGCCCTTCTTCAGGAATTTTAACTGAGGGTCGTTTGTCTGTGGAATTCTCTGGCCCAATGAGCAGTGGAGGTTCCCTGTATAAATATATTCAAGGCTCAGTTAGATTTCTCATTGACGGGGGTGTTAAAGGTTAAGGGAAGGTATGCGAGAAAGTTAAAGACATGTCAGATCAGCAGTAAGCTTATTGCAGGGAGAAAGTGAGGACTGCAGATGCTGGAGATCAGAGTCGAAAAGTGTGATGCTGAAAAAGCACAGCAAGTCAGGCAACATCTGAGGAGCATAATCCCTTCATCAGGAATGAGGCTCATTACTTATTGCATTATGGAACAGGCTTGAGGGACAGAATAGCCTACTCCTGCTCTGAGTTCTTCTGTTTCTATGTTCTTAATGTGAACTATTTCTAAAGACTATTAAAATTGTACAATACACAAGGATTTTACTGATAATTTTCATATTAATGGATGCTGTGGTTAATTTCTCAATACTTTACTGAATCTGACATCAAAATTCTCAATTATAGCCAGTATGATATGAACCCCTCCCCTCAACCTTGAGTTCCAAGAAGCAGCAATCTAATGAGAACACCATCACTTCCAAATCTCAGCCAGTCCTGGATCAGAACATATCCCTGACCCTTCACTGTCACTGGCCAACGTTTATGACTTTCCTGCTTCACTACGTTCTCTGCAGGTCCAAAGAAGAAATTCACCACAACCTCTCAAAGTGGAAGCACTCTCAAACACCCTCTACTATGCTTTGGATATAAAGGCACCAATTTATTTCATTTGAATCTAGGCTGACACTCTAGTGCAATACGAGGGAATGCTACAGTGTCAGAGGTACCTCTCTTGGATGCAAAAGATCCCAAGTGAAGGATCAGTAGGAACAATAGTCTTCAGGGTGAAAGATGACCTCCCTGAGGTGAGGGAGTTTCAGACCCAGAGTGACAATTTATAACAGCTCCCTCATTGTGAATGAGGTGGCGAAAGGGTACAGCTGCAGAGAGATGTGGGGAAGAGCAGGGGCTTGTTTCACTGAGTGCAGACTTAAGGGTTAATAATACCTTGAAAGATAACTTCTGAGCATGTGCAACAGGAGCCACCAGAAAGTTATAGAGTTGTACAACATGGAAACAGACCCTTTGGTCCAACTCATTCATATTAGTAGATTCCTAAATTAATCTACTCCCATTTGTAACTATTTGGCCCATATCCCTCTGAACCCTTCCTATTCATATAACCATGCTGCTGCATTTTAAATGTTGTAATTGTACCAGCCTCCACCACTTTTTCTGGCAGTTCAGTTCTATACGCGCAACACCCTCTGCGTGAAAAAGTTGCCCCATAGGTCCCTTTTAAATCTTTCTCCTCTCACCTTAAACTTATGCCCTCTAGTTCTGGACTCCCCCACCATTGGGAAAGATCTGGGCTATTCACCCTATCCATGCCCCTCATGATTTTATAAATCTCTATAGAGTCACCCCTCAGTCTGCATTCGATATAATATTCCAAAATTTCTTATATGTAGGAAAGTCTGCTCCAGAGAAAATAACCCTAGACTATTCAGCCTCTCCCATTGGCTCCAACCTTCCAACCTTGGCAGCATCCACGTAAATCTTTTCCGAACCCTTCAAACTTAACAATATCTTTTCAATAGTAGGGAGACCGGAAATGAACGCAGTTTCCAAAAGTGGCCTAACCAACATCCTGTACTGCTGCAATATGACATCCCAATTCCGATACTCAATGCATTGACCAATAAAGACAAGCGTACCAAATGCTTTCTTCACCACTCTGTCTACCTGTGACTCCACTTTCAAGAAACTATGAACCTCCACACCAAAGTCTCTTTGTTCGGCAACACACCCCAGGGCCTTAGCATTAAGTGTGTATCAGCCTTACCTTGATTTGTCTTTCCAAAATGCAACACCTCACATTTATCTAAATTACATCCATCTGCCTGCCCTTGGCCCACTGGCCCATCTGAACATGGTCCCATTGTACTCTGAGGTAAGTTTTTTCACTGTCCACAACACCACCAATTTTGTTGTCATCTGCAAACTTACTAATCTGCAAATTTGGCTATTATACTTGCTATCTCTCATTAATATGAATTATGAACAAGTGAGGCCCAAGGATTGAACCCTGTGGTATCCCACATCTTGTCAACCAGAAAAGATCCATTTATGTTGACTGTCTGCTTTCTGTTGGTTAGCTAATCCTCTATCCAAGCCACTAAATTACCCCAAATCAATGTGATATTACTGTGTGTACTAACCATTTGTGTGGCATCTTATCAGATGCCTTCTGGATGTCTAGGTACACTACAGCTACAGAATCCCCATTATTCACCTTGCTTGTTACATCTGTGAAAACCTCTAAAACAGTTATTCAATCACAATGCTGACTGTGATGGATTATATTTTGACTTTCTAAATGTCCTCTTATTACTTCCTTAATAATGAATTCTACCAAGCTGCCAAAGACAGGTTAAACTAACTGGTCTACAGTTTCCTGTTTTCTGGCTCCCTCCCTTTTTGAATAAAGGTATGTTAATATTTTTCCAATCCACTGGAACCTTTCCCACATCTAAGGAATTTTGAAATATTATATCGAATGGATCCATATTTCTGCTGCCACTTCCCTTAAGACCAAAGGATGTAGGCCATCAAGACTGGAACTTATCTGCCTTCAATCTGAAAGGTCTGCTTGTACTTTTTCCCAATTGATGATAATTGTGCTAAGTTCCTCCCTTTCTATATGCTCTGCATTTCCTGTAACTATTGGGATGGTTCTAGTGTCCTCCAGTGTGAATACTGAAGTAAAATGTTGATTTAGTGAGTCAGTCATTTCTGTCTTCCCCACGATTAACTCTGCAGTCATCCTCTGAGGGACCAATGTTCACTTTAGCGTCTCTTCCCTTTTGTATATTTATAGAAGCTTTTGCTGTCCCTTTTAATATTTTATGTTAGTTTTATTTGCCTTAGCTCTTTATATGGCTTTTTGGATCTTTAAACGTTTCCCAATATTCAGCCTGCAATACACCTTTACAATAAGGTAAACCTTCATTTTTGTTTTCATATTATCATTACCTTCCTTGCTTAGCTATGGGTGTTTCTTCCCCCCCTAACATTCTGCATTTCTTTTTGGAATATATTTTAGTTTGGAGTAATTGAGTTTCTCCTTAAGCATCTACCACTCCCTGATTGGTTCCCCAACATACTTCTCCATGAAACTATTTTAGATTAGATTCCCTATAGAATGGAAACAGGCCATTCGGCTCAACAAGTCCACACTGACCCTCCAAAGAGTAACCCACCCAGACTCATCCCCCCTACCCTATATTTACCCCTGAATAATGCACCTAACACTATGGGCAATTTAGCATGGCCAATTCACCTGACCTGCACATCTTTGGACTGTGGGAGGAAATCCACACAGAGATGGGGAGAATGTGCAAACTCCACACTGACAGTTGGACAAGGCAGGGATTGAACCTGGGTCCCTGGCACTGTGTGGCAGCAGTGCTAACCACTGAGCCACCGTGCCGCCCTAATCTCTAATACATTCAATGAAATCTCCGTCAAGGCTAATCCAGGATGTTGCCTGGTATGGTAGGAAGATTGTATGAGGAAAGGCTGAGGCACTTGGGGCTGTTTTCATTGGAGAAAAGAAGGTTTAGGGGTGACTTGATAGAGGTGTACAAGATGATTAGGGTTTAGATAGGGTTGACCATGAGAACTTTTTTCCACATATGGAGTCAGCTATTACGAGGGGGCATAGCTTTAAATTAAGGGGTGGTAGGTATAGGACAGATGTTAGGGGTAGATTCTTTACTCAGCGAGTCATGAGTTCATGGAATGCCCTGCCAGTAGCAGTGGTGGACTCTCCCTCTTTATAGGCATTTAAACGGGCATTGGATAGGCATATGGAGGTTAGTGGACTGGTGTAGGTTAGGTGGGCTTGGATCGGCACAACATCGAGGGCCAAAGGGCCTGTACTACGCTGTATTTTTCTATGTTCTATGTTCTATGTCCTTGCCAATTGGATAATCCAGTCTATACGCATATTAAAATCACCTACAATCATTGCTATACCTTTCTTACAACTCCAATATTTTCTGGTTCCCCATCACTGGAGAGCAGTTTGGGAACCTCTAGATTACTCGTACCAGGGATTTGTTTCCCATGCTATTTTCTATTTATACCCAGATTGATTCAACTTCTTGATCTCTGTGCTGATATAATTTCTCACGACAGCACGGATCTCTTCCTTCACTAACAAAGCTACACGATCTCCTTTTCTTTCCTTCTATCCTCTGAAACAGAGTACACTTGGATATTTAATTCCCAAACCTGATCTCCCTACAGCCACACCTTAGTAATCACCACCAATTCGTATGATTATGTCTCTATTTGTGCTTTTATTGTATTCATTTTATTCCAAATGCTTGTGCAATGAAACATAAAATGTTTAAGTTTGTTCTGTTATCAATTTTTCTAACTCTTGTATGATTCCTCGATGCAATGCAACAATCACACATGCTGTCCCATCCTTTTATATTCTAGTAATAAACAGACTCATCACTAACCTGCACTCCCGCCTTCTCCTTTAACTTTGATTTTCTGATTTTCCATGTAACTGAACCCTCCTCCCAAACTATTTCGGTTAAAGCCCTGTCCACAGACTTTGTTATGCATTCGTTAGAACTTCGATCCCTGCATGATTCAGGTGGAGTCATAGTCATAGAGATGTACAGAACAGAAACAGACTCTTCGGTCCAACCTGTCCATGCCAACCAGGTATCCCAACCCAATCTAGTCCCACCCGGCAGCACCCAGCCCATATCCCTCCAAACCCTTTCTATTCATATACCCATCCAAATGCCTTTTAAATGCTGTTATTGTACAGCCTCCACCACTTCCTTTGATAACTCATTCCACACACTCTGCATGATAAAGGTTGCCCTTTAGGTCTCTTTTATATCTTTCTCCTCTCATCCTAAACCTATGCCATCTAGTTCTGGACTCCCCCACCCCAGGGAAAAGACCTTATCTATTTACTCTATTCACGCCCCTCATAATTTTATAAAACTCGATAAGGTCACCCCTCAGGCTCCATTCTCGGAAAGACATCTCGGAAATGACTGCCAGACTACTCAAACCCCTTGGCATCATGGTAGCCCACAAATCCACCAACACATTAAAACAACAGCTAATGAACTTGAAAGACCCTATCAAGTTCATTAGCTGATAACAAGCAAAATTAAGGTCAGTTACAAAATACCGTGCAAGGTCTGTTACAAACACCACACTGGACAAACAGGCAGAAAACTAGCCACCAGGATACATGAACATCACCTAGCCACAAAAACACATGACCCACTCTCACTAGTATCCTTACATTCAGATGAGGAAGGACACCACTTCGACTGGGACAACACATCCATCCGAGGACAAGCCAAACAGACACACGCATGAGAATTCCTAGAAGCATTGCATTCCAACTAGAACTCTATCAACAAACACATTGAGTTAAACCCCATCTACCACCCCCTGAGAAAAAGAACAGGAAATGACATCACCACAAGAAATGATGTCACCACAGGAAATGACATCACCGACCCAGCTTCACCTGGAGGCCCACTGAAGATGAAACGTCTGGAAATGAACCTTCCAGCTCAGCAAGCAAACCTACATCCAGATTCTTGTACATCTTTTCTGAACCCTTTCAAGTTTCACAACATCTTTCCGATAGGAAGGAGACCAGAATTGCATGCAATATTCCAAAAGTGGCCTAACCAATGTCCTGTACAGCCGCAACATGACCTCCCAACTCCTATACTCAATACTCTGACCAATAAAGGAAAGCATACCAAACGCCTTCTTCACTATCCTATCTACCTGCAACTCCACTTTCAAGGAACTATGAACCTGCACTCCAAGGTCTCTTTGTTCAGCAACACTCCCTAGGACCTTACCATTAAGTGTATAAGTCCTGCTAAGATTTGTTTTCCTCACATTTATCTAATTAAACTTCATCTGCCACTCCTCAGCCCATTGACCCATCTGATCCAGGTCCTGTTGTAATCTGAGGTAACCTTCTTCGCTGTCCACTACACCTCCAATTTTGATGTCATCTGCAAACTTACTAACTGTACCTCTTATGCTCGCATCCAAATCATTTATATAAATGATGAAAAGTAATGGACCCAGCGCTGATCCTTGTGGCACTCCACTGGTCACAGGCCTCCAGTCTGAAAAACAACCCTCCACCACCACCCTCTGTCTTCTACCTTTGAGCCAGTTCTGTATCCAATTGGCTAGTTCTCCCTGTATTCCGTGACATCTCCTCTGCTTCATGCACCACAGCCCTAGAACCCAACTCTTCCCAACGCAGCAAGGACAGAACCCCCATGGCCCTCACCTTCCACCCACCAACCTCCGCATACATCACATCATCCTCTGCCACTTCCACCACCTCCAAACAGATTCCACCACCAAAAGATATATTTTCCTTCCCACCCCTATCAGCGTTCCATAGAGACGATTCCCTCCTGGACATCCTCGTCAGATCCACATTCCCCACCACCCCACACCCCACTCCTGGCACCTTCCCCTGCCACCGCAGGAAGTGCAAAACCTGCACCCGCTCCCCTCACCTCCATCCAAGGCCCCAAGGGATCCTTCCACATGCAACAGAAATTTACCTGTACCTCTACCAATGTCACCTACTGCATCCGTTGCACTCGATATGGTCTCTTTTACATTCGGGAGACAGGAACACCTTCTTGTAAATCATTTCAGAGAACATCTCTGGGACACCCACACCCACCAACCCCACCATCCTGTGGCAGAATACTTCAACTCCCCCTCCCACTCCATCAAGGACATGCAGGTCCTGGGCCTCCTCCACCACCAAACCATTACCACCCAACGCCTGGAGGAGGAACGCCTCATATTCCGCCTTGGGAGCCTGCAACCACACGGGATAAATGTGGATTTCAACAGCTTCCTCATTTCCCTTCCTCCCACATTATCCCACTCCCAAGTCTCCAACCCAGCATCACTCTCCTGACCTGTCCATCACTCCCCCTTCTGACCTATCACCTTCTCCCTCACCTTCATCCACCTATCATTTTCTGAGCCACCTTCCCCCCAGCCCCACTCCCCTCTCATTTATCTCTCAGCCCCAGCCCAGATGCCTCATTCTGGATGAAAGGCTTTTGCCCAAAACGTTGACTCTCCTGCTCCTTGGATGCTGCCTGACATGCTGTGCTTTTCCAGCAACACACTCTCGACTCTGCAGCTTCAATTCCCTGCCTTGAGAATCTGATAGCCTTTTCCCAAAGCCTTTGTACAACTGAGTTTAGACTTTCTGAAAGTGAAATAGTCCAGTCAGGGCTATAAGCAAACACTTCTGTTTTAAATTTTGAAGCAAACTCCTTACACTGAGGTAAATTCTTTCTCAACAGTCCAAAACTCCCTTCCTCAGGAATAGTTGTTTTGCACACCCAGCTTCAGCCAGGAGTTCTGAAAAATTCTCCAAACTGAAACTAAAAAGCTTTGTGTTTTAAGTGTATTGCACTCCTTTGTTTACTTTGCTCGCTCATAAATTCTCGCAGCGTAAATAAATATCCAATTAACATCTGCAAACTACCTCTCCTGGACAATGCTTTTGTTAGAAAGGAAATCACCATGACTACAGAAATACGGATAATTTAATAATACAATCTCTTCAGATGCACAAAATATGCTACAAGTTCAAAAGTAAAAAAAAATAATCAATAAAACCTGTTGCTGTTCACTCACAACATTGTAGATCTCACATTATCACACTGAGTGGGTCATGCTCCCGTTATCGATGATATTCCAGTAGTCCAATGCTTTCCAATATTCAATTCTCTTGTGTGATTTTTAACTTTGTCCACCCCAATCCAACACAGGCACCTCCACATCATAGATATGAGCCAGTCACTGATGCCTTCTGTTTGTTTGTAGAGCTCTGTCTGACTCCTGGAATGTTCCTGTGTGCAAATTCAGGTGGGGTTAATCGTTATTGCTGAATTCTCAAGCCATGGGATAAACACTGTCCTGTCTGAAGGTGGGGTTCAGTAACAGAGAGGATGTTAACGTGACTGGGGCATATGAAATGGGAAGGATTTGCAGATTCTGAACAGACATCGCGCAGTCACTCCTTTCACCAGGAAATGAATATCATCACCTCATTGATTGTGGAAGCAAATATTTTACTTTCTCAGTCTGTCAGAAAAGCTTTCACATATTGGTATGGCTGTAAGTGTTCTGAGATATTCATAATCCTGGTTAGACCATCTTGGAGAGTGTGTTCAGTTCTGTGTACCCCTCCTGGGTATTTCCCCAGAATCCAATATAAAGCAGTGAACATTACTCCCTGCCATGGAAGGAAGATTCACAAGGATGTTGCCTGAGTTAGAGGGTTTGAGCTATAGGGAGAGGCTGAATAGGCTGGGGCTATTTCCCCTGAGTGTCAGAGGCTGAGGTTGAGGTGACCTTGTAGAGGTCTTTTCCCGAGCTAGCGGTGTTCAAAACTAGAGGGCATAGGTTTAGGGTGAGAGGGGAAAGATTTCAAAGGGACCTAAGGGGCAACTTTTTCACACAGAGGGTAGTGTGTGTATGGAATGAGCTACCAGGGGAAGTGGTGGAGGCTGGTACGATTGCAGCATTTAAAAGGCATCTGGATGGGTAGAAGAATAGGAAGGGTTTGGGGAGATATGGGCCAAGTGCTGGCAAATGGGACTAGATTGGGTTGGGATATCTGTTCGGCATGACGAGTTGGACTGAAAGGTCTATTTCTGTGCTGTACATCTCTGTGCCCTGTTTCAGATAAAATTTAGGATCATTGGAAAAAAGGTAGATGAATTTGAAAGTGGTGCCAGGGATGTCAATCTGCACATTTCTGAAAACAAGTGAGGTCATTTGGCCCACACAGCTTACCAACCCTGCACTGATGTGTCATGAACTACTTAACAAAGACCTGCATTGATATAGCACCTTTCCTGGCCCCAGGGCCTCTAAAGTGGCTTTCAGCCAGTGAAGTACTTTTTGAAATGTTCTCACTGTTGTTATGGAGAAAACACAACCGCCACTTTGTGCACAGCGAACTCATACAGACAGCAGTGTGATGAAGACCAGATGATCTGATCCTGTAATCTCAATTGAGGGAGAATTTCCCTGTTCTTCTTCAGGCATCTTTGAAGTCCAGCTGAGAGGGCAAATGGGTGCCACATATCGAAGTCAACACATGAGAATATGAAGAGGACTGTTTGCAAAGCAATGTTTAAAATTTTTACGATGGATTTAGATGTAAATTAGAAAATAACTAGGGAAATAATTGCACAGAAGCTGGTTTCTGTCACCGGGTCACTCTTTATTTACACATAAATAGTCCTCGACTTTAGCACTGTCTCATTCAGAGTCTGTTATCAGAATGTCAGCATCTCTAACCACTCACCCTTTTTATTTGTCATCCAGGGTTCCCTGATTGGATTTGTTAATCTGGTCCAATCATGGAACTTCTACTGAAGTGCAATTGGCTGACTTTGTTACAATAACTACAGCTACTTCTCTGGAGGGCAGACTATCATATTTGTGTTGCAGGACAGGGTTATAACACGCTGTCTAGTTTAGATAGCCATTCAACTCCCTGAGAGAGTAGATCTTCTGGGGTATGTGGGGGGAGGGGTGGGGGTGTGTGTGGTTTCTATGGTCTGGGACCCGAGGTGACTGTCACTTTTGGCTTATATTGTGAAACATGTTTGTTTTTGTTGTGGTTCTGTTCGCCGAGCTGGAAGTTTTTGTTGCAAACGCTTCGTCCCCTGGCTAGGCGACATCATCAGTGCTTGGGAGCCTCCTGCGAAGCGCTTCTTTGATGTTTCCTCCGGTGTTTATAGTGGTCTGTCCCTGCCGCTTCGCAGGAGGCTCCCAAGCACTGATGACGTCGCCTAGCCAGGGGACGAAACGTTTGCAACAAAAACTTCCAGCTCAGCGAACAGAACCACAACAACGAGCACACGAGCT
>NC_057737.1:51220983-51237977 GCF_004010195.1 Chiloscyllium plagiosum | reverse complement strand
AGCCTCGAAACGACACGACCAGCTATCCTTGGTAGCCACACATGCAGACAACAAGCAACATGAATTTGACTGGGACAACACTACTATCATAGGGCAAGCCAGACAGAGAACAGCCAGGGAATTCCTAGAGGCATGGCATTCATCCACAAACTCCATCAACAAACACATCGACCTGGACCCAATATACCAACCACTACAGCGGACAGCTGAAACTGACAACTGGAAGCGGCAGGGACAGACCACTATAAACACCGGAGGAAACATCAAAGAAGCGCTTCGCAGGAGGCTCCCAAGCACTGATGATGTCGCCTAGCCAGGGGACGAAACGTTTGCAACAAAAACTTCCAGCTCGGCGAACAGAACCACAACAACGAGCACCCGAGCTACAAATCTTTGCACAAACTTTGAATGTTTGTTTTTATTCAGAGAATGTGGGCATTGTTTTTTGCCCATCCCGAAGGGTCTACCACATTGCTGTGGGTCTGGAGTAACACACAATCCAGACCGGGTCAAGATAACCATTTCCTTCCCTTAAGAGCATTATTGAACTGGATGGGGTTTTAATGACAATTGGCTGCAGTTTCCTGGTCATCAGACATGTAATTCCAGATTTGTTAATAAATTTAAATTCCACCATCTGCTCCGGTCCCAGGTCCCCAGTATATTAACTGGATCTCCAGGTTAGTAGGTAAAAACAATGACTGCAGATGCTGGAAACCAGATTTTGGATTAGTGGTGCTGGAGGAGCACAGCAGTTTGGGCAGCATCCGAGGAGCGGCAAGGTCGACGTTTCGGGCAAAAGCCCTTCATCGCTTCTCCAGGTTAGTAGTTGAGCAATCATCATCTCAACTGATTTATCATCTGTGGCCCAAGTGGATGTGATTGAGTGCTACCCATTACTTTGAGGAGGGCTAAAGTTGTCACCTCTGCCTCAGTCAGGATGTGTTGGCTCTTACATTGCCCATGTCTCCAGCTGGTGCTTTCCTTTATTGGTCAGAGTATTGAGTACAGGAGTTGGGAGGTCATGTTATGGCTGTACAGGACATTGGTTAGGCCACTGCAATTCTGGTCTCCTTCCTATCGGAAAGACGTTGTGAAACTTGAAAGGGTTCAGAAAAGACTTACAAGGATGTTGCCAGGGTTGGATGATCTGAACTACAGGGAGAGACTGAACAGGCTGTGGCTGTTTTCCCTGGAGGGTCAGAAGCTGAGGGGTGACCTTATAGAGGTTTACAAAATTATGAGGGGCATGGATAGGATAAATAGGCAAAGTCTTTTCCCTGGGGTGGGGGAGTCCAGAACTAGAGGGCATAGGTTTAGGGTGAGAGGGGATAAATATAAAAAAGACCTAAGGGGCAACGTTTTCACTCATAGGGTGGTACGTGTATGGAATGAGCTGCCAGAGGACGTGGTGGAGGCTGGTACAATTACAACATTTAAGAGGCATTTGGATGGGTATATGAATAGGAAGGGTTTGGAGGGATATGGGCAGGGGGCTGGCAGGTGGGACTACATTGGGTTGGGATATCTGGTTTGGCATGGACGGGTTGGACCGAAGGGTCTGTTTCCACGCTGTACATCTCTATAACCCTATGAGTAAAATTGGCTCATCTCAGTCTGGATGGAGGGTGTTAAAGGAGCTACAAACAGTCACAGATTCAATAAGTGTAGGCACCATTGTGGGTTTTGATCTGTATGATTACAGATGTCATGAAAATTGGTGGTGTGGGAAATGGATAGGAGGGAAGCCTTACACTACAGGACAATATGGGTGGGATGGTAACATAGGCTGAACATTGACAAATGGAACCAAATCCTAAAAGGTGAGAGGTGATGTATTTTGGGAGGACTAACAAGGCAAACAAGGACATGTTGAATGGTCAGACCTTAGTAGGCACAGAAGATCAGAAGGACCTTGATGTGCATGTCCATAGATCCTTAAGGGCAGAAGGACAGATAGATAAAGTGGTTAAGAAGGTGTACTTGCCTTTATTAGTCAAGGCATTGAATACAAGAGCAAGGAGGTTAAGATGGAGCTATGTGAAATGTTAGTTAGGTCACAGTTAGGAATACTGTGTGTAGTTCTGGTGGCGATGCTTTAGGAAGGATGTGATTGCACTGGAGAACTGCAGAGGGGATTCATCAGGACATTGCCTGGGCTGGAATGATTCCCCCCTGAAGAGTGTCTAGATAGGCTGCAGTTGATTTCCTCAGAGCAGTGAAGGCTGAATGGCGTTGAGGTGGACAAAGTTCCGAAGAGAATGAACAGAATGGAATAAAGAACAAAGAACAAAGAAAATTTACATCCCAGGAACAGGCCCTTCAGCCCTCCAAGCCTGTGCCAATCCAAATCCATTGTCTAAACCTATCGCCCAATTCCTAAGGATCTATATCCCTCTGCTCCCCACCTACTCATGCATCTGTCCAGACACACCTTAAATGAATCTACAGTGCCTGCCTCTCCTACCTCTGCTGGCAATGCATTCCAGGCACCTATCACCCTCTGTGTAAAGTACTTGCCGCGTGTATCCCTCTTAAACGTTTCTCCTCTCACCTTGAACACGTGACCTCTTGTTATTGAATCCCTCACCCTGGGGAAAAAGCTTATCTCTATCTACCCTGTCTATACCCTTCAAGATTTTGTAGACCTCAATCAGGTCCCCCCCTCAATCTCCTTTTTTCTAATGAAAACAAACCTAACCTACTCAACCTCTCTTCATAGCCAGCACCTTCCATACCAGGCAACATCCTCATATACCTTCTCTGCACCCTCTCCAAAGCGTCCACATCCTTTTGGTAATGTGGCGACCAGAACTGTACACAGTATTCTAAATGCGGCCGAACCAATGTCTTGTGCAATTTTAACATGATGTGTCAGCTCTTATACTCAATACCCCGTCCGATAAAGGCAAGCATACTATATGCCTTCTTGACCACTCTATCCACCTGTGCAGCCACCTTCAGGGTACATAGAACATAAAACAATACAGCACAGAACGAGCCCTTCCACCCTCGATGTTGCGCCGACCTGTGAACTATTCTCAGCTTGTCCCCCTACACTATCCCATCATCCCACGCCCTTACCACTCTCTGAGGAAAGAACCTGCCTCTGACATCTGTCTTCAATCTATCACCCCTCAATTTGTAGTTATGCCCCCTTGTACAAGCTAACGCCATCATCTAATCCTCTGATCATCTTATACGTCTCTATCAAATCCCCTCTTAGCCTTTTTCTTTCCAATGAGAACAGTCCCAAGTCTCTCAGCCTTTCCTCATAAGACCTTCCCTCCAGACCAGGCAACATCCTGGTAAATCTCCTCTGCACCTTTTCCAATGCTTCCACATCCTTCCCAAAATATGGCGACCTGAACTGTACACAATATTCCAAGTGTGGCCGCACCAGCATTTTGTATAGCTGCAGCATGATATTGCGGCTCCAGAACTCAATCCCTCTACCAATGAAACCTAACACACCGTATGCCTTCTTAACAGCACTATCCTTGGTGGCAACTTTCAGGGATCTATGTACATGGACTCCAAGATCCCTCTGCACATCCACACTACCAAAACTCTTTCCATTGACCCAGTAGTCTGCCTTCCTGTTATTCTTCCCAAAGTGCATCACCTCACATTTAGCTGCACTGAACTCCCATTTGCCACCTCTCAGCCCTTTTCTTAAATTCTTTTAATAAGAGTTGTTCAATTTTCTGAACAAGTTGCAATCATGCATTAGTTATTCAATCCATTGAATGAGGTAATATATAAAGGTATGTCTTCACAAAATATACAGGCATTTAGACTTTGCCATGAGCAAAAAAAAACACAAAATTAGGAATCTCAATATACTCAATTTTAAAAAAATTTGCTAAAACTAAGAGTCTAGTCACAATTGTCACAGTTTTACAACACAAAAACAGAGGCAAAAGAATTAAAAGACATCATGCTGATTAAGCGCTACAGGTTTAATTTAAAAAACCCTTCACTTTCTAATTGTCTTCTACAGAACACTATTGTTAAAATTCAGACCAGGAAACATTTTATTATAAAAATGCAATAAAAGGTTTGTAAAAATAAATGGACCTGAACTCCCAGATCTCTCTGCTCATCAACTTTTCCCAAGGCTCTTACATTTACAGTATAGTTCACTCTAGAATTAGACTTCCCAAAATGCATTACCTCACATTTGCCTGGATTTGAACTCCATCTGCCACTTCTCCGCCCAACTCTGCAGTCTAGCTATATTGTCCTGTATTCTTTGACAGTCCACTATGCTTTCTGCTACTCTGTCATCTGCAAACTTGCTGATCATACCAACAGTGCTCTCTTCCAGATCATTTATGTATATTACAAACAACAGTGGCCCCAACACTGACCCCTGTGGAACACCACTGGTCACCTTTCTCCATTTTGAGAAACTCCCTTCAACTACTACTCTCTGTCTCCTGTTGCTCAACCAGTTCTTTATCCACCTCGCTAGCACACCATGTGACTTCACTTTCTCTTTTAGTTTACCATGGGGAACCTTATCAAATGCTTTACTAAAGTCCGTGTATATGAAACCTACAGCCCTTCCTTCATCTATCAACTTGATCACTTCCTCAAAGAACTCTATTAAGTTGGTAAGGCACGATCTCCCCTGCACAAAACCATGTTGCCTATCACTGATAAGCCCATTCTCTTCCAAATATAAATAGATCCTATCCCTCAGTACCTTCCCCAGCAACTTTCCTACCACTGATGTCAGACTCACTGGTCTGTAGTTACTTGGAATATTCTTATTACCCTTCTTGCCCGCTATCAAGGAAAGGACGCCAACATTCTCAAAGATCCATCCCACCCTGGCAATGCTTTCCTACAACCTCTACCATCGGGGAGAAGATACAGAAGCCTCAACACACACACCAGCCGGTTTCGAAACAGTTTCTATCCTACTGTTGTTAAAATACTGAATGGACTCAAACTCTTAACATTCACTTGTACCTGTGTTTTGGTTTTTGCTGCTGTTTACCTATTATTTACTTATCAGGGGAATTGAGTTTAAGAGTCGTGAGATCTTGTTGCAGCTCTATAAAACTTTGGTTAGAGCGCACTTGGAATACTGCGTCCAGTTCTGGTCGCCCTATTATACGAAAGATGTGGATGCTTTGGAGAGGGTTCAGAGGAGGTTTACCAGGATGCTGAAGAGAGGTTGACTGAGCTCAGACTTTTTTCATTGGAGAAAAGGAGGAGGAGAGGGGACCTAATTGAGGTATATAAGATAATAAGAGGCATTCCCAGGGCAGAAATGATTAACACGAGGGGTCATAGTTTTAAGCTGGTTGGAGGAAAGTATAGAGGGGATGTCAGAGGCGGGTTCTTTATTTAGAGAGTTGTGAGAGCATGGAATGCGTTGCCAGCAGCAGTTGTGGAAGCAAGGTCATTGGGGACATTGAAGAGACTACTGGACATGCATATGGTCACAGAAATTTGAGGGTGCATACATAAGGATCAGTGGTTGGCACAACATCGTGGGCTGAAGGGCCTGTTCAGTGCTGTGATGTTCTATGTTCTATGTTCTATTATCTATGCTATTTAACCATGTGATCTACCTGTATAGCTCACAAGACAAAACGTTTCACTGTGCCTCGGTATACGTGACAATAAATTCAACTCAATTCAATTCAATTGTACAGGGGGACAACATGAGCAACTCTCCAGTCCTCCGGCACCTCAACTGTATTTAAGGATGCTACAAAGATATCTGTCAGGGCCCCAGCTATTTTCTCTCTCGCCTCCCTCAGTAACCTGGGATAGATCCCATCTGGTCCTGGGGATTTGTCCACCTTAATATCTTTTAGCCTACCCAACACATCTTCCCTCCTTATGTCCACATGATCCAGACTAATCAAACTTCTATCTCTAATCTCAACATTCATCATGTCTCTCTCCTCAGTGAACACTGATGCAAAGTAATCATTCAGAATGTCACCCATTTTCTCAGATTCGACACACAACCTTCCTTCCTTATCATTTAGTGGACCAACCCTTTCTCCAGTTACCCTCTTGCTTCTTATATGAATAAAAGGCCTTGGGATTCTCCTTAATTCTGCTTGCTAAACTTATTTCATGACCCCATTTAGCCCACTTGATACCTCATTTAAGATTCCTCCAAGGCCTGTACTGTTCTTTACGCTTCCCTTTTCCTCTTGGATAGTCGCACAATTTCTCCTGTCATCTATTGTTCACAAATCTTGCCTTTCCTTTCCCTTGTTTTCAAAGGGACATGCCTATCCTGCACTATCTTTGAAAGCCTCCCACATTTCAAAAGTGGCTTCCCTTCAAATAGCTGCTCCCAATCCACATTTGCCAGCTCCTGCCAAATTTTGATATAATTGGCCTTGGCCCAGTTTAGCACTCTTCCCTTAGGACCACTCTCATCATTGTCTACGAGTATTCTAAAACTTACAGAATTGTGGTCACTATTCCCAAAGAAATCCCCCACTGTAACCTCTACCACCTGGCTTGGCTCATTCCCCAACACTAGGTCCAATATGGCCCTTTCCCTCGTTGGACTATTGATATACTGCTCCAGAAAACATTTCTGGACCCTCCTTACAAATTCTGCCCATCCAGACACTAAGTGTATCCCAGTCAATGTTGGGAAAATTAAAATCTCCCATCACCACTACCTTATTGCCTCTACATCTTTCCATAATCTGTTTACCTATTTGCTCTTTTTAGATTACATTTTTTTTTATATTACATTACAGTGTAGAAACAGGCCCTTTGGCCCAACAAGTCCACACCGCCCCGCCGAAGCGCAACCCATCCATACCCCTACATTTACCCCTATACCTAACACTACGGGCAATTTAGCATGGCCAGTTCACCTAACCTGCACATCTTTGGACTGTGGGAGGAAACCGGAGCACTCGGAGGAAACCCACGCAGACACAGGGAGAACGTGCAAACTCCACACAGTCAGTCGCCTGGGGCGGGAATTGAACCCGGGTCCCTGGCGCTGTGAGGCAGCAGTGCTAACCACTGTGCCACCGTGCTGCCCAAAAATTGCTGTAGATCTGGAGTCTCCTGCAGGCCAGACCAGGTAAGAATGGCAGAGTTCCTTCCCGGAAGGACACTAGTGAGATTGAGTAATCACAGGCCATTTTACCTAACCTTGGTCATGGGTAAATTATTCTGATATCAATCAGCATTTAGAAAGGTACTGTACAGTAGAATCATGGACAATGATCACTGAATTATTCAAGCAATGTTGTATCAGATTAGATTACTTACATGTAGAAACAGGCCTTTCGGCCCAACAAGTCTACACTGACGCGCAACCCACCCAGACCCATTCCCCCCTTCACCTAACACTCCAGGCAATTTAGCATTGCCAATTTACCTAACCTGCACATTTTTTTTTGGACCCGGAGGAAACCCACGCATTCACGGGGAGAAAGTGCAAACTCCACAGAGTCAGTCGTCTGAGGCGGGAATTGAACCCGGGTCTCTGGCGCGGTGAGGCAGCAGTGCTAACCACTGTGCCACCATGCCACCAGTACTTCACGCTCATTGTTGGGAGGCCTGTAATACAGCAGTAGCAAAACTCCCCCAAGGACACTAGTTTCAGTCTGGTTCAGGTGTAGACCATCCAATCTGTAATAGTCCCACCTTTCCCAGAACCGGTCCCAATGTCCCACAAATCTGAACGCCTCCCTCCTACAACATCCTTCAAGCCACGTGTTCGTCCTGCCAATTCTTTCATTTCTACGCTGGCTAGCACATGGCACTGGTAGCAATCCCAAGATCACTACCTTTGAGGTCCTCCTCTTTAACTTTTCTCCTTGCTCCCTGAAGTCTGCTTTCAGGACCTCATCTCCTTTTTTACTTATATCGTTGGTGCCTATATGCACCACAACAACTGGCTGTTCACCCTCCCCTTTTAGAATGCTCTGCAGCCGATCGGTGACATCCCTGACCCGAGCACCTGGGAGGCAACATACCATCCGGGAGTCACGTTTTCAGCCACAGAATCGCCTATCTACTCCCCTCACAATAGCACCCCCTATGACTATGGTCCTCCAAGTCTTTTTCCCGCCCTTCTGATCAGCAGGGCCCGCCACGGTGCCATGATCCTGGCAACTGCTTCCCTCCCCTGGTGACCCATCTCCCCCAACAGTATCCAAAACGGTATAGCTGTTTTGGAGGGAAATGACCGCAGGGGACACCTGCACTGCCTTCTTACTCTTTCTCTGCCTTTTGGTCACCCATTCATTGTCTCCCTCAGCATCTCTAACCTGCGGTGTGACCAGTTCACTAAACGTGCTCTCCACGATCTCCTCAGCATCATGGATGCTCCACAGTGAGTCCATCCGCAGCTCCAGAACCATTATGCGGTCAAACAACAGCTGCAGCTGGACAAACCTCTTGCAAGTGTAAGAGTCAGGGACATCAGCCACGTCCCTGAGCTCCCACATCAAGCAAGAGGCACATACCACAGGTCAGAGGTCCCCTGCCATTGTACGCCTTAGCTTTAACTCAACTAACTGATACCAAACAATGCACTTGAATATATAAAAGAAAAGAATAATCCTTACCTTACAGAGTCCTTTTCTTCTGGTTGGGGTTGGGGGGTGTGGGAAGGGAGATACTACACGTGTAGTATCTCGGGTTTATCCGCTGTCCAAAAAAATACTAAGTCCTTACCTTTCTGGCAAACTCCCGGTCCCAACATCACCTCCTCTCTGTAGCCTGCTGCTCCCGGACAGGAAAAAGGCTGTGGGCTTCAAAGGTAAGTATTTATGCTGTTCACTTACCTTCCTGGCAACCTCCTCGTTCCAACATCACCTCTGCTCTGTCTCCCGCTGCTGCCAGGAATAGAGAGGGATAAACATTTTTTCATGTAGGAAGGGTCAAAAATAAGGAGGCACTGTTTAAAGAGAAGGAACAGGAGGTTTAGAGGGGATTTGAGGAAACATTTTTTTCACCTAGAGGTTTGTGGGAACCTGTAAACACTGAATCATCGAATCCCTATAATATGAAAACTGGCCATTCGGCCCATCAAGTCCACACTGACCCTCCGAAGAGTATCCCACCCAGACCTCGCCCTTTACCTTATCCCTCTAACCTTCTATTTCCCATGGCTAACCCTCCTCACGTGTATATTCCTGAGCACTATGGGTAATTTAGGCAATCCACTCTAACCTGCACATTTTTGGACTGTGGGAGGAAACTAGAGCACCCGGAGAAAACCCACGCAGACACGGGGAGAATGTGCAAACTCCACACAGACAGTTACCTGAGGCAGGAATCGAACCCAAGTCCCTGATACTGTGAGGCAGCAGTGCTAAACACAGCAACCCACAAGATATTTAAAAACTACATTGATGAGCACTTGAATCACCATAGTATATAGGTTACAGGCCAAGTGCTGGGAAATGGGATTGGAATAGATGGATATTTCTGTGCTGTAAAAACTCTCTGGCTCTATGAGAGTTGTATAGAATGTAGGAGAAAGTGAGGTCTGCAGATGCTGGAGATCAGAGCTGAAAATGTGTTGCTGGAACAGCGCAGCAGGTCAGGCAACATCCAGGGAACAGGAGAATCGACGTTTCGGGCATAAGCCCTTCTTCAGGAAGGGCATGTATAGAATGTACTAAATTAAGTTCTAATATTCTGTACTTCCCAGTCAAAGACCCAGTTTGAGAAACAGAGAAATGAAATCTCTGAATTGTTGCCTCAAGAAAAGAATTGGTTAACATTTGAAAAGAGCGCGGCAGTGAACACAGAGACCTGACTGAGTCTCAGCTCTAAAGGTTCAGGTTTCCACACTGATGACTGCTTTCTCTAAGAATCAGACACATCAATGGGGTGGGGAGGTGGGGGTGGGGTGGGGAGCGTGAAAGGGACCTGCTGGGCAAAGTGAAACCATCAGAGCCCATGAGAGAGAGAGTTTGTGATTAAACTGTTCCATATCTTAATGTGGCTGTACCTCCTAATGAAACATCTCAAACATGGAGACCCCTCCCTATGATCCATAGGTCAAAAAAGATACACGTTTAGAGTCATAGGATTGGAAAGCATGGAAACAGACCCTTCAGTTCAATTCATCCATGCCAACCAGATATCCCAAGTCAATCTAGCCCCATTTACCAGCATTTGGCCCATATCACTCTAAACCCTTCCTATTCATATACCCATCTAGATGACTTTTAAATGTTGTTATTGTATCAGCCTCCATCTCTTCCTCTGGCAGCTCATTCCACACACGCACCACCCTCTGTGTGAAAAAGTCACGCAGTCCCTTCAGTCCCTTTTCAATCTTTCCCATCTCACATTAAATCTATGTCCCCTAGTTTTGGACTCCTCCACCCCAAGGAAAATACCTTGGTTGTTATTCACCCTACCCATGCCCCTCATGATTTTGTAAATCTCTATAAGGTCACCCCTCAGCCTCTGACGTGCAGGGAAAACTGCCCCAGCCTATTCAGCCTCTACCTATAGTTCATTGATGAATGAATTTATTTCCATTTAAGGGCATCCAATTACTTGAGATGCTCAAGAGTCCCATTTTCAGCAGGAATTAACATCGATTATTATGTTTGTTGATTTGGTCCAAGTCCTCATTACAACTGAGAATTATTTACCAATTTTAATTTCTCTCAGGACAGTTACAGCTAGGAACTCCTTCCAACCCAAATTATGAGGACAATTGATGAGCATTGTGAAAGTCTTCAGCTAATTATCTGTGGGACACATTCACTGCAATAGTGATCTGTCTTCACAGGAGGCTCCCAAGCACTGAGAATGTCACCTAGACAGGGGACGAAACGTTTGCAACAAATATTTCCAGCTCGGCGAACAGAACCACAACAACGAGCACCCGAGCTACAAATCTTCTCACAAACAGTGATCTGTCTATAGGGGTTTATTACAATATAACACTGTTATCTTGGACATGTTTCTCATTGGTTTGGAGAGTCAGAGAGGTAAAATGAACAACTTAAAACAGTCACAGGCAGGCCAGAAATCCAACCAACAAAGTATCATTATTCTATAATAAAACAGACAACAGGAAGGAATAGAAGATGCTTAACTCTGTATCTAACCTCATGCTATACTACTCCTGGGGATGTTTTATGGACAATGTAGAAAGAGTATTACTTTATTTATAAGAGTAGAAAGAGTTTTACTCTGCATCTAACCCCATGGCTGTCCTTGTCTTGAGAATGAGCTGGAAATGTGTTGCTGGAAAAGCGCAGCAGGTCAGGCAGCATCCAGGGTACAGGAGAATCGACGTTTCGGGCATAAGCCCTGCCCGAAACGTCGATTCTCCTGTTCCCTGGATGCTGCCTGACCTGCTGCGCTTTTCCAGCAACACATTTCCAGCTCTGATCTCCAGCATCTGCAGACCTCACTTTCTCCTCTTGTCTTGAGAATGTTTGGGATAGTATAGAGAGAGCTTTTCATTCTACTTAAGAGTGTAGAAGGAGTTTTACTCTGTATCTAACACCAAGTTAGAACTGGTTTGGGAGTAAAAACCAAAAGAACTGCAGATGCTGTAAATCAGAAACAAAAACAGATATTGTTGGAAAAGCTCAGCAGGTCTGGCAGCATCTGTGGAGAGAAACCAGAGGTAACACTTTGGGTTCAGTGGTCCTTCCTCAGAACTATGGTAGCTGGGAAAATGTAGGTTTATATGCAGAAGACAGGGTGAGGGAAAGGGAAAGGAGTAAACGATAGATGGGGATAGAGTCCGAGGAGAGAGGAGGACAGTTGAACAGACAGAGGAATTGGTAACGATATGGCTGGAAGGGTGAATAGCTGTTAACAGAGACTATTAGTGGCTATCAATGGGTGGTGTTTAATGGCAGGCTATGTGATAAGAAGGCCTGGTGTGTGTGGTAGGGGACAAGAATGTGGGGAAGTTCAGGCCCTAAAGTTATTGAACTTGATATTGAGTCCGGAGGGCTGCAAGGTCCCCAAGCGGAAAATGAGGTGCTGTTCTTCAAACTTGTGCTGAGCTTCACTGGTGCACTGCAGCAAGCCTGAGACAGAGATGTTGGCCAGGGAACAGGGTGGGGTGTTAATGTGGCAGGCAACTGGAAGCTCAGGGTCTTTTTTGTGGGCAGAGCGTATATGTTGTGTGAAGCGATCACCCAGTCTATGCTTCATTTCCCCAGAGTCGAAGAGTATTTGATGGGGACAGTGTAGACTGAGCAGATTGTAGTCTGTATCGAACCCCATGCTGTAGGAGAGTCGTTCACTGCATGAACAGTATCATTCTTACAAATTTTCACATTATTTATTAATGACTTGGAGAATGGCATAAAAAATCATAAATCCAAAGCTGATGACACAGTTAGGTGGTATTATAGACAGTGTAGTTGATAGCAATAACATCACAATGGGATATCGATAGACTGGGTGAATGGACAAAATGTAGCAGATGACATTCAAAGTAAATAAGTGTGAGGTTATGTATTTTAGAACAATTATAGATCAAATTACTTTCTAGATAGTATGGAGTTAAATGTAGTGGATGTCCAAAGAGACTTGGGGGTTCAGATGCATAAATCATTTAAAATACCACAAAAAAGTGCAGAAAATAATCAAAACTCTAATGGAATGTTGGCTTTTATATTTAGAAGACTGGAGTACAAGAATGCAGAGGTTATGTTGCAGTTATACCAAACCCTGGTCAGACTTCAGTTGAAATACCAAGTGTGGATCTGGGCATCATACCTTAAGAGGGATATAGAACATAGAACAATACAGTGCAGAACAAGCCCTTTGGCCCTCGATGTTGTGCTGAACTGTGAACTAATCTAAGCCCATCACCTTATACTATCCCATCATTTTCCATTAACTTATCCAAGGATTGTTTAAATCTCCCTAATGTGGCTGAGTTAACTAAATAGGCAGGCAGGACATTCCACGCCCTTACCACTCTCTGAGTAAAGAACCTGCCTCTGACATCTGTCTTAAATTTATCACCCCTCAATTTGTAACTATGCCCTCTCGTACACACTGACGTCATCATCCTCGGGAAAAGACTTTCACTGTCTACCCTATCAAATCCCCTCTTAGCCTTCTTCTTTCCAATGAGTACAGACCCAAGTATCTCAGCTTTTCCTCATAAGACCTTCCCTCCAGACCAAGCAACATCCTGGTAAATCTCCTCTGCACCTTTTCCAATGCTTCCACATCCTTCCTGTAATGGGGTGACCAGAACTATACACAATATTCCAAGTGTGGCCGCACCAGTGTTTTGTATAGTTGCAGCAGGACATTACGGCTCCCTCTGCCAAACCCTCTACCAATGAAAACGAACACACTATTTGCCATATATTGACCTTGAAGGGAGTACAACATGGGTTTATAAAAATGCTACCTGGACTTTGGGGTTAAGTTATGAGGAGAGATTATACAAATGATGCCTGCTGTCTCAAGAATTTAGAAGGTTAAGGAGTGATCTGATCAAAGTTTTCAAGATATTACCAGGAAAAGACAGGGTAGATAAAAATAAACAATTTTGGAATTTTAGAACTAGAGGCATAGCTCGAGAATTAGGGTCAGATCATTCAAGAGAGATGTTATGAAGCACTTCTACACATAAAGGGTGGCAGATTTTTGGGACAACGCCTCTATTCTTCCTTGCAAAGTGCAAAATATAACACTTTCCAAATTGTATTCCATCTGTCACTTTGGCCACTCTCCCAAGCTGTCCAAGTCCTTCTGCAGCCTCCCCGCTTCCTCAACACCTCCTGTTCCTCCACCTATCTTAGTGTTATCTGCAAACAGAGCAACACTGCCTTTAGTTCCTTTGTCCTGTGGCGATGCTACCCCTTTAACAAGGTTATGCTGTCCTTGGCTTTTTTTTTCAGAGAGCTCATAAAAGACACGGACTCCAAAAAGTCTGGGAGAAGGGCTTTAAGGCCAATTTGATTATAGCTATCAGATACTGTCTCAGGAAAAAAGCTTTAAGTTTAAAAAATACTTGTACAATCAAAGGGGTGTGGCCAGTGCTCCCAGCTCAGCTTTTCTCTGGTTTGATTTGTTTTTAGCACAGTAGTTTTTTAAAGGCTGCTGATCCCAAAGAAGCAGGTCCATGCTGATCCTCCACTCTCTCTGACATCTCTACTGTAAGACCCTGGGTTTGATGTTACCTTTCATGCCAAGGGGTGTTTATGGGAATTGTTGCAAGTATTGGAACAGCATCATTAAGTTGGGATAATCAGTTGGGGTTTGGATAGGTTAAGTTATTCAGAATTCTGTTCTCTTTCGCTTGTGTTTCATTCAGTAATCTTAAAAATAAATTCTGTTTTGTTTAAAACTATGTGGTTTGACCAACTGCATCCCTCCTGGAATATCTGCATTATACCTGTTTAAAACAACTATCAAAGTTAGGGTCTGGGCTACTTTGTTGAAATGTTTTGTGGAGGTCTGGCCTGGTCCATAACAGTCCAGCTCATTAATGTACAATGTGAATAACTGTGGTCTCAATACTGACCCCCGTGGACCTCAAATAATCACTGGCTGCCATCTTGAAAACTATTCTTTCATCCCTATACTCTGCCTTCTGTCAGTCAGCCAATCCTCTGTCTATACCAGTACCTTGACCCGAACATCATGGGCTCTTATTTAGCAGCCTCCTGTGCAGCATCTTGTTAAAGGCCTTAAGACTATAAGATATAGGATCAGAATTAGGCCATTTGCCCATCAAGTCTGTTTTGCCATCTGATCATGTCTGATGTGTTTCTCGAAATAATTTTCCTGCATTTTCCCTCAACCCATGAGTTCTCTATCAACCAAGAACTATCTATCTCTGTCTTAAATACACTCAAAGGCTTGGCTTCCCCATGCCTCTGCAGCAATCTGTTCCACAGATCCATCACTCTCTGACTGAACAAATTCCTCCTCATCTCAGTTGTAAAGAGTCATCCCTTCACTCTGAGGCTGTCTGCTCCTGGTCTTTCCCATTAATGGAAACATCTCCTCCACAATCACTCTATCCAGGCCTTTCAGAATTCTGTAAGTTCCTGGAAATTCAAACAGATCACATCCACTGGCTCTTCTTTGTCTAACATGCTCATTACCCGCTCAAAGAATTCTAACAGATTTATAGAGTCATACAGCACCGAAACAGACCCTTTGTGTCCAACTCATTCCTGCCAACCAGGCATCCCGATTTGATCTAGTCCCATGTGCCAGCATTTGGTCCATATCCCTCGAACCCTTCCTATTCAATGAATCCATTGAGATGCCTTTTAAATGTTGTAACTGTACCAGCTTCCACACTTTCCCCACTCACTTAAACTTATTTACTCTAGTTTTGGACTTCCCTACCCAAGGAAAAAGACCTTGCCTATCCATGTCCCTCATAATTTTATAAACCTCTTTAAGGTCACCCGTTAGTCTTCAGTGCTCAAAAGAGAAAAGCCCCCAGTCTACTCAGCCTCTCCCTATAGCTCAACCCTCCAACTCCAGCAATATCCCTGTAAATCTTTTCTGCACCTTCTCAAATTTAACAACATCTTTCCATTAGGAGGGTGACCAGAACTGTATGCATATTTCAAAAGTGGCCTCATCAATGTCTTGTATTGCCATAACATGATGTTTCAACTCCTATATTCGATGTTATGACCAATGAAGGCAACCAGCCTGTATACTGCAACTCCACTTTCAAGGAACTGTAAACCTGCAACCTGGGTCTATTCATTCGGCAATGCTCCCCAGGGCCCTACCATCTAGTGTGTAAGTCCTGCCTTGGTTTGCCTTATCGAAATGCAACACCTCACATTTATCTAAATAACACTCCGTCTGTCACTCCTTAGCCCATTTGCCTTTCAGATGAAGGTCCCATTGGACTCTGAGAAAATTTTCTTCACTGTTTACTACACCATTAATTTGGTGTCATCTGCAAACTTGCTGACCATACTTCCTGTATTCACATCCAAATAACTTATATATAACAAAAAGCAGTGGATTTAGCACTGATCCTTGTGGCACTCCACTGGTCACAGGCCTCCAGTTTGAAAAAACCTCTCCACCACCACCCTCTGTCTCCTATCTTTAGCCAATTTTGTATGTGCTCTAACCTTACTAACAAGACTACCATGCAGTACCTTGTTGAACGCTTTGCTGAAATCCATATAAACACTGTCTACCATTCTACCTTCATCAGTCTTCTTTGTCACCTCTTCAAAAAACTCAGCTGAGTTAGTGAGACACGATTGAAGTTATGTTGATTCAGCCCTATTTTACAATGCACTTCCAAATACTCTGCAATCTCACCTTCAATAATGGACTCTTAAACCTTACCTGCAACTGAGGTCAGGCTAACCCACTGATAGTTTCCCATCTTCTTCCTCCCTCCCTTCTTAAACAGGGTAGTTACATTCACAATTTTCCAGATCTCTGAGATCCTCCCTGACTCTGGTGATTCCTGAAAGATCATCACTAAAGCCTCCTCAATCTCCCCAGCTACCTCCTTCAGTATCTGGGGGTGTATCATCACTAAAGCCTCCTCAATCTCCCCAGCTACCTCCTTCAGTGTCCGGGGGTGTAGTCCTGCAGTCCAGACCTTCAGACCTTACAGCCTCCCCAACACCTTCTCCTGAGTCATGGCCACTACACTCACCTCTGTGCCCTGACTCTGTGGAACTCCTGTTACTATATCCCCACATTCTCATTATCCTGTATCCTTCATTCCGAATTGCCCCTGTCCCTGTAGTCAAGGGGCGGAGTCACACAAGGGGCGGGGTCTGTACAAGGGGCGGAGTCAGGGGCGGGGTCTGTTCAAGCAGCAGGGTCATACAGGGGGCGGGGTCAAACGTTATGGTCCCGCCCACTGGTGACGCTCCATCCGGGTGATGCTCGGGTGGTTCCCGGATGAGGAGAATGGAGTCGGCTTTAGATCTGCAGCTTCGGGAGACGTGAGAGAGAAATAACATTAAATATAAATAAATAATAATCAGTGCACAGAAATACAGAATATAGAGTGGGAGGGG
>NC_057737.1:51192900-51220959 GCF_004010195.1 Chiloscyllium plagiosum | reverse complement strand
AAGGAGGGGGTGGTTCAGGGAGGGGGACAGAGTTGGGGGTGAGGGGTTAAGGTGGGGGTGGTTCAGGGAGGGCAGATGCAGTGTGCTTGGGATGTGGGGGAGGAGTTGAGAGGATGCAACAACACGGGGCTGGGGGGAGAAGTGGCTGCTTGAAATGTGGGACGTACGGAGAGCACCCCACCCCCACGTGTGCTGCCATTCTGCCCCTCGGTCTGTGTTCGCTGTTAGATAACAGAATCCCACTCACTCGTGCCGTATGTTCCTGATCACAGCCTGTCACTGTGTAAAACATGTGACCCTGACCAACCCTCTGCTGGTGCTGTTCATGATGGGATCTTTCTCCTTTCCTCCCACAGAATGAAGAATCCAGCGATTATTGGGGTGCTTTGTGCTGATGAGCAAGGCCTGAATCTTGGCTGTGAGTATTGGGCTGGAGTCATCACTGATGTTGAGATTATAGTGTTCTCCCCCACTGAACCCTGACCCCCGTAATGCTCAGCCTCAGGATAAGGGGCCACTTGTTTCGGACTGAGATGAGGAAAACTATCTTCAGTCGACTGGTCGTGAATCTTTGGATTTGTACACTCCAGGTGTCTTGTGGAGTCTCCAGTATTGACCACGTTTAAAACTAAGATGGACAGATATTTGTTCTCTTGGTGAATCACAGGAAATAGTGAGCGGATAGGAAAATGAATTGGAAGCGCAAGATCATAGACTTGATGGGCTGAATGGTCATCACCTGCACGTTTTCTCTTTATTGTTACAGTTTTCCAGTGGGGGGAGGGTGTTTGGTCAGGGTAGTTTTGCTCTTCTTTGGGGGTTAACAATTGGCCCTATAAACAACGTATCTTTGTGTCTCCACCTAGTCTGACCCTGTCCAGTGACTTCATTCCTGCAGGAACTCAATTAATTCCTAACTGTTATCAGAATTGGCTGAGAGAAGTTACTCAGTTAAAGTTCACTCAGGATCTGTTTTAATCAAATGCTAAGAATAAATCAAACTGTTATTCCCTCCTACCCAGCCTTTGCTGATACATACTCCTCAAGAAACAGCCCACAGCCCCTCTCAGTTATGCAACTGCTGTCATAGGTCACAATGTGGTTTAGTTGCAGTGTTGGTCAGTTTTATAGAGGATGTTCTGTTCTCCAGGTCGTGGGTCACTGGTTGATGAACATGCTGGAGTGGTGTCGGTCCTTGCACAGCAAGCAGCAAAACTGACTACTGACCCAACAGATGTGCCAGTGATTTGCCTGGAGTCGGACAGTGGGTGAGCATTTTAATTGTTTGCTCGTTTCCCTGGAGCAAGCCTGCAATATTGAACATGGAGCAGCCTCGGAGAGCTGGGAGACAGACTCCTCCTATTTTCTTGCTGCATGTAGTCAGCATGCCCAAAGAGCAGGAGACAGGCTGTGGTTGACCAAGCAGAGGGGGAGTATATGCAATGTGCCTGGATTCTTGTGTCCTCCTTGGTATTTCCCAGGAGGTCTGTGATCAGATCCTGCCCTCAAACCTTGGCCACATGTCATTATCCTGAAAATCTGGACACTTGATGTTACATTGGAGTAGTGGATGAAATCTGGACCCCACCAGACTGCTTGTCTGTTCCCTGCTCCCCTCACGATCGCTTTCCAATGCTTTGTTCCGGCCTGGGAACATTGAACATTTTGGGCACAAAAAAATCTAGGATAATGGATTCTGTAAGCATTTGATCCTTGAGGCTGAGGTTTGTTGACATCTTTGGGAGCTTCAGTTGGTGTTTGATCTGGGAGGATTAGGTGCTGAGCATTGGACGGAGTGCAGCTGCGTTGACATAAAAAACATGCAGTCAGAGGGTAGAGTCAGTGGGCAGAGGTGAGAAGGTAATGGAGATGAGTTGGACTGAACTGAGCTACAATATGCCAAACGTAGTTGATGCAGTACTTGTCCTTTGGAGAGGATGGCAGTCAGCATCTGGACATGCCGTGTCATTCCTGGATATGAGGATCTAATCGGACTGAGCTTTCAGGACAAAAGGCTTGAATGCACCATCAGAAACAAGAGCTAGTCAGGAAAGTTGACAGTGTAACTATTGTGAGTGGAATTAAATGCAAGAATAGGGAGGTTATGCTTCATTTATACTGACCACAGTGTGGACTATTGTGTTCTGTACTGGTCACTACTTATAGAAGACTGTTAATGTATTGGAAGCTCTTCAGAGAATGTTTATGGGACTAATGGACAAATTGCATTATGAGGAAAGGCTAGACATGTGGGGTCTGTATACTCTGGATTTTAGGAGAGTCAGAGGTGAATTAATTGAAACATGTAAAGTCCTGAGGGGATTTGACTTGGTGATGTGGAAATGTGGAATGTTTCCTCTTGTGGGACACTCATCATTGAAAAGTAAAGGCTTGTCCATTTAAGACATATGAGAGAACACTTCTTTCTGAGGGCTGTGTCTTTGGGATTCTCTTCCTCAAGGCAATGGATGTAGAATGTTTAAATATTTTTAAGGCAGACATAGATTTTTGATTGCCAAGGAGATGAAAGATTATTGCATGTTTAAATCAGATCAGCCACGATCTTAGTGAATGGTGGAGCAGGCTCGAAGGGGCTTATTGGCCTCCTCTCATTCCTTGGTCATGTGACAAAAAGTATTAAAATGCTTTTAGTGTAATGACACCCCAAGTGGTTTAGAAAGTTTTACAATGAACTTTGAGGATAAGACAAGTGAGGACTGATCGCAGGTTTGATAGGGATGTAGTGAGGTTCCAGCAGGAGTGTGGAGGCTTGACTTAGGTGGAGTTGGAAGAGTGATTATGTTACACACAGTAAATAAAAACTTGTTTCGTTAGTATTTTTTGTAACTTTGGCTCGAAGGTGCAATGGATGTCCCAATGAAGCATATATACAATGTAGTTACTGTTGTAGAAAGCACCAGAACTAATTAGTGCACATCTAGATCCCAACAAACAGATCTGTAATAATGACAAGAGCCAAGCCTTTTGTCCGATTAGATCCTCATATACAGGAATGAACTGGTCACAAACAAGACTCCCGGATGGTATGTTGCTTCCTGGGTGTCAGGGTTAGGTCTACAGGATTCCTTAGGGGGAGGGAGGGCAGCCAGAAAGTGTGGTACACATTAATACCAATGACATATTTAGGAAAAGGGATGAGGGCCTGAAAAGAGAATACAGGGAGTTAGGTTGGAAACTTGAAGGCAGGATGAGTAGAATAGTAATCTCAGGATTGCTATTGGGGCCATGGGCTAGTGAGGCTAGGAAGTGAGAGCGAGTGCAAATGAATAGGTGGCTGCAAGGCTGATGTAGGAGTGAAGCCTTCAGATATGTGGCTCATTAGGATGCCTTCTAGGGAAGGTGGGACCTGTACAACAAGAACAGATTACACCTGAAATGGAAGGGCACCGATATCCTGGGCAGGAGATTTGCTAGAGCTCTTTGAGAGGATTTAAACTAAATTGGCAGGGGCGTGGGAACATGAACTAAGGACCAGATAACGGGGTAGGTAGTGAACAGCCAGATACAGCATGCAGAGAGTCTGAGGAGGAATGGGCACTTGATAAGCCAAGGATGCAGTTAGTGTGACGGGTTGAAGTGTGTCTGTTTTAATGCAAAAAGTATCAGGAATAAGGATGACGAATTCAGAACATGCGTCAGTACTTAGAGCTGTGGAGACTTGTGTATCACAGGTGCAGGAATCATTCAAAAAGAGTGGGTTGAGGGTTTTGGGGGTGGGGGGAGTGGCATTGCTAATCAGGGATAGTATCACAGATGGAAAAAGAGGGGTCATCGAGGAGAGTTTGTCTACAGAGTCAGTATGGATTGAAGTCAGACACAGGAAAGGAGCCGTCACTTTCTTGGGAGTTTTCTACAGGCCACAGCCCCCCCCCCCCCCCCCCCAATAGCAACAGGGACGTGGAGCAGGAGATTGGGAGGCAGATATTGGAAAGGTGCAGAAATAACATGATTGTTGTCATGGGTGACTTTAACCTCCCTAATATAGATTGGAACCTTAGTTCAAAGGGAGGTTTTGGATTCTTGGATAATTGGGGCTCTTTCTGGGGAAGGTGGGACCTCTACCAACAGGATGGTCTTCACCTGAACCAGAGAGATACCAATATCCCAAAGGGGGAAATTTGCTAGCGCGCTCCAGGTGGGTTTAAACTACTTCAGCAACGGGATGGGAAACCAAATTGGAGTTCAAGTATACAGGAGGTTGAGCGTAGTGAAGTCCAAAATAGGGATTCACCGTCGCATGAGGGCACCGGCAAGCAAGACGTTGGTTTTGAGGTGTGTCTACTTCAATGCCAGGAGCATCCGGAATAAGGTGGGTGAACTTGCAGCATGGGTTGGTACATGGGATTTTGATGTTGCGGCCATTTCAGAGACATGGGTAGCGCAGGGACAGGAATGGCTGTTGCAAGTTCTGGGATTTACATGTTTCAGTAAGAACAGGGAAGATGGTAAAAAGGTGGGGGTGGGGGTGGTGGTGGCATTGTTAGTCAAGGACAGTATTTCAGTTGTAGAAAGGATTTATGAGGTCTCGTCTACTGAAGTAGTATGGCCTGAGATTAGAAACAGGAAAGGAGAGGTCAACCTATTGGGAGATTTTTATAGTCCTCTGAATAGTTTGAGATGTAGAGGAAAGGATAGCAAAGATGATTCTGGATAGGAGCAAGAGTGATAGGGTAGGTGTTATGAGGGCTTTAGCTTTCCAAATATTGACTGGTACTATAGTTCAAGTACTTTAGATGGGTCAGTTTTTGTTCAATGTATGCAGGAGAGTTTCCTGATACAGTATGTAGACAGGCCAACAAGAGGCGAGGCCACATTGAATTTGGTACTGGGTAATGCACATGGCCAGGTTTTAGATTTGGAGGTAGGTGAGCACTTTGGTGATTGTGACCACAATTCAGTTATGTTTACTTTAGCGATAGAAAGGGAAAGGTATATACCGCAGGGCAAGAGTTACAGCTGGGGGAAAGGCTATTTGGCAATCAGGCAAGATTTAGGATTGGGAAGGAAACTGCAGGGGAGGGGTGCAAGTGAAATGTGGTGCTTATTCGAGGAACAGTGATTGCGGGTCCTCGATAAGTATGTAACTGTCAGGCAGGGAGGAAGTTGTTGACCGTGAGAGCCGTGGTTTACTAAGGAAGTTGAATCTCTTGTCAAGAGGAAGAAGGCGGCTTATGTTAGGATGAGATGTGAAGGCTTAGTTAGGGCGCTTGAGTTTCAGATTAGCCAGGAAAGACCTGAAGATAGAGTTAAGCGCCAGGAGGGGACATGAGAAGTTGTTGGTGGACAGGATCAAGGAAAACCCGAAGGCTTTCTTTCGGTATATGAGGGGTAAATGAATGACTAGAGAAAGATTAGGGCCAATTGAGGATAGTAGTGGGAAGTTGTGCATGGACCCTGAGGAGATAGGGGAAGCGGTAAATGAATATTTTGTCAGTATTAACACTAGAAAAAGACGATGTTGTCGTGGGGAATACTGAGATACAGGCTACGAGACAAGATGGGATTGAAGTTCACAAAGCGGAGGTGTTCGCAATTCGTGAAAGTATAAAAATAGATAAGACCCCTTCGACCAGATGGGATTTAGTCTAGGATTCTCTGGGAAGCCAGGGAGGAGATTGCCGAGCCTTTGGTTTTGATCTTTATGTTGTCATTGTCTACAGGAATAGTGCCAGAAGACTGGAGGATAGCAAATGTTGTCCCCTTGTTCAAGAAGGGGCGTAGAGACAACCCTGGTCATTATAGATCAGTGAGTCTTATTTCAGTTGTGGGTAAAGTGTTGAAAAAGGTTATAAGAGATAGGATTTATAATCATCTAGAAAGGAATAAGTTGATTAGGGATAATCAAGTTCTTTGAGATGGTGACCAAACAGGTGGATGAGGGTAAAGCGGATATGGTGTATATGGGTTTCAGTAAGGCGTTTGATAAGGTCCCCCACCATAGGCTATTGCAGAAAATACGGAGTTTTGGAATGGAGTGATTTAGTGGTTTGGATCAGAAATTGGCTAGCTGAAAGAAGACAGAGTGGTGGTTGATGGGAAATATTCATCCTACAGTTCAGTTACCAGTGGTGTGCCACTAGTATCTGTTTTGGGGCCACTGCTGTTTGTCATTTTTATGAACGACCTGGATGAGGGCGTAGAAGGATTGGTTAGTGAACTTACGGATGGCACTAAGGTTGTTGGAGTTGTGGATACTGCAGAAGGATTACAGGCGGACATAGATAAGCTGCAGAGTTGGGCTGAGAGGTAGCAAATGGAGTTTAATGTGGAACAGTGTGAGGTTTTGGAAGGAGCAACAGGAATGCAGAGTACTGGGCTACTGGTGAGACTCTTGGCAGTGTGAATGAGCAGAAAGATCTGTGTCCAGATAATATAGATCCCTAAAATTTGCCACCCAGGTTGATCGGGTTGTCGAGAAGACATACGGTGTGTTAAGTTTTATTGGTGAAGGGATTGAGTTTCGGAACCATGAGGTCATGTTGTGTTAGGTTCTTTTCCCGAGGTTTCATACACAAGATGCAATTCACACACACCAACCTCTGCAAACATTTGAAGTTTATTAAACAAGGTGACCCCCTTTGACCACACTCACCCCACGCCACGCCCCCCCCCCCCCCCCACCTCCCCCCACCACATGAAAGTCGAGTCAAAATGAGGCCCTGGACAAAGAAAACACATCAGTTCGTAATGCTTACAGATCCTCTGGCCGCTCACCCATAGTCACATGCCACTCAAGACAGCCACTCCCTCTCGGGTGTGTCCAGGAAGGGTTCCTGATGCAGTGTGTAGATAAGATGTGACTAGACAGGAGGTGATATTGGATTTGGTGCTTGGTAATGAACCATGCCAGATGTCAAATCTCTCGGTGGGAGAGCATTTCGGTGATTGTGATCACAACTCCATGATCTTTACTATACTTATGGAGAGAGGTAGGCGCAGACTGTATGGGAGAGTATTTAATTAGGGCAGTGGGAAATACAATACTCTGAGGCAGGAATTGGGGCATCTAAATTGGGAACAGATGTTCTCGGAAATACACAACAGACATATGGAGGTTGTTTTGGAAGCACTTGCTGATGGTGCTGGACAGGTTTGTCCCACTGAGGCAAGGAAGGGATGGTAGGATGAAGGAACCTTGGGTGACCAGGGATGTGGAGCATTCAGTCAAGAAAAAGAAGGAAACTTATTTAAGGTTGAGGAAGCATCAGACAGAGCTTTAGAGGGTTACAAGGTAGCCAGGAAGGAGCTGAAGAATAGATTTAGGAGAGCTAGAAGGGGACATGAGAGAGCTTTAGTGGGTAGGATTAAGAAAAGCCCTAAGGTGCTGTAGACTTGAGTGAGGAACAAGAGGATGGCCAGAGTGAGGATAGGGCTGATCAGGGATAGTGGAGGGAACTTGTGCCTGGAGTCGCAGGAAGTAGGCAAGGTCCTTATTGAATCCTTTGCTTCAGTATTCACTGGTGAGAGGGACCTTGACATTCTGAGGACAGCGTGAAACAGACTGATCCACTAGAGCAGGTTGATGTTAGGAAGAAGGATGTACTGAAAAGTTTGAAAATCATGAGGATAGATAAATACCCTGGGCCGGACTGGATATACCCAAGGTTACTACAGGAAGTGAGGAAAGAGATTGCTATGCCTTTGGCGATGATCTTTGTGTCCTCACTGTCCACTGGAGTAATGCCAGATGATTGGAGGGTGGCAAATGTTATTCCCTTTTTCCAAAAGAGGAATTGGGATAATCCTGAGAATGATAGACCAATCAGCCTTACGTCAGTGGTGGGCAAAGTATTGGAGAGGTTTCTGAGAGATTGAATTAAATTTATTGTTATGTGTACCGAGGCACAGTGAAAAGCTTTATGATTACTTGGAAAATCGTAGTTTGATTAGAGATAGTCAGCGTAGCTTTGTGAGGGGCAGGTTATGCCTCACAAACCTTATTGAATGCTTTGAGGATGTGATAAAACATGTTGATGAAGATAGAGCAGTGGATGTGGTGTACGTGGATTTTATCAAGGCGTTTGATCAGATTCCCCATGGTCGGTGCATTCAGAAAGTAAAGAGCCATGGGATACTGGGAAGCCTGTCTGTCTGGATACAGAATTGGCTGGTCCATGGAAGTCAGAGGAAAGTATTCCGCCTGGAGCTCAGTGACCAGTGGTGTTCCACAGGGATCAGTTCTGGGACCTCTGCTATTTGTGATCTTTATAAATAATTAGAATAAGGAAATGAAAGGATGGGTTAGTAACTGTGCCAATGACATGAAGGTTGTGGAGTTGTGGATAGTGTGGAGGGCTGCTGTCAGTTGCAACAAGACATTGATAGGATGCAGGACTGGGCTGTTAAATGGCAGTTGGAGTTCAACGTGGATAAATGCAAAGTGATTCATTTTGGAAGGTCGAATTTGAATGCAGAATATAGGGTTAAAGGCAGGATTCTTGGTACTGTTGAGAAACAGGAATTTTGGGGTCCATGTCCATAGATCCCTCAAAGTTGCCAACCAGGTTGATAGGGTTGTTAAGAAGCCGTATGGTGTATTGGCTTTCATTAGCGAGGGGATTGAGTTTAAAAGCTGCGAGGTTATGCTGTAACTCTGTACAATCCTGATTAAACCACATTTGGAATATTGTGTTCAGTTCTGGTCACCTCATTATAGAAAGGATGTGGAAGCTTTAGAGAGGACGCAGAGGATCCAGTCCAGGGTGCTGCTTGGACTGGAGGGCATGTCTTATGAAGAAAGGTTGAATGAGCTAGGGCTTTTCTTATCGGATTGAAGAAGGTTGAGAGATGACTTAATCGAGATATACAAGATGTTGAGCGACGTGGAGTGAATTGTCAGAGACTTTTTCCCATGACAGAAATGTCTATCACGAGGACGCATCATTTTAAGATGATTGGAGGGAAGGTGTAGGGGAGATGTCAGAGGTAGGTTCTTTACATAGAGAGTGGTGGGTGTGTAAAGTGCAGTGCTGGCAGTCATAGTAGAGTCAGATACATTAGGGACATATAAGCGATTCTTGGATGAGCATGTGGATTATAGTACAATGAAGGGTATGTTGGTTAGTCTGATCTTAGAGTAGGATAAAAGGCTGGCACAATGTTAAGTGCCGAAGGGCCTGTACTGTTCTATGATTAGTGGTGCTGGAAGAGCACAGCAGTTCAAGCAGCATCCAAGGAGCAGCGAAATCGACGTTTCGGGCAAAAGCCCTTCACAGCCTGAACTGCTGTGCTCTTCCAGCACCACTAATCCAGAATCTGGTTTCCAGCATCTGCAGTCATTGTTTTTACCTGTACTGTTCTATGTCCTGTGTTTTCTTTTAATAACCCAATAACCTGTTTGTGATTTTGATCAAAATATAAATATTGGCCAGGACACCAGGGGTGCCATACTTGCTCATTACACTTATGACCACTTATGAGCAGCACTCTATTGATACCACACTGGGAGTGTCAGCCTGGATAAGGGGGTCAGGTCTCTAGGGTAGGTCTCTCTGGTATGTGTGATACCTGGTAAACCATGGCTGGTGATTGGTGATGGATTGTCTGGTCAAATGGTGAGGGATATGCCTGGAAACCTGAGGCAGCTTATGGGGGTGAATGTCAACCACCTGATGAAGGAACAGTGCTCCGAAAGCTCTTCTTGCAAATAAACCTGTTGGACTATGACCTGATGTTGTGAGATTTTTAACTCTGGGGGTAAAGGTTTTTATAACGGCTAATTCTAAAATAACTACAAAACAACTGTAGTTCTTTACTTACTGCATGTAACCTTCTCTCTAGGAATATCATGATTCAGAAGCATGGAAGCATTACCATTGCTGTACATAAGATGACAGTTTAACAAGCGTTTGGGAGTTGGAATGTCGCCATATGAGATATATCGACTTATCAGCATCAGAGTCCATGGGCAAGACCTTCTGAGCTTTCCAAAGCCAGTTTCTGACTATGACGAGTTTCTGGGTTACTGCTGTTTTAGGAGCTGGGTGAGAAAGTTAAAATATTTTACTCATCCTCATGATGGATTGATTTGAAATTAAACACCAACCAAATTAGCTCAATGTGTGGACTTTTCAGTTTCTCCCCATCTCCGTCTGGGAATATCACCTGTTGCAATTCCAATGTCCCTACCTAATCCAAAATAGCTGTAATAAAATTGAATGTATTTAGATTCCACTAGAAATAGTTTTAGATTACTGGATGAACTAGGGAGTGAAATGGGTGGGGATGGGGGGAGAACTGTGGGTTTTGAGAGACAAAACAGAAAAATCCCAGATATTATCTGAGCAGTAGGGTCAGAGTGAAAGGTACTATTTGAGTTACTTGGCTTCTGTTGTTTATGATATGATCCATAACTGTTATAACTACAGATTGTCCGGTCAATAACAGAGCAGCTGCCTCTGAAGCTAGTGAGTCAGAAATCTGTGGATACATTTGTAAAGGCCGAACATCTGACCTGTATTAGAGGAGAATCTGTTTGTCACCTTTTACTGGGACCTACTTTCCAGAATCAGAATTCTGACAGGCTGGAAAGAGACCATTCAGCCCATTGCATTTGCTCAGGTTTTCCAATGAGCATTTCACTCTGTGCCAGTGTCCTGCGTTCTCCCAGTAACTGGGCTGGAAAATAGGTTTAAACGCTCAGTGTGAATGTAGGTAAACTGGTAACTGGCTCATGTGAGTAGTGGAGCCGCAGCTCGGTCGAGGTGGTTGGGTCTTGTAGAGAAGTCTGGTGAGGATTGAGGGGTTAGTTCAGATCAGAGGCATGTTCAAACTTTTCTGCCTGATATTTTCCTGGGGAAGAGTCTAGGTCAGTGCTGTATTCCAAATAGTCCAAATTATTCGTCTCTACCTCAGCATCTGAAACCTGTTTTGAGCGTCCTGGACAGCAAAGCAATTATCTTTTAGAACTTCAAACTTTTTGTGGCAATTCCATGGAGTTAGGACTTCCAGGGACCCTGACACACACCTTGAATCATACCAGTGGTCTCTGATCCACAGAGTGTAAGATCTAGGCCATTGCTCGATTTGGCTATTCCACTCTCAGAAGCTACAGTTGGAGAATTCCCTTGTGATCGTTAGAATTTTAAAAAAAATTCTCCAGGATGTTGTGCTGAGGTTTGGTCCTCTTTTGGAGAGGGGTTATCAATTGATAAATTCCTGATTGATGGATCTGTCAGAACTCACCACACCTGTGTCATAAATGAGGGGTAGGATGGTGGCTTATTATTAATTTAATATTGAGGAATTTCTCTGGTTTTATGACTCCAAAGTATTGCTGTTATAACAGAATGAGAAATTATTACATTGTAATTGTTTTGCATTTGAACAGAATGAAATAAATCACTGACCATCTGAGTTAGGAAAACTTGGCTTTTGCTTCGATGCATGATCATATCCACAAAGGCTCACAGACTGCTCCCTAACTCATTTCCTCTCAGTCTCTCTCACATCATTAATGGAATGACTGGAAATTGTTTGCTTTTGCTGTTCACACAGTGAGTTGGTAACACAGCAGCTACCTAACGTAGTGTCCGCGTTTGGGGAATGGTGGCTGCACAGCTTCCTGCCCCCCCTTTTCTCCCACACACCCCACACCCACCCCATTTCATCCTTCTCCATCTCAGTAGCACTGGGACCTCGTGGCCCACCCTCAGTACTGCAGCCTCTGTTTGCTCCTCCACACTACAACAAAAATAAACAAAACGTTGAAAGTCTGGAACGTTCTGAATTGAGCTAAAGTTATGTTTTAGACATAGACTCCAAAATAGACACTGAATAGAAATGTAAATCTGTTAATAAGGTTGTTCATAAAAAATAAACTTTTCTAAATATTCAAGTCTGTGGAATAAAGTTGTTTCAAACTGCAATTGGTTTAAATTTCCAGCACTAGAGGGCAGCAAGATCACACTATTTTTCCAATTCAACTGTTCCCTCAGTCTGAAATTTATAATTCCACATAAGGTGCAGATTTTTATAAAATTACTTTGCACTCTTGTTTTCCTAAAATATGCCATTTATGCTAATCTTTACATACAATCCTATGTCCCTACATGGTGCACAGGTCTGTTTTTGGATAGTTGCGTTGTAGTACCACACTCGGGTGTTGAAATGGAGCCTTTGCTTCCAGTGGGCAGTGCGCTGATTGTACTCAACCAATCCATCCTTCCAAAGCCCAGAATGTAATTTCTAACATCATGATTAAGGTTTTTCAAAGAAGTTACTGAAAAAATTGATGAGGGCAGAGCATTTACTTGGGCTTTAGTAAAGCCTTTGACAAGGTTCCACATGGTAGTCTAACTAGTAAAGTTAGGTCAGTTGGGATTCAGGGTGAGCTTGCCAATTGGTACATAATTGGTGTAATGGCAGGAGACAGTAATGCTTTTCAGACTGGAGGCCTGTGACCAGCAGTGTTCCACAGGGATTGGTTCTGAATCCTCTTTTGTCATTTATGTAAATGTTTGGATGAGAATATGGGAGATATGGGTTAGTAAGTTTGCGAGTGGCACCAAGTTGGTGGCATAATAGATAGTGAAGAAGGTTTTCGAAGATTACAAAGGGATCTTGATCAAATGGGTCAATGGGCTGAAAAATGGCAGATGGAATTCATTTTGATACAACAAACAAGGGTAGGTTTTATACAATTAATATTAGTGTCTTGAGTAGTTAGAGAACAGAGGGAGCTAAGGGTGCAGGTACATAATTCTTTGAAGTTTGCATCATGTATAGACAGATGGTTAAAAAGGCGTTTGGCACGCTTGCCTTCATTGCTCAGTAGTTTGATTATAGGAGTTGGAAAGCCATGTTGAGGTTGTAAGGGACGTTTGTGAGGCCTCTTCTGGAACACTGTGTCCTATTCTGGTCGCCCAGTTATAGGAAGGATATTATCAAGATGGAGAATGTTCAGAAGAGATTGATCAGGATGTTGCTGGGTCTGGGAGGTTTGAGTTATAAAGAAAGGCTGGATGGGCTGGGACGTTTTTCACTGGAGTGTAGGAGATTCAGAGGCCACCTGATAGAAGTTTATAAAATCAAGTATAAAATAATGAGTAATATAGAGTTTGTGGTAGTTGTCTTTTCCCTCAGATGGGGGATTTCAAGACTGAGGCACATTTTTAAGATGAGAGGAGAGAGATTTTAAAAAGCCATGAGGGCCAACTTTTTTTACACAGGGTGATTCGCATATCGAGTGAACTTGCCGAAGAAGTAATGGATACGGGTAGAATTACAATGATTAAAAGACATTTGGATAGATACATGAATAGGAAATGTTTGGAAGGATATGGGCCAGGAGAAGGCATGTGGAGCTAGTATAGTTTGGGATTATGTTTGGTGTGTACTGATTGGACCAAAGGGTTTGATTCCATGCTGTATGACTATATTAATTCTAAAATAGGGTAACACCGGCAGAGCATTCCCAAGTTTGTCCATAATTGCACCAACAACCAATTTAAGGTTTCACTAACAATTTAAGATTATTCATCAGGATTGCAATGTGTTTCGCTCACTTGGTAGATTCTGTGGCAATCCAAACGCTGGGCCCTGACTTCTGCAAACTGAAGGAACATATCCAGCTCTTGCAGATCTCATTAATGGGTGTTTCTCTACTGTAAAAACTGTACAATGCTACAAAATGTTTTTTCACCATTTCTGAATTAAGCGAGAATTGGGGACATTATTTAGAGTTGTCATGCTGAAATAATCAGCGCCCTGGCCTTGTGCAGTATCAATTGCTCCCTTTCTGTCGTTGTCCCTGAGACCTGGATCAACAAGATGAGTACAAGACAAATAAAAAAAGCCACGAGCATTTCTGTTTTCAGTTGAAGGATCAATAATGTGGGATTACACTTCTAAGGGGAAAGGTGGGAGGTTTAGAGAGGAATTGAAAAATTTAACCCAGAGCGTGGTGAGGATCTGGAATGCACTGCCCAGAAGTTTAGGTGAGGCAGAAAATCTCTCAGCCTTTAAAAGGTTTGCACATGAGCACTTGCAATGTCATAACATTTAGGACTATGAGCCAACTGCTGGAAAGTGTGATTAGTGAAGTTTTGGTGGCGCAGACTTTTGATGGACTGAAGGTCCTCCTCTATGTATGATTCAGACCTCAGTACAGTCTATGGAACTGACTGGAATATTATGGTATGGACCATCACGAGGGCGTCAGCGGAAGATTGTGTTTCCCATTGTGATTCCAAGAGAATTGTCTCCTTACCAACATTCCACCCTCTCACTAACATCAACACTACTGTAACCACTCATTCAAGCTACTCTGGAATATTTCCATCATTGGCCTTTAGGATTGGAATAGAGAGAATGCAAACTGAAACTCCTTTACCTGCTGTACAAATCTACTGGTCCCTATGGAAGTGACAGGTCAATGTGTCTGCTCTCAATCTGAGTGCATATTTAACCACTGGTCCCTGTTCTGTGACCAAATCCATGTCCTGGAGAGGGAACACGGTTTGTCAACCCACACATGAGACCTCCCTGACCAGTGTGGGCACATTGTCTACCTCCAATGTTCTTTTCAACATTCAAAAGCTGCCAATCAGTGAATTTGTTTAGTTATTCAAAGGGGTAGGAGGTGAGTCTGTTCATAACTGTGGGTGCTGTGAGGATAGAGAGCATGTCCAGCAGTGGGGAAGTTATTTTAATTTTAATTTTGTTTGATAAACTTGAGCTTGTCTAAAAGATTTGTGATTCTTGATCCCGTGTGGGAGGGGGTGGGGACAGTGGGGAGGATGAGCAAACTGACCATAGCGCCATGGGGCAGGGAGCCATTCAAGATGGGGGGGGCAGAAGGATGGAGGGTGGGTTCAGAAAAGAGAAATATAGTTGTAACTGGGGCTAGTATAGTCGGGAGAATAGACGCTGTTCTCTGTGGCTGGGATCGAGAGTCCCGAAGGCTGTTGCCTACCCAGTGCCCAGATTCAGGATCTCTCATCTGGGCTGCAGAGGAACTTAGAGTGGGAGGGGAAAGATTCAGTTGTCATGGTCCATATAGATTAGATGATTAGATTCCCTACAGTGTGGAAACAGGTCCTTCGGCCCAAGCAGTCTACACCAACCCTCCGAAGGGTAACCTACTTCCTTCTGGGTGATCTGGTTTCCTCCCACAGTCCAAAGATGTGCAGGTCAGGTGAATTGGCCATGCTCAATTGCCCATAGTGTTAGGCGCATAAGTCGGAGGGAAGTGGGTCTGGTTGGATTACTCTTTGGAGGGTCGGTGTAGACTGCTTGGACCGAAGGGCCTGTTTCCACACTATAGGGAATCTAATCTAAAAAAATATTGGCCAGGATTGAATGGTGGAGCAGACTGGATGGGCCATTAGATCTGTATCTGCTGCTTTATCTTATTGTCTTATGCATTTCTGTTGGAGTTTTCTTTCATTCTTGTTGCAGTGACTAATGGTGCCCCTTTCAAACAAGGTATTTGGTTAGAATTTCATCAAAAGGGGAGTAAAAAGCAACTATTGACTCTGGGTGTGGGTTAGGATGTTTATATTTGTCATGTTTCACTTTGTGACTAAATCTAAAATGGGGTGACGATTGGACACAACATTTCACTTAGACTTGTGTATCACATCACCCCATTATGCTAGGCTTTGAGGGCCCCTACGACAGAAAATCCTGGCCCAGGCTGTCATTCCTCATCCCCAGTGGACAGTGACAGTCACCTCTTGGCCTACGGGAGAGACATATCAGAGTTGACAGGTCATGTTGCAGCTGCACTGGTGAAGCCACTTTTGGAATACTGTGTGCAGTTCTGATCTCCCTGCTACAGGAAGGATGTTGTGAAACTTGAAAGGGTTCAGAAAAGATTCACAACGATGTTGGAGAATTTCAGCTATAGAGAGAGGCCGAGTAGACTGGGGCTGTTTTCCCTGGAGCATTGGAGGCTAAGGGATACCTTATAGAGGTCATGAGGGGCACGGATAGGGCAAATAGACAAGGTCTTCTCCCTGGGGTGGGAGAGTCCAGAACTAGAGGGGCATAGGTTTAGGGTGAGGGGGGAAAGATATAAAAGGGGCAAATTTTTCACGCAGAGGGTGGTGCATGTATGGAATGAACTGCCAGAGGAAGTGGTGGAGGCTGGTACGATTACAACATTTAAAAGGCATCGGGATGGGGACATGAATAGAAAGGCTTTGGAGGGATATGGGCCAAGTGCTGGCAAACGGGACTAGGTTAGCTTAGGATATCTTGGTCGACATGGACAAGTTGGACCAAGGGGTCTGTTTCCTTGCTGTACATCTCCATGACTCAAGTTCAGTTTAGGTTTGACCAGGGTCACTTGTTCGTGTCCTCATTACAGCCTCAAGACTCAGGATTTTGTCTTTTACCACTGGCTGTCAGACATTTAACATTCAACACCATTTGTGACTCAGATACTGCAGCAGTCCGTCTCCATGTGCAGCAAGATCTGGAGAACTTGCAGGCTTGGGCTGATAAGTGACTATGTTCACACCATACAAGTGCTGGGCAATTACCAGCCTGCAACATGAGAGAAGCTAACCATCACCATTTGTCATTCAATGGCAATAACTGCACACATCCTGTCAATGAATTGAACAATATTTCAGTGATTTGCTGGGGGGGGGGGGGGGGGGGGGGCAGTTCAGAAAGGCATTTTGCATGGTCCTGAATAAACTTAGCGAATTTGGTTCTTCTGATGGTCTCAGTTTCAAAGAAGACATTTGCTGATCTAAAACACGTCGCAGGCGATACACAGAGTGCATGAAGTTCATCTAGGCCAAGAGATTTATTCTAACAGGAAAGGAACTGCTTGTGTTTTCAGCCAGAACTTGCTGAGTGTATATACTGTACGCCATACTTGGAGAAAAAAAATGTTTGATTCAATTTTCCACCATTACTGCTTTTAGAAAGGGTAACAACACTGGTCAGTAATTTCACCTGAAGACTGATTCAGTCTCAAAATATGAAGTGTGGTTCATGTTTGATGAGCATTATATTCAATTCCAGTGTGGACACGCCCTCTGAATAGCTTTGTCAAATCATCTCATCTATAATGATAGCATTATCTTTCTGTTGATTGATTACTTAACATCACTGGAGATTAACTCATTAAGTGATGCATCCATTTCTAAAGATACCAGATACTTGGTTTGAATACAACTGTTATAGGGCTGCAAGCATTGCCCAGAATCGAAAGAATTTGCAACTACATTGGAATTCAAAATGCTTAGGTTGAAATGCAAATACCTCAAAAATGCTGAGAACTGGTGAAACAAATGATAGGCACAGTTAACAAGTTACTTAGAAAGTCTAGTTAATAACTTTAACTCGGTCTGTATGTGCAAGAACCTCATTGGAGACCTGGACTAATTTAGAACATAGAACATAGTACAGTACAGTACTATGCGCAGTACAGGCCCTTCGGCCCTCGATGTTGCGCCGATCCAAGCCCACCTAACCTACACTAGCCCACTATCCTCCATATGCCTATCCAATGCCCGCTTAAATGCCCATAATGAGGGAGAATCCACCACTGCTACTGGCAGGGCATTCCATGAACTCACGACTCGCTGAGTAAAGAACCTACCCCTAACATCTGTCCTATACCTACCCCCCCTTAATTTAAAGCTATGCCCCCTTGTAATAGCTGACTCCATACGTGGAAAAAGATTCTTACTGTCGACCCTATCTAAACCCCTAATCATCTTGTACACCTCTATCAAGTCACCCCTAAACCTTCTTTTCTCCAATGACAATTTAATCTGAATGAATGTCCTGATCTGTTCCCATTCGATTCCAGCACAGAGTTCGAAATGGCACAGGCTGCATGTTATCAGCTGGCAGGTGTACAGGTGATCTAAGACTGCACACTCCTTCTGTCTCAGTGTCTAGGGTGAACTTCTCTTCATTGCAGTGAAACAGATTGCTGTCAATAATCACACTTTCGCTTCTGATTAACAAAGTGGATTTAATAGACTAATTACCCACAGATACGAGTTCAAAATCAAATGGAGACGGAGGAGTTTTAATTGAATAAATTAGATAAATATGGAATCATAAACTAGTCTCAGTGATTGTGACCATGAAAGTAAAATAGGAACACACCTGGTTCTTTAATGTCTTTCACGAGGGAAATCTGCCATTCTTATCTTGTCTGGCCTCTTATGTGACTCCAGACATACTTCAACCTGTCCTCTGAAATGGCATCAAGAGCCTCTCAGGTTTAGGCAGCACACCATCACCTTCTGAAGGCCATCTAGGGTTCAGGGCTACTAGCCATGCCGCGAAATGTTCAGGCTCACTGGATAGGAAATATTGGTTTTATTTTCTCTCAACAGATGCTGCCAGACCCAGTAAGTTTCTCCAGAAATTCCACAGTTCTTCCAGTTTGTGCATGAACCGAAGGGACCTATATGGAGATAAAACAAAAAACAAATATGCACAGATAAACCTTAATCCTTTCTCAATTCCAGCTCTTCAGAAAATAAGACCAGCAGATGATTCAGCCTCTGCAATCTGTTCCTTGATTCAGTCAGATCATCATTCTGTGTTGGGCTTTACTGGCGCATTAAGCAGGCCTGAGAATGGTCAATGTTAGCGGGAGGGCTGATTTTCCTCATCGCGGCCCTGAAACTGTGCAGATCAGCTGACTCTATACAGAGGAGGATCCAAATATGGATTGTTCAGACCCTACACGGTGCATTTATGCTCTACTCCATTGAACTTCAGTTAAATTGTAACTATTGGCCTTTTAGTAACTTCCAGATATGAGACAAGGCCGACAGAGTGATATTGTGTTGCTGTTGCCTGTGTACTCGAGTGTAAAGGCGATAGTGTCCTATTCCTTCTCCTGTTTATGGATCCGAATGTATTTCCAACTTGACTTGCATTGTTGGAGCTAATAAGACTGAGAAGAAAGGGCAGGGAGCAATTTCCTGCACAGCTTCCAACAAACCTGGGGCCACGAGGAGGGGAATGGAGCCAGAGATTTGTCAGAGTTTGTATCGAGGATCAAGTGGGCTGGCTCAGTGGTTAGCACTGGTGCCTCACATCAGGGACCCAGGTTCAATTCCAATCTGTGCAGAGTTTGCACTTCTCTGCGTGTCTGCATGGGTTTCCTCCAGGTGCTCCGATTTCCTCCCACAATCCAAAGATGTGCAGGTCAGGTGAATTGGCCATGCTAAATTGCCCGTAGTGTTAGGTGAAAGGGTAAATGTACGGGAATGGGTCTGGGTGGGTTACTCTTCAGAGGGTCAGTGTTGTGCAGAAGGGCCTGTTTCCACACTGTACAGAATCTAATCTATAAAAAAAAGTGTAAATGTGGCCTTTAACTCACGTGGAAATGTCCAGTCTTATTGTTACATTCAAAGTAGGGGACAGTGATGATGTGACACAGAATTCAGAATGGGTTCCACATGGATTTCTGGTGTAGCAGGTTTAAGGGGCTGAATAGCCTGTTCTAAATGCTCACGAGAACATACACGCTGGTTAGACTGATCTTGTAATGTCCTGGCTGGGTGGATGGGGGCAGCCATTCAGGATCTCTCTTTCTGTGATTTTGCTGAGATTTCTGTTCAACACAGGGATTACAGTGTTAGAAGTCAGTTAGGTCACAAATTAACCACAATCTGATTTAATAGTGGAATAGCCTAGAGGGGTGAATGGTTTCTGGGTCCTTTTTTTCTGAAGGTATGCCTGGTGCTGCTGCATTGGGATAGAGCCAGGTTTCATTCTCTTCTGTACGCAACTTGTTTTTGTTTTATCTCAGTACAGGTGCCGGGGATTCAGCCCCAGACCTATTTACTTCAGTACAAAAGACAAAATGGATACTTTTGTAATCTACTTCTGAAGCACCAGGTACATGATCCAGCTCAGCCCGCTCCTCAGATCCCCAGCAGAATAGGATTTGTCTGGGTTGGATTTGTTTTGCTTACAGCATATAGGATTTACCGGGATAATTTTCCACATTCTCAGGTAGGTGCCTGAGTTGTAACTGCACTGGAACAGCTCAGCAAGGGGAGCAGCAGGTTTGGAAGTACAGTGGCTCTACCCGCCCTGAGTCCGCGGCTGATGTGTTCCTAAACCTACACGGAAACCCAAAACTGCAGATAGGAACAAACCCATTTGTTGAAACGGGAAATTTACCTTCCCGGCCCCTGATTCTGGAAGGTTCTCCATAATATATTCCGGCCACGGTAAACCGCGGGTAACTGAAACCACAGGAAACGATTCTGCGGATATGGGGGTCGCCTTGTAATGGAATGTTGCCAGGGCCCATCGCCTTTGCAGTATCCAGCACCTCCAACCATTTCCTGATATCACGTGGAGTGAATCTAATTGGCTGAAAACTGGTGTCTGTGATGCTGGGGACCGCTGGAAGAGACTGATAATCCACTCAACACTACTGCTTGAAGATTGCTGCGAAATCTTCAGCCTTATCTTTTGCCCTGATGTGCTGGGCTCCTCCATTATTGAGGATGGGGATATTTGTGGAGCTTTCTCCTCCAGTGAGTTGTTTAATTGTCCACCACCATTCACAGCTGGATGTGGCAGGACTGCAGAGCTTAGATCTGATTGGTTGGTTGTGGGATCACTACTGACCAGCTTGATCAGTGGTGGTGCTACTGACATTGACATGCCCTAACCAGAGTATATTTCTCACCCTTGCCACCCTCAGTGCTTCCTTAAAGTGTTGTTCAACATAGAGGATGGCACGTAGTAATCAGCAGGAGGTTTCCTTGCTGATGTTTAACCTAATGCCATGAGACTTCATGGGGTCCACAGTCAATGTTGAGGACTCCCAGGGCACCTCCCTCCCGACTGTATCCCACTGTGCGCTACCTCTGCTGGGTCTGTCCTGCCGGTGGGACAGGACATATCCACGGATGGTGGTGGTGGTGTCTGGGACATTGCCTGTAAGGTATGATTCTGTGAGTATGACTGTATCAGGCTGTTGCTTGATAGTCTGTGAGAGAGGTCTCCCAGTGTTGGCACTAGCCCCCAGGTGTTAGTGAGGAGAACATTGCAGGGTGGACAGGGCTGTTTCTGCCGTTGTCATTCCGGTGCCTGGGTCACTGCCAGGTGATCCATTCGGTTTCATTCTTTGAGACTTTGTAGCGATTGGTATAACTGAATGGCTTGCTCGGCCATTTCAGAGGGCAATTGAGAGCCAACCACATTGCTGTGGGTCTGGAGTCACATGGAGGCCAGACCAGGTGAGCATGGCAGATTTCCTTCTCTGAAGGAGACTAGTGACTCTGATGAGTTTTCTCACTGTAGTGAGTGTAACGAGGCCAGCCAGGTGGATCTCATAGAATATGATTTCCCTGATTGGGGCCGTTAATTTGGTCCCATTAGGGATCCCTGGCTGACTGATAAAAAGAGGAGTAAAAGATATTCTGATGTTCTGGTTACTGAGTCTGAAGGAGGCTATACTAAAGTCAAAGACTGTTCACGTGCAAATAAACAGTGACTTGGTGATGGGATACCAGCCACTGTGGAGTTATTTCACTGACAACTGAGAATGGTTTCATGAACATCAGTAGATTCTTAATTCCAGTTATATTTTATTGAACTCAGATTTGACATAGCAGCATCAAACCCAGGTCCCCAGAACATTACCTGAGTTTCTGGATGAGTAATCTAGCAATAATACCACTTGATCATTACCTTGCCTTTTCTATTGGGATAGACAGGACATGCTTTGTCCTGTATGATGCAGGAAATCCACTCAGCAGTGCACTCCAGATATTTTCCAGTGTCACCCCATTTTCCTGGCTCAGACTTTGGGAAAAACGGTGTGAAACTATGCAGGGAACCGAGAGTTGTTCAGCTGTGGGTAGGGGTCGTACCATTGGTTGTTGAGTCAAGTGGGGAGAGTGGGGCCTTCGATTGTGGAAACTGGGATGAAAGGGGTTCAGGGTGTTACCCCGTCATCCCCCCCATCCTTTCAAAGACCCCTTCCCCATTGCCTTCACGGGGTAGTTAAAGAAAAGATGGGTAGAATGAACTCCAGCCTCTACCCACCCCCAGGCTCTCACAGGACAGCAGCCAGGCCTCAGTCGCAGACTGTAGGACACACATTCCAGAAGGGAACATTTTAAAGGAGACTTAAAGCCTCGGGCATCAACCCAAGCTCCACAACAGCCATTGCTGCTCCAGAGCGTGTGAGTCTGAAATCATGTCATGTGACCCTACCAAGGTGGGATAAATATCATAAAACTATAAGACATAAGAGCAGAAGTAGACCATTCAGCCCATCAAATCTGCTCAGGGCCATTCAGTGAGATTGCAGCTGATCTAATGATCTTCAATTCCACATTCCTGACTTTTCTCTGTGATCTTTGATTCTCTTATTGCTTACAAATGGACCAACAAGTGGGGAGTGACACTCATGCCACCCAAACGCTAGGTAGTAACTATTTCCATGAGTGACAATCAAACCACCCACCCAGTGACTTTCAATGTTGTTACCATCACTGAATCCCTCACTACCAATATTTTGGGGCTTATCATTGACCAGAAACAGAACTGAGGAGAAAGTGAGGTCTGCAGATGCTGGAGATCAGAGCTGAAAATGTGTTGCTGGAAAAGCGCAGCAGGTCAGGCAACATCCAGGGAACAGGCTTATGCCCGTAACGTCGATTCTCCTGTTCCCTGGATGCTGCCTGACCTGCTGCGCTTTTCCAGCAACACATTTTCAGCTCAGAAACAGAACTGGACTAGCTACACAAACACAGTGGCTACAACAGGGCAGAGGCTAAGGATACTGTGGTAAGTAACTCACCTCCTGACTCCCCAGAGCCTGACCACCATCAACAAGGCATAATTCAGGAGTGTGATGGAATATTCCCCACTTACCCTAATGGGGCAGCTTCAACAATGCTCAAAAAGCTCAACACCATCCAGACCAAAGCAGCTCCTGCTTGATTGGCACCACATCCACAAACATCCACTCCCTCCACCACCAATGCTCAGTAGCAGCAGTGTTTACTATCTACTAAATGAACTGCAGAAATTCACCAAAGATCCTCAGACAGCATCTTCCAAACCCATAACCACTTCCATCTAGGAGGACAAAAGCAACAGATACATGGGAACACCACCCTCTGCAAGTTCCTCTCCAAGCCACTCACCATTCTGACTTGAAAATATATTGCCATTCCTTCAATGTCACTCATTCAGAATTCTGGAATTCCCTCCCTAAGGGCATTGTGGGTCTACCTATGCACATTGACTGCAGCGGTTCAAGAACACAGCTCATCCCCACCTTCGAGGAGAAAGTGAGGACTGCAGATGCTGGAGATTAGAGTCGAGAATGTGGTGCTGGACAAGCACAGCAGGTCAGGCAGCATCTGAGGAGCAGGAGAATCGATGTTTCGGCCATGAACCCTTCATCAGGAATGAAGCTTGTGAGTCAAGTGGGCTGAGAGATAAAGGGGAGGGGGCTCGGGTGGGAGGAAGATAGCTGAGAATGCAATAGGTGGATGAAGTTGAGGGAGAAGGTGATAGGTCAGAGAAGAGGGTGGAGCAGATAGATGAAATGATGATGTACAGGTCAAGAGGGTGATGTTGAGTTGGAGGCTTGGGACTCAGATAAGGTGGGGGGGAAGGGAAATGACAAAACTAGTAAAATGCACATTAATACTGTGTGATTGCAGGGTTCCAAAGCGGAAGATGAGGCTTTCTTCCTCCAGGCGTTTGGTCGTTAGGGTTTGGTGATGGAGGAGTCCCAGGACCTGCATGTCCTTGATGGAGCGGGAGGGGGAGTTGAAGTGTTCAGCCATGGGGCAGTGGGATTGGTTGGTGCGGGTGTCCCAGAGATGTTCTCTGAAGCAATCCGCAAGTTGGTCCTCGATGTAGAGCAGACCACATCGAGTGCAATGGATGCAGTAGATGATGTGTGGAGGTACAGGTAAATTTCTGTCAGATGTGGAAGGACTCCTTTGGGGCCTTGGATGAAGGCGAGGGGAGAAGTAGGCACAAGTTTTGCACTTTCTGTGGTAGCAGGGGAAGGTGCCTGGAGTAGGGTGTGGGCTGGTTTGGGGGCGTGGATCTGACGAGGGAGTCGCGGAAGGAATGGCCTCTCCAAAATGCTGAGTCTTTGAACTCCATCCCTCCCAACGCAACAAGGACAGAAACCCCCTGGTCCTCATCTTCCACCCCACCAATCTCTACATACATCACATCGTCCTCCACCACGTCTGCCACCTACGGACCCCACCACCAGGGACATATTTCCCTCCTCACCCCTACCAGCATTCCAGAGAGTTCATTCCCTCCGCAACTCCCTTGTCAGATCCACGCCCCCCACCAGCCCACACTCCACTCCTGACACCTTCCCCTGCCACTGCAGGAAGTGCAAAACCTGCACCCACACCACTCCCCTCACCTCCGTCCAAGGCCCTAAAGGATTCTTCCACATCCGACAGATTTACCTCTACTTATACACACGTCATTTACTATGTCCGTTGCACTTGATGTGATCTCTTCTACATCAGAGAAACAGGACGTCAACTTGTGGATCATTTCAGAGAACATCTCTGAACACCAATCAATCCCATCGCCCCATGGCTGAACACTTCAACTCCCCCTCCCGCTCCATCATGCAGATCCTGGGCCTCCTCCATCGCCAAACCCTAATCACCTGATGCCTGGAGGAAGAATGCCTCATCTTCTGCCTCGGGACAGAGGGCTTCTGTATGGGAGAAGGTCTGTGTGAGCGTATGGGACTGTGTGTGTATGTCTGTAGGAGTGTGTGTGTGAGAGAGTGCATGTCTGTCTGTATGTACGTGTGTGTGTGCATGTCTGTGTGTATGTGTGTGGGTGCATGTCTGTCTGTGTGTCTGTGTGTGGTGTGTGTGTGTCTGTGTGTGTCTGTGTGTGTGTCTGTGTGGTGTGTGTGTCTGTGTGTGGTGTGTGTCTGTGTGTGTGTCTGTGTGTGGTGTGTGTATGTGTGTGTGTGTGTCTGTGTGTGGTGTGTGTATGTGTGTGTGGTGTGTGTGTGTGCGTGTGCGTCTGTGTATGTGTGTCTGTCTGTGTGTGCGTGTATGTGTGTGGTGTGTGTGTGTCTGTGCATGTGTCTGTGTGTGTGTATATTGCAGTGGGGTCACCTGTACAGTGATATGAACCCAAGCTCCCAGTTGGGCCATCCCATGGGTACCGAACTTGGCTATCAGCCTCTGCTCTGTCACTTTTTGCTGCTGCCTGTCCTGAAGTTCACCTTGGAGGATGGTCACCCGAAGGTCCGAGGTCGAATGTCCCAGACCACCGAAGTGTTCCCCAACTGGGAGGGAACACTTATATGTAAATTCTGGAAACCAACATGCCCATTCTAAAAGATGAGAGACTTAACAAACAATCCAGGTCTTTTTCAACATATAATTTCAGTTACATCATACTGTAACCTTTTGCTATAAATTCTGTGTCTTATGGTCCTGCTCCACAACCACCTGATGAAGGAGAAGTGCTCCAAAAGCTAGTGCTTCCAAATAAACCTATTGGACCATAACCTGGTGTTGTGTGATTTTTAAAAATGAATAGAAAAGCTTTGGAGGGACTTGGGCTAATTGCAGGCAAGTGGGACTTCTTTGATTTGGGGACGTAGTCAGTGTGGACTAGTTGGACCATTGGGTCTGTTTTCATACTGTATGACTCTAACTCTATGACTCTATTTCAGACTGAATGACCTAGTCTCAATGGCCCTTCATGAGAAAGAATTCACTCCCCTCTGAGGGAGAAATTCCTTCTCACCTTATTTTGAGATTATAATCGATTATGCTCCAGTACTCACTGAATTTGTATGCTAGCTTTTTGTGATTTAAAGATGAGGACTTCCAAATCCCTCTGTTCCTTAGTTTTCTGTCGTTGTTCTTCAGTTTATTATAATCAACTCCTCTAAAGTCTATAACCTTACATTTCCCTACATTACATTCCATCTCCCAAATTATTGCCCATTCACATTATGACTGGGGCTGTTAACCTGGTCCAATCAGGGAGCCCAGGCTGACAGCTATAAATAGGTATGGACTTCCCGCGGGAGCCTGTGCTCCACAACTTGAGCCGCCTCCAGAATTTTCATTTTGTCCCTTTTAAGGACGTAAAAAGGCAGACCCTGTATCGACTGCTGCTGCACACCGTCCACCTCTTCTCCCTCATCCACCGTCCGGACACGCCTTGGCGTGCCCATTTGCCACCGGGCAGTGGGGATCCCCAGTGGAGGGCTCTCTACGCGGGAGTTCTCCCCCTTTCGGGGATCTGTGGTGGAGGGTGCTGCATGCAGCAGTCCCTGCAACTGCAGATTGCGGTGGTTCACGGACTCCCAGCCCAACTGCTTGTTCTGTGGCGCTGTGGAGTCCATGGATCACGTGTATATTGGGTGTGGGCGTTTACACTCCCTTTTTGATTTTCTTAAAAACCTTCTCCTCTGTTTTTGGTTGCACTTTAGTCCCACGCTCCTGATCTTTGGGCACCCGGTACGGAGGAAGGAGGGCAGGTCTGAAGATCTCCTCGTGGGTCTGCTCCTGGGCCTGGCCAAACTGGCCATCAACAGGTCCAGGCAGCGGGCCGTGGAGGGGGTCGTTAGGGCCGACTGCCTGCCCCTCGTCCGCGGTTATGTTAGAGCCCGGGTGTCCTTGGAGAAGGAGCACGCGGTGTCGACCAACACCCTGGAGTTGTTCAGGGAGAGGTGGGCGCCGCAGGGAGTGGAGTGCATCATTTCCCCCTCCAACTCGATTTTGACTTAATCCCTGCCCTCCCTTTCACTGTTTAATCACACAGCACAGCCCTTTGATGTGAAGGGCACTGCTTGTCACTGGCCACTCGGGTGTTTCCTTTCTTCCTGGTGGTGGAAATTTGAATAAAGATTTGTGCATCTTGTGTCTCCCACTGTGTCTCACACCTGCACACACACAACATGGGGGCTGGGGGAAAAATAAGCACTACCTCAGTTAGGCGGGAGTGTGGGAAAAAAGAAAAAAAAAGAAAAAAAATTTTAAAAAAAAGAAAAAAAGGTGTGGAAGAGGTTGTGCATGCTGGCTCTGAAGGAGCTGGATCAGTGTCGAGGGCTCAAAGTTAGTGACGGTACATTCACTTTCCTCATCCAACTCATTAATGTATATTGTAAATATATAGACTGTGATCCTGGACATGCCCTCATCATCACAACTCTCTGTCTTCTTTTCATACAAGTTAATCCTGTATCCATGCTAACATAGGTATATTAGTCAGAGGGAAATGGGTCTGGGTGGGTTGCTCTTTGGAGGGTCGATGTGGACTTGTTGGGCCGAAGGGCCAGTTTCCACACTGTAGGAAATCCAGTCTAATCTACCTCCCACACCATAGGCTCGAATCTTATTAAGTCGCTTAAATGTGAAGTTCATTCCTCCGGGTGCTCTGGTTTCCTTCCACAGTCCAAAGATGTGCAAGTTAAATGGATTGGCCATTGGAAATTACCCCATAGTGTTCAGGGATGTGTAAACTAGGTGTGTTAGCCAAGAGACATGCAGGATTATTGGGATAGGGTAGGGGAATGGGTCTGGGTGGGGTGGCCTTTGGAGGGTTGCTGTAAATTTATTGGGCTGAATGACCTGTTTCCACACTGTGCAGTTTCTAAATAAAATAAATGACCCTGATTGTCAGCTTCTGACAGGTGGGACAGCTGTAAATGAGGCAGAGTTTGACTCAGCAAACGTCCGTCCTGTAGAGGAGGTTGGGATTAAGGGCTCAAACTGAGAAGCTTTGGTTTTCTGTAGAGCAAGCTTCACAATTATTGCAGCTTGTGTGAGGATCAACAGTAAGAAACTGTTCCCATTGTGCAGAGGCAAGAGCTACAAATTTAATATAATCAGGAAAAGCTTTGAAGTGGAGATTAGAAAAGTATTACTCACTCAGAGGGGGTTTAAGGTGGAATGCTTCCAAAATTCATCTAGAATCAGAATCTGTAAATACTTTCACAAGGGGATTTGATGGCGATGTCAAATAAAGCAATTTTAAAGGGTGCGAGGAGTAAGGGGGAGAGTGGGATTAGACTTAAAGGGAGCAGGAAGTGAGGGGGGGAGAGATTAT
>NC_057737.1:51171605-51192213 GCF_004010195.1 Chiloscyllium plagiosum | reverse complement strand
GATTAGACTGGGTGGGATATTAAAGGGAGCGGAGAGTGAGGGAGAGAGTGGGGTTAGACTGGGTGGGATATTAAAGGGAGCGGAGAGTGAGGGGGGAGAGTGAGATTAGACTGAGTGGGATATTAAAGGGAGCGGGGAGTGAGGGGGAGAGTGGGATTAGACTGAATTGGATATTAAAGGGAGCGGAGAGTGAGGGGGAAAAGTGAGATTAGACTGGGTGGGATATTAAAGGGAGTGAGAAGTAAGGGGGTGAGTGGGATTGGCCTGACCCTAAAACTATAAAACATAGTCACAGAAGTAGGCCATTCAGCCCATTGAGTCTCCTGACCATGAAATGAGATCATAACTGATTTGATAATCCTTACCCTGCCTTTTCCCCATCACCCATGATTCCCTTACTGATTAAAAACCTTTCCATCTCAGCTCTGAATGTACATAATGTCCCAACATTGACAGCACTCTCTGATCAATCATTGCACAGATTCAGTCCCCCCTTAGAGAACAAATTGATCCTCATCTCTGTGCTAAACCGGTGACCCCTTGTTTTGAGATTATGGCCTCTGGTCCCAGACTGTCCTACAATGGGAAACAACCCTTCACATCTAACCTGTCAATCCCCTCATAATCTTGTATGTTTCAGTCTAACACTCTCATTCCTCTAAACTCCAATGAGTACAGGGCCAGCCAATTCAATCTCTCATCATAAGACAGTCCACCCATACCTGGCATCAACCAAGTGAACTTCTCTGGACATATCCCTTGATCTAGGACCCAAACTATTCATACCATTTCAGCTGTCATCTGACCAGTATCTTGTACAATTTTAGCAAGGCTCCCTATATTTCTATTCCATTCCCTTTGAAATAACGATCAATATTCCATTTGCCTTCCCTGTTACTTGCTGAAACTGAACGCTAGAGGATTCCCAAATTCCCCTGTTCCCTGTTCTGTAACAGAGAGGGTGGGACATTATAGTCTGCAGAGAGAGATCGGGAGAGGGTGATTACATTGGGTTGATATTGAAAGGTACAGGGGATGAGCACGAAAGTGGGATTAGGCTGGATTGGATATTGAAGGGTGTGGGAATGAAAGTGGGATCACTGATTGGGATATTAAAGAGTGTGATTTGGGCAGTTGGATTAGATTGAGTAGTTCATTTGGAAGTAAACAGGAGACAGATGAGCTGCAGGCATGGTTTAATCCTGGAACATTCCATTATTTTATAGCAATTTCTCTTCAAAGAAAATACCAAGAAAACTGAAACGATTCAGACAGCCAAGCAGATCAAAGTGGACCCCTCTGCTCCATTACTTTGACTGTGTAGCTTCTGCCAACACTGATGTTATCATTGTGTACCCACAGTGCACAGGAACCAGAACGCAGACATCAGTGCCCACGTTGTCGCAGTCTCTCCCTCAGTGTTGCCCAGGGCACTCCCCTCCCCAGTGGTCAATCCCTTGCCCTGCTCCCTGTGTTCCTGCCCAGCCTTGACATCTCACTCACGGAATGGGCCGATGTTGAGGCAGCAGACAAGACACTGAAAGCACCTTCTGAGTGTGCCTCTGAATCAGCAGATTTCTCCATCATTCTACAGGCACTGGCTGCTGTTTAGAATAAACTTTAAGAGTGAAGCCATTGATCCCATGCCCCAGCTTCACAGAGATTCCACAGACTGTCAGAGCGCCCCCTGAAGGTGCAGTGGCAGCAAGAACAGCTGTATTTCCAGTTGCACAGAAAGAGTCCATTCACTGTTCCATTCAGTGGCAATGAAGGTTAATTAACAGCTGATCACATTGTCAGGAATTTCTCCAGCTCTATCAGTCAATGGATTCTCTTAGAAACATTTTCACATTTTTCTTGGCGGCAGTTGAAATGGGAAGAGCAACAGGTAGGACCAGAGGCCTGAGACAAAGGTAAATTTGAAAAAAATATAAAGGTCTACCTCATGTATAGGCAGGAGCGGACATGGGACTTTATATTTGAGTGGTTGCTTTACCCGAAACACGACTCGGGTAGTGTCTCACCCCCATCCTCCCCATCTTACCAAAAAAAAAGGCTCTGTATGCAGGATTAGTAAGGTGACTGCTTTTTTTTAGTTTTTTCAGTAGTCTCTTTGGGAATTTAGAATAGTGGAAATGGAGGTTCAGGCAGTTGAATGTTCCTCCTGCAGAATGTGAGAGGTAAGGGTCACCAGTGGTGTCCCTGATGACTGCATTTGCGGGAAGTGCAGCCAACTCCAGCTCCTCGAGAACCGTGTTAGCGAACTGGAGCTGGAGCTGGATGAACTTTGGATCATTCGGGAGCTGGAGGGGGTTATTGAGAGGAGTTACAGGGAGGTAGTTACTCCACAGCCTTGTGAAGAAGGTAGATGGATTACCATCAGGTATGGGAAATGGAACTGGCAGATAGTGCAGGGATCTCCTGTAGTGGTTCCCCTCAACAACAAGTATACTGTTTGGATACAGTTGGGAGGGACGACTAACCAGGGGTAAGCAATGGGACATGGGTCTCTGGCACAGCGTCTGTTCCAGTTGCTCAGAAGGGAAGGGGGAAAAGGAGCAGAGCATTAGTCATTGGGGACTCCATAGTTAGGGGGACAGATAGGAGGTTCTGTGGGGATGAGAGAGATGGGGTTGAGGATGTGTGTTGCCTCCCAGGTGCCAGGGTTCGTGATGTCTCTGATCATGTTTTCGGGATCCTTGAGGGGGAGGGGGAGCAGCCCCAAATCATGGTCCACATAGGCACCAACGACATCGGTAGGAAGAGAGATGGGGATTTAAGGCAGAAATTCAGGGAGCTAGGATGGAAGCGAGGAACAGGGAGAGAGGGGAGTTGAACACTTGGCTACAGGGATGATGCAGGAGGGAGGATTTTGGATTCCTGGATAATTGGGGCTGTTTCTAGAGTAGGTGGGACCTCTACAAACAGAATGGTCTTCACCTTAACCAGAGGGGCACCAATATCCTGGGGGGGAAATCTGCTAATGTTCTTTGGGTGGTTTTAAATTAATTCAGCAGGGGGATGGGAACCGAAATTGTAGTTCGAGTTTACAGGAGGACGAAAGTAGTGAAGTCAGAACTAAGATTTCAAGATTGCAAGAGTGCACCAGCAAGCGAGAAGTTGGTTTGAAGTGTGTTTACTTCAATGCCAGGAGCATCTGCAATAAGTTGGGTGAACTTGCAGCATGGGTTGGTACCTGGGATTTTAATGTTGTGGCCATTTCAGAGACATGGATAGAACAGGGACAGGAATGGTTATAGTAGGTTCCAGGATTTAGATGTTTCAGTAAGAACAGAGAAGATGGTAAAAGAGGGAGTGGTGTGGCATTGTTAGTCAAGGACAGTATTACACTTGCAGAAAGGACGTTTGAGGACTCATCTACTGAGGTAGTATGGGCTGAGCTTAGAAACAGGAAAGAAGAGATCACTCTGTTGGGAATTTTCTATAGGCCTCCGAATAGTTCCAGAGATATAGAGGAAAGGATAGCAAAGATGACCCTTGATAGCAGTGAGAGAGACAGGGTAGTTGTTATGGGGAACTTTAACTGTCCCAATATTGACTGGGAATACTATAGTTCAAGTACTTTAGATGGGTCAGATTTTGTCCAATGTGTGCAGGAGAGTTTCCTGACGCAGTATGTAGACAGGCCAACAAGGGGCGAGGCCACACTGGATTTGGTACTGGGTAATGGATCCAGCCAGGTGTTAGATTTGGAGGTATGTGAGCACTTTGGTGATAGTGACCACAATTTGGTAATGTTTACTTTAGTGATGAAAAGGGATAGGTATCTACCACAGGGCAAGAGTTATAACTGGGGAAAAGACAATTAAGATGCGATTAGGCAAGATTTAGGATGCATAGGATGGGGTAGGAAACTGCAGGGGATGGACACACTTGAAATGTGGAGATTATTCAAGGAACAGCAACGGCGGGTCCTTGATAAGTATGTACCTGTCAGGCAGGGAGGAAGTGGTCGAGCAAGGGATCCGTGGTTTACTAAAGAAGTTGAATCGCTTGTCAAGAGGAAGGAGAAGGCTTATGTTAGAATGAGATGTGAAGACTCAGTTAGGGCGCTTGAGAATTACAAGTTAGCCAGATAAGACAAAAAGAGAGAGCTCAGAAGAGCCAGGAGGGGTAATGAGAAGTCATTGGTGGATAGGATCAAGGAAAACCCGAAGACTTTCTATAGGTATATCAGGGATAAAAGAATGAATAGAGTAAGATTAGGGCCAATCAAGCATATTATTGGGAAGTTGTGCGTGGAGTCAGAGGAGATAGGGGATGCACTAAATGAATATCTTTCGTCAGTATTCACACTAGAAAAAGACAATGTTTTCAAGGACAATACTCGGATACAGGCTACTGGGCAAGATAGGACTGAGATCCATAAGGAGGAGGTGTTAGCAATTCTGGAAAGTGTAAAAATAGATAAGTGCCCTGAGTCGGATGGGATTTATCCTAGGATTCACTGGGAAGCCAGGGAGGAGATTGCCGAAAGAGCAGGAGAATCGATGTTTTGGGCATGAGCTGAATCCTTGGATGCTGCCTGACCTGCTGCGCTTTTCCAGCAACACATTTTCAGCTCTGATCTCCAGAATCTGCAGTCCTCACTTTCCCATCATGGTGAAGCTGTTTAGCAGGAAAGCTCTGGTCACCGCATTGTAAGAAGGATGTGGATGGTTTGGAAAGGGTTCAGAAGAGATTTACTAGGATGTTGCCTAGTATGGAGGGAAGGTTTAATGAAGATAGGCTGAAGGACTTGAGGCTGTTTTTATTAGAGAGAAGTTTGGGAGGCAACTTAATTGAGATGTACGAGATAATGAGAGGGTTAGATTGGGTGGACAGTGAGAACCTTTTTCCTCGGATTGTGATGGCTAGCATGATGGGACATAGCTTTAAATTGAGGGGTGATAGGTATAGGACAGATGTCAGAGGTAGTTTCTTCACTCAGAGAGTAGTCGAGGTGTGGAACACACTCCTTGCTAAAAACCAGGCATGAGGCCTTCAGATCAGGAGACGAACCTATCCCAACTGCATCAGAGGTCAGATCAGTTTTCCTTCATGTGATTCCATGGAAAGTGATGGGACCAGATGGAGCACCGGGCCATGCACTCAGACCATGTGCAGATCAACTGGCAGAGGTCTTCTCAGACATCTTCAACCTCTCCCTGCAGGCCCCTGTCCCTGCCTGTTTCAAGAGGACCATCATCATCCCTGTGCTTAAGAAGGCTCATGCAGCATGTCTCAATGACTACCGCCCAGTGACCCTGACTTCGGTGGTCATGAAGTGTTTTGAAAGGCTGGTCATGGCATTAATCAACTCCAGCCTCCCCACTACTCTTGACTCACTCCAATTTGCCTATTGGACCAACAGATCCATGTCAGATGCCATATCACTTGCCCTTCACTCCTCCCTAGAACATCTTGACACCAAGAACAGCTACGTAAGAATCCTACTCATTGACTACAGTTCAGCCTTCAACACTTTTATCCCTTGAGACTGGTTACTAAACTTACTGATCTCGGACTAAGTCCCCATTCTGCAAATGGATCCTCAGTTTCCTGACCCACAGATCACAATCAGTGAAGGCTGGGGACAATATTTCATCCTCACTAACACTCAACACTGGAGCCCCCCAGGGGTGTGTACTCAGCCCCCTACTGTACTCACTGTGCACCCATGACTGCGTCACCAAATACCAGAGTAGTGCCATTTACAAGTTCACTGATGACACCACCATAGTCTGTTGAATCTCAGATAGCAATAAAACAGACTACAGACGGGAGGTGGAAGACCTGGAAAAATGGCGCACTGAGAAATAATCTAGCTCTTAATTCTGGCAAAACCAAGGAACTCATTATTGACTTTCGGCAGGATGTTACTCATGCCCCCCCCCCCCCCCCCCCCCCACACACACACACACATTAACAGCACAGAGATGGAACGAGTGGAGAGTGTCAAGCTCCTGAGAGTGGTCATCCACAACAAGCCTTCTTGGACTCTCAAATAAAAGCAAATTACTGCGGATGCTGGAATCTGAAACCAAAAGAGAAAATGCTGGAAAATCTCAGCAGGTCTGGCAGCATCTGTAAGGAGAAAAGAACTGACGTTTCGAGTCTAACGGACCCTTTGCTGCCAGACCTGCTGAGATTTTCCAGCATTTTCTCTTCTTGGATTCTTCATGTGGACGCACTGGTTACAAAGGCCCAACAACATCTCTTCTTCCTCAGGCAGCTGAGGAAATTTGGAAATACCCTTGCCAACTTTTATAGGTGCGCCATCGAGAGCATTCCGTCTGGGCATATCACTACCTGGTATGTACCATGCAAGATCGGAGAGAGTGGTGAACTGGGCCTGGACAATCACAAAGGCACAAAGGCCAACCTCCCATCTATAGAATCCATCTACCAGGCTCGCTGTCAAGGAAAGGCTTTCTCAAAGATCCATCCCCCCCGGCAATGTTTATCTACAACCTCTACCATCGGGGAGAAGGTACAGAGGCCTGAACGCACGCACCAACTGGTTTCAAAACAGTTTCTACCCTACTGTTGTTAAAATACTGAATGGACTCAAACTCTTAACATTCGCCTGTACCTGTGTTTTTGTTTTTGCAGCTGTTTACCTATTATTTACTTATCTATGCTATTTAACTCTGATCTGTCTGTATTGCTCACAAGGCAAAGCTTTTCACTGTGCCTCTGTACATGTTACAATAAGTTCAATTCAATTAATGGTAGACTTGCCACTTTAAGGGCATTTAAACATTCATTTGGTAGACATATGGACGAGAATGGACGAGGTTAGCTGCACTTCAGTTTGGTTCCACAGGTTGGCGCAACATCGAGGGCCGAAGGACCTTTACTGTGCTGTAATGTTCTATGTTCTAAACAAAGACGTGGTTAAGGAAATGAGAATCAACATTATCCACTCTTAAAGGAAGTTGAGACTGGAAATTGTCAAACTCATTTCACAGTTAGGGTCAAGTGCATTATTCGTCAGACTCCAATACTGACACCAGATTGTGGGCTCTTATTTCATTCCCCAGTTGGAACTATTTCCAGATCTGTAATATCCAAACCACTTCTGCATGACTTGCAGGATGATCAGTAAACTTCAGCCAGCATTCATTTCCTATTATGATTATCAGTGAATTAGTGTCTTCACAATTTTTTCTCTTCATGCAACTGAACTGGACTCTAACAGTTTGAACAATTGCAATGCTTTATCTTCCTTCTTGTTGCATTCCTTTCTTCATTGCTGATCATCCCTTGTCCTGAGGAGGGGAGAGGTCTTCAATGGAGTGGCTCACTCAGTCGATTCAGAGGCAGGAAACAGTCCTCCACCTTGCTCAGCCCTTGGAGTATCACATAAACCTGATTGGCTAAGGACAGCACATTTCCTTCCCACTTAAATTCCTTTACTTCAGAGTTGCTTATTGAATTTATTCAGATCTATTTTCTATTAGCGGCCTTTGGCCTTCTCCAAAAGTAGGAACACCTTCTCTACCTTCACTCTGTCAGGCGGCCTGTGTAACATGATATTGACACTAGTCAGTCCTTTGTTTTCTGCAGTGAGCTTAATCAGATCACTGGGAGAATGGGCATTCTGACAGCAATCACAGTGCTTCAGAATCATTCACTAAATGGGAAAGTCTGGAAGTAATCTTGAGCAGTGTGGTAAGGTGCCAAATATGGTCTTGTCTTTTTTTTTTTGCTTGCCTCTTTTTGCAGGAAATGTTGGGTTGGGAGTCTGCGAGTAAATAATATCCAGCCTCAGACAGGAGTCACTCACTGTACAGGCTCTTGGGAAGATCACACCTAGAGAATTGTGGGTAGTTGTGGTCTCCTTATCTGAGGAAGGATGTTCTGACTGTGGAGGGAGGACAACAAAGGTTTCCCAGATTGAGTCCTGGCATGGCAGTACTCACGTATGAAGAGAGACTGAAACATTTAGGATCACAATCACTTGAGTTAGAAGAAATAGAGGGAGAATCTCATGGAAACTTGTAAACATCTAACAGGACTGGACAGTGTGAATGCAGGAAGGATGCTCCCAAAGACCAGTGAGCCAAGAACCAGGGGTCACAGTCTTAGGGCACAGAGATATGCCGTTTAGGACTGAGAGCAGGAGAAATGTCTTCACACAGAGGGTGGGGAGCCTGTGGGATTCAGAAAATGGTTGAGGGCAAAACATTGAATGTTTTCAGGAAGGAATTGGATGTGGTTCTTAGGGCCAAAGGGATCAAGGGATCACCCTTTAGGGGAGAAAGCACGAACAGGGGAGTAGATAATCAGCCATAATCAAACTGAACAGAACGGAGGGTTGGAAGGGCTGAATGGCCTGTTCCTGCTCCTATTTTCTTTGTTTTGAAGGTAAAGGAAGGCCCTGTATTAAGGCCCGAGCTAGACACCCATTTCACCAACAAGCACCACAACCTTCCGGTGACATCATCATGGTGCCCCCCCACTCACTCTCACTCACCCCCTGACTCACTCTCACTCACCCCCTCACTCACCCTCTCACTCCCCCTCACTCAGCCCCTCATTGGCTGGACCCTGAGTTTGCAGTGTGACTGCCCTTGTTCATTCTGGATTCTGAATGGTGCTATCCTTTGGTGCCAGCAGCAGTGCTGCAGGTATCAGTAACGTTACGGACACTGCTGCTGCAATCCTGGTGAATGCATGTCCTGTACGTTCAGTGGGAAAAATCTCAGCTCCCTTTCTACCTGATGGTGATGTGAGGTCAGTGACACAATCTCATCCTGACAACATAAACAACATCATCAAAAGGTCCAGCAATCTCCAGGGATGTGGGCTGAATGGTTAGAAATTTGAAATCAAGTGAAATGTGTTTCCATTGAAACAAATAGAGGATGAAGTTAGTACTGTGTCAAAATCATGATGAGACCATCAGGTTGATGTTGTTTGTTGTGCTTTATTAAGTTAAAAATAGGCAGCTTTCTTCTCAAAGTGACAGTCATATTTCAAAGTAATCAATAAGATGTATTTTGGCTGTTCCTGGGTGGAGTGATAAATTACTATATAAATACAAAGCTATTTAATTTTCTAGAAAGAGTACCAATTCTGAGAAAGTGAGTCCATGGGGATTTGTTTTTTGGTCACAAGTGTATTTAGTAGTTTGACCTTCACTCATTCCGTAATAATCTTATGAGCTCATGTTCTAAGAAGACATACAGTTCAATGTGCTAAACGTCGGAGTTGCAGTATTCAATGTTCCAGTGTGCCTGATTGTAATTACATCCAGTCCAGTTATGTACTCTATGCCAAGTCAGTTCAAGAGGTCTTTGAGTTGATTGGGTTAAGGTTAACAACTGGCCTCTGACAGCTGGGTTCTGAGTTTGTCTTTCCTGTTGCTGGAAGAGTCTGTAATCTTTAACTGCTGGTTAATATACTGCAAATGTCATTCTCTAAAGTTGCAAAGAGTCTAATTTAGCACATTTCTTTGACTTTGCACATATTTCAGATACACATTACTCCTCAGTTTCTTGTCGTTTGTTTTAATGTTGAATGGTTGATAGAAATCTCTTAGCAGCAAAGGGTGATACAAGCAATGCACTGGCAACAATCCTTTCTGTAAAGATCAAAGCCGGTCATTTTTATACATTTTTAATTGTGGAAATGAGACAACAATTTTAAAAGAAAGGATCATTGAAGAAATTGTGACACTTTTTTTAAAAGCAGGTGACCTGATACTCATTGTAAGTGCTGTTTCCACAGCTGCTGATTCTATTGGGGGAAAAGCCTAGTTACAGGGGACCTGGAGTCACAGGTGAATGAATGGAGCTTTGACCAATAACAATTGGTCTGTGCACTAATGACCACTTATTGATGATAAAGTTCTTCTGCCTGCCAACAACTATATGATTGGCTCCCGGTTAGCTGAACGGCTTGGGGTGTGAATGTCCCAGGCAAAAGTCATTGAACCTCTGGAGAAGAAGGAGCTGTTTGTCAGTCCACAGTAAAAAAAACATCTCAAAAATGAAGAGAGCCAGTTTATTTCCTCTTTCCAATTGCTTTCGGCTATGACTTTCGGTGAAGAAATCAGAGACATTTATAGGTGTGAGCCAGTCAGCCTCTGCCTGCTGTAAACAAGTGAAAATACCTGGAGAAGGTAGATCGAGAAGCAGCATCTGATCAGCAAAATGGCCATCTCAGCAAACCCTATGCACAGAGAGCACTGCACTGCCTTCCCAGGCTTTCCCTCTGCCATTAACACCTTTTTTGTGTCTGTCCATATAAATGGATGTTATATGTGTTATGGATCAGACCAGACCCCTTCAAAATAGTTTAAGAAGGTAGCCTAGACCCTAACCTTTTCTTATTTTAAAGGTAATTGTGAAGTGCTGTGTTCCAGATGCAGTGCGACTGGCCAAACTATTCAATGTTAAAAAAACACAATTCATTCAAACACTAGAGTTAAATACAAAAAAAAAGAACTTAGAAAACCTTAACTTGACCGGAAAACTTAACCGAATAATGGATGCAGTACTATTATAAATTTAATGTTCCAGTATAGTAAGATCCCATAAACACATCCCTTGGTAAAAAGGCAAATTGGGAAACCAGATTTTCTCACATGCAATGCCTGCCTTAGGAATAGAAAGCTCAGCTTCTAGCTGTAACTGAGGGAGGACAGAAAATAACTTCTACTTCTTCAAGAGTCCTGCAGTTTCTACTGAAAGGTAATTAAAAACCCCAGGATGTGTGTGTTTAACCACACCCACCCAAGCTGCTTCTATTGTTCCAACTTTAAAAACCCCAAGGCCTCACCAATTGTTTATCTACTCATAGACTGCTCAGCACCTGTTCCCCCAGTCACACTCTAAAAGAAACCAAGACATAACACACCTCTTAAAGCCACAGCATCATCATAATGTGTGTGTGTGTGAGAGAGAGAGAGAGAGTGTGTGTGTGGGTGTGTCTCTGTGTGTGTTTGAGAGTGTGTTTGAGTGTTTGAGAGTGTGCATGTGTTTGAGAGAGTGTGTATGAGTGTGTGAGTGAGGGTGTGTGTGAGAGACAGTGTGAGTGTGTGCGTGTTTGTGTGTTTACATGTGTGCGTTTAGAGGGGAAGTTTTATAAGTGTGTTAGATTTTTAAATAGTTATATGTCAACAGTTGATAATTGGTTATCTGTGTTAGAATCTATTTATTTGTAATGAACTGTAATTGTTGTTGCATATAGAAACCTCGTAAATGCTTTCTGTCAACCTGGGTCTGAATGTCAGGTAAATGTTTAACTTTCTGATGTCTCTGGGAGTACTGGGGTTTGTTTTCCACTGCTTTCCCCAACTCCCAAACTCCCCCCACCCCCATGGACATTTTTCAATCTGTCTGAAAAGAATTGACAGCTGATGAAAAGCTTTCACAATGTAAGATACTGTGGATGGTGGAAATGTGAATTAGAAGCAAAAAATGCTAGAAGCAGTCAGTAAGCAGTGTCTATGGAGAGAGTGCAGCACTGTCAGTGTTTCATGGATGAATATCTGTTGTTGGAAGATAAAGGCATAACTGATTTGTAATATTTCTATTAAATAGAAAATGCTGGAATTTCTGACAGATCAAAAGCAATTCCTAATTGAAGTACAATTTAATTCATTGTTTTTATAAAGTCTGGATGAACAGGGCTCTCAGTCCCTCACCAGAGACTGGGTGATCTGCAGTTACAAGCGGGTAGCTCAACAGAATCAACTGTTCCCCAGTGATGTCCCCTCACTCCCACCATCTTCTCTCCCCCCCCCACCACCCCCACAACACACACACACAGCCGAGCAGCCGCTGACAGAAGCCGCTGTTGTTCATGAACTTCACGGTTCCACACAGCCAGAAAAGTAACTTGAGGCCACGTTGCTCTGAAGCCTCTTCACTCACCAGCCGCTGTGACTGAGCAGCCAGCACAGTAAGGCAAGCCTGCTGAGGGACGCCAGCCAATTAGGAGCCGACAGCAACTCATCACTCCATTGGTGCTAACAAGAACACCCCCACCCTAACAGCACTGGGTGGGTGTCCCAAAGCTCACACACTGCAGCAGGGCATCCTTCACCTCCCCACCACCTTCCCAAGGGGCATTAAGGGATGAGCATACAATACTGGTCCAGTCAGAGATGCCCACAGCCCCTGAATGAATTGAAGAATGACAGCGGATGGTCATTTTGTATCCAGCAGAGGCTTGAGCACTTGAATGGTCTCAGACCGAGGGTGAATGAGGGCAGGCTGGGGATTGTGGGACAAGGGATGCAGGGCTCTTAGTGAGCACATCCTCTTCCTGCTCCTGCTCCCACCACCGCCCCACGCTCCGGAATACACAGAGGGCCTGATAATGAGGAACAATCTCCTTATCCTCAGGGGAAGTGAGTCACATACACGGCATGGGTTTGTGGATGGCCTCATGGGGCACGAAAGTTCTGTGTTGTACCTTTACATGGACATCATTAGGTCACCTTCACATGCAGGAGAAAGTGAGGACTGTAGATGCAGGAGATCAGAGTTGAAAATGTGTTGCTGGAAAAGCGCAGCAGGTCAGGCAGCATCCAAGGAGGAGAATCGACGTTTCGAGCATGAGCCCTTCTTCAGGAATGAGGAAAGTGTGTCCAGCAAGCTAAGATAAAAGGTAGGGAGGAGGGAATTGGGGGAGGGGCATTGGAATTGCGATAGGTGGAAGGAGGTCAAGGTGAGGGTGATAGGCCGGAGTGGGGGTGGGGGCGGAGAGGTCAGGAAGAAGATTGCAGGTTAGGAAGGCGGTGCTGAGAAAAGCACAGCAGGTCAGGCAGCTACATCGATAGGATATGTGGAACAGTCCATCTTCCGCAGCTACACTGGAACCACCCCCACCTTTTCCTCCGCTACATCGATGACTGTATCGGCGCAGCCTCATGCTCCCACGAGAAGGTTGAACAGTTCATCCACTTCACCAACACCTTCCACCCCGACCTCAAATTCACCTGGACCATCTCAGACTCCTCCCTCCCCTTCCTAGACCTTTCCATTTCTATCTCAGGCGACCGAATCAACACGGACATTTACTATAAACCGACTGACTCCCACAGCTACCTAGATTACACCTCCTCCCATCCTGCCCCCTGTAAAAACGCCATTCCATATTCCCAATTCCTTCGTCTCCGCCGCATCTGCTCCCAGGAGGACCAGTTCCAATACCAGCCATCCCAACATAGTGTGGCCATTTTGTGATTTCTCGATGGAAGCCTCTAAAATCTGATTCACTACCCCACACCTTCCAATCACTAGGGTCTCCAATTCCTCCACTGTCAAAGTCCCAAACCTGCCTTCAAATCCAGAAACTGTCATCCTCCTCTCGGGACTCCTTGCAGTCAAAGCATAGGGCCCTTTATCTGAATGCATGCAGCATTTGTAAAAGAAAGATGAGTTGTTATTACAAATAGAAATACATGAATACGATAATTGCAGAGTTATCAAGACTAGGAACTCAATATTCAACAGTATTTGGTGTTCCCGAAGAAGAGGCAAAATGGAAAAAAGGAGGTGGGCTAGTTTTGCTAATGAAGGATAGTAACATTGCAGTGGTGATTAGAGGTATAGGTATAGTGATGTGGTAATAAGAAATAGCAAGGGAAAGAAATTATGGGGAGGAGTTATTTATTGTCCTCTGAAGCGTTGTTTCACTGTAGGACAAAATGTAAGTTAGGAAATAATAAGGAATGGAAGAAGGCCAATGCAATTGTGATGAGTGATTTCAGTCTGCATATTTATTGCACAAGTCAGATTTGCAAGGGTAATATGTAAGTCAGGAATGTGGTGCTGAAAAAGCACAACAGGTCAGGCAGCATCCGAGGAGCAGGAGATTTGATGTTTCGTACATAAGCCCATTCCTCAAGTCCCTCCTGCCTACATTTTATCTTAGATTGCTGGACACACTTTCCTCATTCCTGAAGAAGGGCTCATGCCCGAAACGTCGATTCTCCTGCTCCTTGGATGCTGCCTGACCTGCTGCGCTTTTCCAGCAACACATTTTCAGCACCTTCACATGCAGACCACCAGCAGCAGGGTGTTATAGCATGCCAACAGCGTGAAAGAGGCCATTTGGCCAATTGAGTCTGCATCCACCCTCCAAAAAGCATCCCACTGTATTGTCATAACCCTGCATTTCCCATGACCAATCCACCCAATCTGCATATCTTTGGACTGTGGGAGAAAACCAGAGCACCGGAGGAAACCAACACAGACACAGGGAGAACATGCAAATGCCACACAGACAGTACCCCAAGGCTGGAATTGAACCCAGGTCCCTGGCACTGTGAGGCAGCAGTGTTAACCACTGAGCCACCATGTCAGAGAAACTGAGTATTTTAGGATTTTACAGAAGATCTTCATAACAAGATTCAACAAGGAATATTCTATAGTGAATAGGAAAAGCTTTTAAGACCTGGTAAGAGAAATACTGAAGCAGGAGAGATGGGAACTCGCAGGAGGGGGAGAATGACTCCACACAATGACAGACAGCATTACGTAGCAATGATGTGTAGAAGCTGTCCTGAGTACGGTTTCAACCAGAGAGTGAACCAATGTCCAAATCTGTGTGAGAGAAGCTAAAATACTGGGAACAGTGAAATGCAAGGGAAGTATTCACAGTGTGGATCAGTGATTGTCACCATATTAGACAGCCAACATGAGACATGGCTACAGGAGGGAAATCATGATCCACAGTAGAAAGTTAAACCGAGGTCACAATCTGGAAACATCACAATGTCAGGATTAGTGTGAATAAAGGAGCAGACTAGAGGCATAAGCAGCTCTGGTAATAGAAGAAAAAGGATGGGCAGAGTGTATTAAGGCAGCAAGAAGGAGGGAGATCCTTTATTAAAACCATTTAGAAAGTTAGAAAAATTTATTTGGATGGCACAGAGCCAGAATCGTGGAGCCAAAAACACCATGGGAGGAAGTTGGAATATTATTATAGCTTCAGGCAGCCCGATATATCAGGTATAAATTGTGAAAGAAATGGAATTGATTTCATAAAGCAGCAGATATGTGGAATCATTTAATAAAATGGTAAGTATAAAGGTTATTAAAGCTGAAGGCAGTGGGCCACTTTCTGTGAAGCTGGTAAAGAAACAAGAGTCATTTATTATGGGCATGAATAATGGGATTCATCCAGAGAAGCAGCAAATCAAAGGTGGTTCCAAAATGTGGGGAAACCCTCCAATACAGCAGCACAGAGCAACAAGATTGATATTACTGCAAATGCTTTCTAGTGAGGGAAGCAGCTGTTCATAGCAGGAAGAATGCAGCAAAAATAACTTTCCCAGGAAGATACAATTGCAGAGGTGAGCTAAATACATCACAGATTGGACATCTTGAAGAAAACAATTCTTAAAATATAGTATAATTCCAAACTAGATAATAAATCAAGAGCTGAACAAGTTAACATATTTCAATACATGGTTAGGAGCATAACTAATGATGTTATAGTTCATCATGTGGTGAAAAAAATTGATATTGAAAAATTGATAATGTTGAAGTAATATAAGAAGTGATTGACAATTACTTGATTTGCAGATCAAATAACATTCTTCAAAGAGTAACATTTAATATAAGAGTAGCTCAGCTCCATGTGAGGGAATCAATAGGAGGGCTAAAATAGTCCAATGCAAATGATCCTGTTTGATAACTTTACAAGGTTGGCCCTTCATTTTTGAGTATGCCTGGTGCTGCTCCTGGCATGCCCTCCTGCACTCTCCATTGAACCAGAGTTGATTCCCTGGCTTGATGGTTGAGTGGAAGATATGCCGGACCATGAGGTTATAGATTGCGCTGCAGCACAATTCTGGCCCACAGCACCTCATGGATGCCTAGTCTTGAGTTGCTTGATCTGTTCGAAGTCTGTCCCATTTAGCACGGTGACAATGCCACCCAACACAATGGAGAGTATTAGTGCAGTAACAGTGCCATACAACATGCTGGAGAGTATACTCAATGTGAAGGTGGGACTTCATCTCCACAAGGACTGTGCAATGGTCAATCTTACTGAAGCTGTCATGGACGGCTGCATCTTCAGCAGGCAGATTGTTCAAGTTAAGGTCAGGTATGTTGGTTCCCTCACCACCTGCCGCAGACCCAGTCGAGCAGTTATGTCCAATAGGATCCAACCAGCTTGATCAGTAGTGTTGCTGCCTGGGCTACGCTTGGAGGTGGAAAATCAAATTAAGAACTAAGTAATGAAAGTGAGGTGCAGAGCCAGGTGATATATTGTACCTGTATAATGTGGGAGCTGGTTAATTCCATTGTTATTCAGAGTGGTTACATCTGCAACAAGTGTTGGTTTTTTGAGGAACGCGGTTTCGAGTTGATGAGTTGGAGTTTGAGCTTCAAACACTGCAACACATCAGGGAGGGGGAGAGTTACCTAGACACTTTGTTACAGGAGGCAGTCACACTCTATTAATCAACTACCGCAAACTCGGCCAGTGTTCAGGGACTGGAGGGTGTGACTACGAGCAAGGCAGGTAGAGGAATCCAGGAGGTAGTATTGCTGAAGGAGCCTCAGCCCTTGAGCTTCTCTAACAGGTTTGCGATTCTTGCTCCCTGTGTGGGTGAGAGTAGGGGCTGTTGTGAGGATGCAAAAGCTGATTATTGCACCACAGTAGAGGGAGCCATTCAAGGGGAGGAGGAGGAGAAAAGAGAAATGTAGTTATAATTGGGGATAGTACAGTCAGGGGCATAGACATTGTTCCCTGTGGCCAGGATCAAGATTCCTGAAGGCTGTATTGCCTGCCAGGTGCCTGCCTGGTTCAAGATATACCATCTGGGTTCCAGAGGAACTTGGAGTGGGAGGGGAAAGATCCAATTGCCGTGGTCTGTGTAGGTACCAACGATACAGATAGAAAGAGCAAAGAGGTTCTGCTAAGATAATATGAGCATAGAGTCATAGAGTCATAGAGATGTACAGCATGGAAACAGACCCTTCGATCCAACCCGTCCATGCCAACCAGACATCCCAACCCAATCAATCCCACCTGCTAGCACCCGGCCCATATCCCTCCAAACCCTTCCTATTCATATACCCTTTTAAATGTTGTAATTGTACCAGCCTCTGCCACTTCCTCTGGCAGCTCATTCCACACAGATACCACCCTCTGAGTGAAAAAGTCGCCCCTTAGGTCTCTTTTATATCTTTCCCCTCTCACCCTAAACCTATGCCCTCTAGTCCTGGACTCTCCCACACCAGCGAAAAGACTTTGCCTATTTATCCTATCCATGCCCCTCATGATTTTATAAACCTCTATAAGGTCACGCCTCAGCCTCCGATGCTCCAGGGAAAACAGCCCCAGCCTGTTCAACCTCTCCCTATAGCTCAAATCCTCCAACCCTGGCAATATCTGAATCAATCTTTTCTGAACTCTTTCAAGTTTCACAACATCTTTCTGATAGGAAGGAGACCAGAATTGCAAGCAATATTCCAACAGTGGCCTAACCAATGTGCTGTACAGCCTCAACATGACCTCCCAACACCTGTACTCAATACTCTGACCAATAAAAGAAAGCATACCAAATGCCTTCTTCACTATCCTATCGACCTGCGACTCCACTTTCAAGGAGCTATGAACCTGCACTCCGAGGTCTCTTTGTTCAGCAACACTCCCGAGGACCTTATCATTAGATATATAAGTCCTGCTAAGATTTGTTTTCCCAAACTTCATCACCTCACATTTATCTAAATTAAACACAATCTGCCACTTCTCGGCCCATTGGCCCATCTGATCAAGATCCTGTTGTAATCTGAGGTAACCTTCTTCACTGTCCACTACACCTCCGATTTTGGTGTCATCTGCAAACTTACTAACTGTATCTCTTATGCTCGCATCCAAATTATTTATACAAATGATGAAATGTAGTGAACCCAACACCGATCCTTGTGGCACTCCACTGGTCACAGGCCTCCAGGATGAAAAACAACTCTCCACCAACATCCTCTGTCTTCTACCTTTAAGTCAGTTCTGTATCCAAATGGCAAATTCTCCTTGTATTCCATGAGATCTAATCTTGCTCACCAGTGTCCCATGGGGAACCTTGTCAAAAACCTTACTGAAGTCCATATAGATCATGTCCACTGTTCTGCCCTCATCAATCCTCTTTGTTACTTCCTCAAAAGACCCAATCAAGTTTGTGAGACATGATTTCCCACACATAAAGCCGTGTTGACTATTCCTAATCAGTCCTTGCCTTTCCAAATACGTGTACATCCTGTCCCTCAGGATTCTCTCCAACAACTTGCCCACCACCGACATCAGGCTCACTGGTCTATAGTTCCCTGGCTTGTCCTTACCACCCTTCTTAAACAGTGGCACCACGTTAGCCAACCTCCAGTCTTCCGGCACCTCGTCTGTGACTATCGATGATACAAATATCTCAGTAAGAGGCCCAGCAATCACTTCCCTAGCTTCCCACAGACACCTGATCAGGTCCTGGGGATTTATCCACCCTTATGCGTTTCAAGACATCCAGCACTTCCTCCTTTGTAATATGGACATTTTTCAAGATGTCACCATCTATTTCCCTACATTCTATATCTTCCATATCCTTTTCCACAGTAAATATTCATTTATTATCTGCCCCATCTCCTACGGCTCCACAGAAAGGCCGCCTTGCTGATGTTTGAGGGGCCCTATTCTCTCCCTCGTTATTCTGCTCGGGGCTAAATTAAAAGGCAGAATCATAGAAGTAATAATCTCTGGATTACTACCTGAGCCACAATCAGATTGGAACAGGGTCAACAAGATTAAAGAGGAAAGTGCACGGCTCAAAAATTAGTGCCGGAGGAATAGGTTTGAATTCATCGGACACTGGCATTGGTACTGGGGAAGGAAGGAGCCGTTTCGATGGAACAGGCTCCATCTGAAACATGGAGACCAGAATCCTAGCAAACCATATAAACAGGGCTGTGGGTATGGCTTTAGTAGGGCAGGGGGTGGGGTCAGTTGCTTGGAAACTTATGGAAAAAGTTAAAGCGAGGAAGGGCTTAGCAGACAGAGGTTATTCAAGTTTCCACAAAGGAAAAGGTCAGGAATCTAACAAGAGGCACAGCGGTTCAAAGGACACTATGGGAAGGGGGTACTCAACACATTACAGCTCTGAGGGTGTTGTATTTAAATGTACACAGTTTTCGAAACAAGGTCAATGATCTTGTAGCGCAGTTTGAAATTTGTGGGTACAATGTTGTGGGCATCACCGAGATGTCGCTACAAGGGGATCAGGGCTAGGAACTAACTATCCAAGTAAATGTGTCTTTTCAAAGGACAGGCAGATGGACAGAGGGGGCACGGTTATCTTGTTAGTAAGAAATGATTTTAAATTGATAGCAAGAAGTGCTATAGAGTCAGAAGGCATAGAATCTATGTAGGTGGAGTTGAGGAACTGCAAAGGACAAAAGACTCTGATGGGAGTTATGTACAGGCCTCCAAACAGTAGTCAGGATGCAGGAAAGAAAATAAAGCAGGAGATAGAAAAGGCAATTAGGAAAGGCACTATTATGGTAATCAAAGGGGACTTCAATGTGCAGGTGGACTGGGTTGGTAGCCGATCTCAAGAAAAGGAATTCATGGAACGTCTACCAGGTGGTTTATTTTGGAGCAGCCTGTGGTAGAGCCCACAAGGGAACAGGCAATTCTGGATTGAGTGATGTGTGAAAAGGCAGAGGTGATTTGGGATCTGAAGGTGATGGAACCCCTGGTGGGGGGGAGGGAGGTGGGGGTGGTGCAGTGACAGTAAAGTGATAGAATTACCCTGTAGTCTGAGAGAGAGAGAAGCTGGAATCAGATGTAACAGTATTACAACTGAGTAAAGGTAATTATGAAGACTTGAGGGAGGAGCTGGTCAGAGTCGACTGGAAGGGGAGCCTATGAGAAAGTGAGGATTAAAGGAGAAAGGAGCCAAACAGGAAAGATAGTGGAGCAGCAACAGTAGTTGTTTCTGGGGATAATTTGGGAGGAACAGCAGAAATTCATCCCAAGGGAAAAAGACATACTCAGGGGAGGACGAGACAAACAAGGCTGACAAGGGAAGTCAGGGACAGCATAAAAGCAAATAAAAACATACAATGTGGTGAAGATTAGTGGGCAGGCAGAGGATTTTGAAGTTTTTAAAAACCAGCAGAGGGTGTCTAAAAAGGGCAACACGAGGGCAGAAGATGAAATATGTGGAGTGGCTAGCTGGTAATAGAAAAGGAGATTGCAAAGGTTTGTTTAGTTATTGAAAAGGTAAGAGGGGGCAAGAGTTGCCATTGGACCACTGGAAAATGAATGAATGAATGAATGGTCACTTACAGGAACATCTTGAGGTATAAAAGTACCTAGGTACAGTTACAGATTAGTTACGTTGTAACTAATGTCACCAACAGACAGTGCTATCTTCGGTATAGATTACCTAAGTACAATCCTTAGTTACAGAGTAGAGAAATGAAGAAACAAAGTTCTGTCACAGCAATACGCTGTCTGATCATAGGACAGAAACACAAGAAGCAAAGTCACAAAAACAAACATCACAATGTCTGTCTGGAGGCTGTCTGCAGCAGACCAGCCCGGGGTGGGGTGTGTGTGTGTGTGGGGGTGGGGTGGGGGG
>NC_057737.1:51166434-51171142 GCF_004010195.1 Chiloscyllium plagiosum | reverse complement strand
TGTGTGTGTGGGGGGGGGGGGTAAGAACCTCCATGTAGGCTAACCACTGGCTGCGAGCACGCTCTGCCTGGATAGGTAGACACTGGCATTGACAGAAGATTGGCTGATGAGCAGAAGACAGAGAGTGGGGATAAAGGATTTTTTTTGGAGATGGATGAAAGGTAGAGTTTCTACAGGGGTGAGTGTTGAGACCACAGCTGTTCACGATACATTAACAATCTGGACAAAGGAACTTAGGGCATACTTGCTAAGGAGGGTAGTTAAGATTCAACTGCATTGCTGTGGAACTGGAGTCACATACAGACCAGACCAGGTAAGGATGGGAGATTTCACTAACTAAAGGACATTAGTAATCCGGATGAGTGTTTCTGAAAATTGAAGTGCTTTCATGGCCATCATTAAGCCGCTTATAATTTGAGGTATTTTCATTCACAATATTTGCAGGTTTGGTCTGTCTGAGTGAGATCAGTAAAATGAAGTATGTTTGGTTCATTTCCTATTTTGGAAGAACCCAAGTATCTGCTGCATCTCAATGGAGTAGTCTCACCTCCAAAGACTCGGATTCAGGCTCCATTCCAAAGGCAGAAATACATCCACAAGTAACCCACAGAGTAGTTCACAGATGCTGCACTGTTAGAGGATTATTACTCAGGCAGTGCCTGCTGTCAGAGGGTCAGTCCTGAGGGAGGGTCACACTGTCAGAGGGTCAGTCCTGAGGGAGGGTCACACTGTCAGAAGGTCAGTGCTGAGGGAGTGCTGCATTGTCGGAGGGTCAGTACTTAGGGAGTGCCACACTGTCGGAGGGTCAGTGCTGAGGGAGTGCCGCACTGTCAGATGGTCAGTGCTGAGGGAGTGCTGCACTGTTGGAGGGTCAGTACGGTGGGAGTGCTGCACTGTTGGAGGGTCAGTGCTGAGGGAGTGCTGCACTGTCGGACGGTCAATGCTGAGGGAGTACCGCACTGTCGGAGGGTCAGTGAGGAGGGAGTGCCGCACTGTCGGAGGGTTAGTGCTGAGGGAGTGCTGCACTGTCGGAGGGTCAGTGCTGAGGGAGTGCTGCATTATTGGATGTTGTTTGGATGAAGCATTGATTAGATTAGATTACATTACATTACAGTGTGGAAACAGGCCCTTCGGCCCAACAAATCCACACCGCCCCGCCGAAGCGCAACCCACCCATACCCCTACATTTACCCCTTACCTAACACTACGGACAATTTAGTATGGTCAATTCACCTGACCTGCACATCTTTGGATTGTGGGAGGAAACCGGAGCACCCGGAGGAAACCCACGCAGACGTGGGGAGAACATGCAAACTCCACACAGTCAGTCGCCTGAGTCGGGAATCGAACCCGGGTCTCTGGCGCTGTGAGGCAGCAGTGCTAACCACTGTGCCACCGTGCCGCCTACAAATCACAGCTCTGGTTGCCATTCGATGTGGGTCTTGCTGTGCTGAAAGTGGTAGCTACAGTTAAACAGTGTTTACACTTGCAATATACATTCACAATGTTCAGTCCATGCGGGGTTCCGGGTTCAGGAATATTCTTTGGAAATAACTTTTCTTTCTGAATTTAAAATTGAACTTAATGGTTTTGAGAGTATCCTGTCAATCAACAATATCTCTGCTTGTGATTGAGAATGAAACGGGCTGTCAGCTAGTGACTGATTGACCAGATGAATCATTAGATAACCTTTATTCACTGTCAAAGTCCACAGTTAGCTTTCTGCTTCCTGGGTGATGGTGGACCTAACACGGACTAACAGCAGAGAATGACCTGCAGACTTCACAAGAGAGAAAATGGGAGAAAGCTCACAAGAGAAAGGATACATTTCAATGGACTTCGAATGTTCCAGAAACAGTAACAAGATTTGCTGAACTTGTCAAATCCGAAAACTTGGAGTTTCTGTGCCAGGAATATTCTTGACGACTGATTAAATTTGATGCAGGAGTATTTAATGAAAATCTACCAGACATGTTATTTACAATGGAAATCTGAAAAAGTAAATGGTTCAGATCTGAGATTGAATGAAGGAGTGGCTAAGGGTCATTCCTGAAATAAGCTGACTCGAGCTTCCAGGATGTTCTGTCAGTTTAAGGGTCTCTGTCGTCTCCAATACTGCCCATTGAGACCACGAGAAACAACTTGGGCCAGACAGCATATCTTATCTCCAGCAATGAAATGGATACACAGGCTAATTGTAAACTTGTTAAATTTGCAGAGTGAGATAGGGAGTTCTGTAGTGATACAAAGTGCAAAAGGATTTTCAATTAATTAGGCAACCAGCAGAGAAATGAGACTCTGAACCTATTTCAGACAAATACAATCTTTTAAATCAAGGAAAACTACCACCAGGATTGATACGCAATGGAAGAACATGAGGGAAATCAGAGAGATACATGAAAATTAGAGACAGGAGTCTTCCATTCAGCCCATCGAGTACTGTTCATTCAATATGATCATGGCTGATCTTCCATCTAACACTGTCCTCACGTTCTCTCCCCATTTCCCTTGACAGCTTTAGCTTCTTGAAATAGATCTGGTTCTTTGTTAACTATATTCAAATACTTTACCTCACAGCCTTCTATGGTCAAGAATTTCACAGAGTAATCACACTCTGAATGAAAGCATTTCTCCTCCTCCATCTGAAATGGCCGTCTGCATACCCTGAGAACCTTTGCTGCACTCTCCATGCCAAATATATCTTGTCTTGCATGAGGAGACCAAAACTACAAACAACACTCCAGGTGTGGTCTCACCAAGGTTCTGTACAGCTGCAGTAAGACATCTCTGCTCCCATTCTCAAACCTCCCTGCAATGAAGGCTAACATAGCATTTGTCTTTCTGGCTGCTTGCTGTGCCCGTATGGTTGTTTATAGTGACTGGTGTACAAGGACAACCAGGTCGTAGAATCATAGTCAGAGAGAAGTACAGCACAGAAGAGAACCTATCGGTTCAATTCATCCATGCTGACCAGCTATCCTAAATTAATCTAGTCCTGTTTGCCAGCACACGGCCTATATCCCTCCAAACCCATATACCCATCCAGATGCCTTTCAAATGTTGTAATTGGATTAGCCTCCACCGCTTCCTCTGGCAGCTAATTGTGCACATACACCACCCTCTGTGTGAAACATTTGCCCTTTAGGTCCTTTTTACATCTTTTTCCTCTCACTTTAAACCTACAGTCTGAAGTTTTGGACTCACCTCCCCTCGGAAAAAGACCTTGGCTATTCACTCTTTCTATGCCCCTCATGATTTCATAAACCTCTATAAGGACACCCTTCAGCCTCTGACACTCCAGGGAAAGCAGCCCAGCCTATTCAGCCTCACCCTGTAGCTCAAACTCTCCAACCCTGGCAATATCCTTGTAAATCTTTTCTGTACCCCTTCAAGTCTAACAACATCTTTCCTATAACAGGGAGACCCGAACTGAATACTCCAAAGTGGCCTACCCAATGTCCTGTACAGCCACAACATGACCTCCCAACTCCTGTACTCAATGTTCTGACCAATAAAGGCAAGTGTCCCAAACACCTTCTTCACAACTTATCTACCTGTGATTCCACCTTCAAGGAACAATGGACTAGCAACCCAAGGTCTCTTTATTCGGCAACACTCCCCAGGACCTTACAATTAAGTGTATAAGTCCTGCCCTGATTTGCCTTTCCAAAACACAGCATCTCACATTCATCTAAATTAAATTCCATATGCCATTCCTCGACTCATTGGCCCAAATGATTATGGTCTCGTTGTAATCTGAGATAACCTTTATCACTGTCCACTGCACCATCAATTTTGGTGTCATCTGCAAACTTACTAAGTATACCTCATATGTTCACATCCAAATCATTTATATAAATGGACCCAGAACTGATCAGGCTGGTCACAGGCCTCCAGTCTGAAAAGCAACCCTGCAGAACCACCTTCTGTCTCCTACCTTCGAGCCAGTTTTGTATTCAAATGGCTGTATTCCATGTGATTTAACCTTGCTAACCAATCTTCCTTGTAAAACCTTGTCAAACACCTTTCTGAAGTCCATGTAGAAAACTTGCACCACTCTGCTTTCATCAATCCTCTTTGTTACTTTTTCAAAAAACTCAATCAAGTTTGTGAGACATGACTTCCCACACACAAAGCGATGTTGACTACCCCTAATACATGTACATCCTGTTCCTCAGGATTCCCTCCAACAACTTTAAATACAGAGATGGGGGGGGGCTACCCTATGAGGACAGGTTGAGCCACCTGGGACTATACTCACTAGAATTTAGAAGAATGAGAGGGAATCTTAAAGAAACTTATAAAATTATGAAAGAGATAGATAAGACAGAGGCAGGCAAGTTGTTTCTGCTGGTGGGTGAGACTAGGACTAGGGAACACAGCAATTTCCCTTCCCACGTGGTTAAAGATGCCCTCCAATGCATTTCGACCACATCCCACACCTCTGCCCTCAGACCCCACCCCTCCAACCGTAACAAGGACAGAACGCCCCTGGTGCTCACCTTCCACCCTACCAACCTTCGCATAAACCAAATCATCCTACGACATTTCCGCCACCTCCAAACGGACCCCACCACCCCACTCCACCCCTTTCCGCCTTCTGCAAAGACCATTCCCTCCGTGACTACCTGGTCAGGTCCACGCCGCCCTACAACCCACCTGGCACCTTCCCTTGCCACTGCAGGAATTGCAAAACCTGCGCCCACAC
>NC_057737.1:51161342-51166143 GCF_004010195.1 Chiloscyllium plagiosum | reverse complement strand
ATTGTACTCTTTGCTACCTTTCCCCACCCTCCTCTTTGACCTATCACCTCTATCTCCACCCCCATTCACCTATTGTACTCTATGCTACTTTCTCCCCACCCCCACCCTCCTCTCATTTATCTCTCCTCCTTGCAGGCACTCTGTCTCTATTCCTGATGAAGGGCTTTTGCCCGAAACGTCGATTTTCCAGCTCCTCCGATGCTGCCTGAGATGCTGTGCTTTTTCAGCACCACTCTAATCTAGGGAACACAGCCTCAAGATTAGGAGGAGTAGATTTTGGACAGAGATGAGGAGAAACTGTTTTTCCTAGAGAGGAGTGAATCTATGGAATTGTCTGTTCAAGGAAGCAGTAGAGATAGCTTCATTAAATATATTGAAGACACAGTTGGATGGTTTTTTTTTGCATGGTAGGGGAATGAAGGGTTGTAGGGATAATGCAGGTAGGAGGAGCTGGGATGATGGATAGTTCAGCCATGATCTTAATGAATGGTGGAGCAGGCTTAACAAGCCAAAAGGCCTACTCCTGCTTCTATTACTATGAAATTATTGAACTATGAAACTTACCCACCACTGATGTCAGGCTCACTGGTCTACAGTTCCCTGGTTTTTCCTTACTACCTTCCTTAAATAGTGGTATCGCATTAGCCAACCTCCAATCTTCCAGCATCTCACCTGTGGCTGTCGATGGTACAAATATCTCAACAATGGGACCCAGCAATCACTTTCTTCGTTTCCCACAAAGTTCTGGATACAGCTGATCTGGTTCCTTTGTGCATCAATATTTCTCAGTCTTTCAACATTTTAAAATACACCGCCATTCTGTTTTTCCTACAAAAATGGACAACTTCATATTTATCCATGTTATCCATGTTATACTGCATCTGTCATGTACTTCCCCACTTCTATCACGTGTCTAAATTGCCTTGAAGCCTCTTTACATCCTCAACACCACTCACACTAATCAGTGTGATCAGCAAACTTGGTGATATTACACTTTATTCTAAATTGTTGATGTCTTCTGTGAATGCCTGATCCCTGTAAGATGCCACTAGTCACCACCTTCCACTCTGAAATTTATTCCTCCTCTGTCTATCCTGTCTGCTAACCAATTCACAGTCCATGCCAGTACATTTATCGGTGGCACGGTGGCACAATGGTTAGCACTGCGGCCTCACAGCGCCAGAGACTCGGGTTCAATTCCCGCCTCATGCAACTCTCTGTGTGGAGTTTGCACATTCTCCCAGTGTCTGTGTGGGTTTCCTTCGGGTGCTCCGGTTTCTTCCCACAATCCAAAAATGTGCAGGTTAGGTGAATTGGCCATGCTAAATTGCCTGTAGTGTTAGGTGTAGGGGAATGAGTCTGGGTGGGTGCGCTTCGGCGGGTCGGTGTAGACTTGTTGGGCCGAAGGGCCTGTTTCCACACTGTAATCTAATCTAATTACTACCAATCGCATGTGCTTTGATTTTTGCACAATAATCTCGTTGTTCAACTTGATCGAAAGCTATCTGAAGATTCAAATGTACACACACACAGTGCTATTTCTCAAAAAAAATTCCAGTCCACTTCTTGAACATCAATTCCTGGTGTCTATGTGCAATTCCATCAATATTTCCTAAGTGTCCTCATATCTCATTCTTTATAATAACCTCCAACACTTTCCTGACGGGATAACTAGTCTGTAATTCTCAGCTTTGTCCCGTCTTCCTTTTTAAACAGTGGCGCTACATTTGCTACTCTCAACCCTGCCAGCACTGTTTCAATATCTACAGAAGTTTTGACAATGGCAATCACGACATACACTTTTTATGGTCACCCCCTTTAGTACTCCAAGCCATTGATTATCGGGCTCTGGGATTTTATCAGTTTTCAGACGCAATAATTTTTCCAGCACTATTTTTTTTCACTTATTCTAATTTCCTATCTTTTCCAAAAGATCCTTGCTTCTCTGGCATTTCTATGAAGAATGAACTAAAACATTTCGTTGTTTGTACGATCATTTCTTTCTTCTCCATTATCTTTTCTCTCATTTCAGACTGTAAGGGACCTACATTTATCTTCATTAATATTTTTCTTTTTACATACTTACAGAAGCTTTTATAGTCCATGTTAATGTTTCTTGCAAGTTTTCTCTCATACCCTCCTCACACCCTCCTCATTCCTGAAGAAGGGCCTATGCCCGAAACATCGATTCTCCTGCTCCTTGGATGCTGCCTGACCTCCTGCGCTTTTCCAGCAACACATTATCAGCTCTGATCTCCAGCATCTGCAGTCCTCACTTTCTCCTAGTTTTCTCTCATAGTCTATTTTTTACCTTTTAACTCAACTTTTGGTATTCCTTTGCTGAATTCTAAACTGCTTCCAGTCTTCAAACTTGCTATATTTTTGAGTAGCTTTGTATGATTTCTCTTTGAACCTAATACTATCTGAAATAACTGTGACAAAGTCACCCTTTATTGATATGTGCACGGTATGGGCTCTGACCAGCCAGCTCAGAGTCAATCCCTAGAATGAAGAGACTCTCTGAATCTCTTGGTTTACCCAGGTTAACAACCCCAATCAAAGATCTCAAAATCAATGAGATCCACCTAGCCTCCATTCCAATCACTACATCCCCCACCCAGCCCCAGCATCCCCCCACCCCTCAACACTGGGATGTAGGCCTGTTCGTTTTCTTGTAACTTCTCCTGGAATGTTTTTGTCCCATGTCTGGTAACTCTAAATCTGACTCACAGATTCAGATTTGTGAATCTGAAAGCGTTTAGTATGCTTTCCTTTATTGGTCAGAGTATTGAGTACAGGAGTTGGGAGGTCATATTGCGGCTGTACAGGACATTGGTTAGGCCACTGTTGGAATATTGTGTGCAATTCTGGTCTCCTTCCTATCGGAAAGATGTTGTGAAACTTGAAAGGGTTCAGAAAAGATTTACAAGGATGTTGCCAGGGTTGGAGGATTTGAGCTACAGGGAGAGGCTGAACAGGCTGGGACTGTTTTCTCTGGAGTGTCAGAGGCTGAGGGGTGACCTTATAGAGATTACAAAATTATGAGGGGCATGGATAGGATAAATAGGCAAAGTCTTTTCCCTGGGGTCGGGAGTCCAGAACTAGAGGGCATAGGTTTAGGGTGAGAGGGGAAAGATATAAAAGAGACCTCAAGGGCAACCTTTTCATGCAGAGGGTGGTACATGTATGGAATGAGCTGCCAGAGGAAGTGGTGGAGGCTGGTACAATTGCAACATTTAAGAGGCATTTTGATGAGTGTATGAATAGGAAGGGTTTGGAGGGATACAGGCCGGGTGCTGACAGGTGGGACTAGATTGGGTTGGGATATCTGGTCGGCATGGACAGGTTGGACTGAAGGGTTTGTGTCCATGCTGTACATCTCTATGACTCTATGACTCTAAACTTGAAAGAGTTCAGGAAAAAGTTACAAGGATGTTGCCAGGGTTGGAGGGTTTGAGCTATAGGGAGAGGTTGAATAGGCTGGGACTATTTTCCCTGTAATGTCAGAGGGTGAGGGGTGATGTTATTGAGGTTTATAAAATTGAGGGACATAGATAGGGTAAACAGTAAAGTTGGGGTTGGGAGAGTCCAGTACTAGAGGGCATAGGTTTAGGGTGAAAGGGGAAAAATATAAAAGAGACCTAAGGGGCAACTTTTTCACACAGAGGGTGGTACGTGTATGGAATGAGCTGCCAGAGGAAGTGGTGGAGGCTGGTACAATGACAACATTTAAAAGGCATCAGCTTGGGTATATGAATAGGAAGGGTTTGGATGGGTATGGGCTGGAAAATAGGACTGGATTAATTTAGGATATCTGGTCAGCATGGGCGGATTGGATTGAAGGGTCTATTTCCATGCTGTACATCTCTATGGCTGTATGATTCTGAATGAAAAAGTACCCCTCATCTCAGTCCTAAGTGGCTTGGCCCTTTATTCTGTGTCTTTTGGGTGTAGAACCACCTCTCTCCTTCCCCCTAACCAGGGAAAATGTCTTTCCTGCAAGAATCCTGTTAAACTCTGCCAGTATGTAGTGTATTAGCATCAGATCATCTCTCATGCTTCTAAACTCCAAAGAATCTGAGCCAAGTCTGTTTGATCTTTCCTCACAAGGACGATCTTCCAGCTCAGGATTGAGGTTGGTGAACTTTTGTTGCACTCTCTCTTCAGGAGTGTACCTTTCTTGAAGTGAAGAGATCAAATCTCAGTACTACATTCCAAGTGTGGTCTCAGCAAGGCACTATATAACTATAGTGAGGTATTTTCACTATTGTACTCAAATCCTCTTTTGATAAAGGCCAACACACCATTTGTCTTCTTCATTGCTTGCTGTCTCATTTTGAGGAATCATTGTTTGCAAGGATTCAGCAGAGTATTAACACATTTGTACATTTTCATAACAGTTACAGACCAGGCTCTACCCGATTACAATGCAGTTCATAAAAACATGACAATGAGAACAAGTCACCCAGCGATTACTGGATTCAGATGCGATCAGGATCTCCACTTGTCCTCTGGATTACTTGTCAAGCTCCAAGACCAGCAGTAAGAAACTACCAATGCTCTTTGACAGAGGAGCTGAAGGATTATTGCTCCTGCACCAGCCAAAATAATCTGTGTCCACCACCTTTTCAGGATCAGAGTTCCGAAGAATCAGGACCTTCTGAGAGAAATAATATTCTCCTGATTTCTGTCTTAAACATGTGACCCTGGGGGCAGGGAATAGGGGACTGGGGATAGGGGCTGGGGATAAAGAGCTGGGGCTGGAGATAGGGGTCTTGGGCTGGGAATAGGGGGCTGAGAA
>NC_057737.1:51155821-51160842 GCF_004010195.1 Chiloscyllium plagiosum | reverse complement strand
GGCGTGGCTGTTGGGGGCGTGGCAGGGGGAGGAGCTGTGAGTTGGAGGAGGGTCCTCGTGGGGCGGCCGCTGATTGGTCGCCCAGGAAAGTTGTTACATGGAGTTGCGGTCACGTGCTGCCGGCGGCATGGCCCCGGGCGAAGCGGCTCCTCAGGGACAGCATTAGGACTGAGTGCGGTCCCGGACTGTCACCTCCAAGCGGCGCCTCCTCAATGCAGTCTCAGTGAGCTTCCTCTGTGAGCGGTGCCCGCGGGTTCTGATGTCTCCAGCGGGATCAGAGGTATCTGTGAGCGGACACGGGGGCAGCTTGAACCGGAGATCAGCTCCCAGCCTCAACATCCCAAAGTCCCGAGGAGGCAGCGGCGGCACCAAGGTAACAGAGACCCTTCTGCAGAGCGCCGCGTCCTAGAACCTCTTTCTCTCCGTTAACCATTTCCCGGAGGATGGGGGGAAACACCGAGCCCAGAGCATTGCGGGGCTCTCGCTGTGAACCCGGTTTGTCGCTCAGCACCGACCCCAACAGCAGAGGCTCCCGGAGTCAGTGAGGAGCACAGCCCGAAGCCTGAGGCACCGGGACCTGTCACATCCCGACTGTTTCCCCGACGGGAAAGACCTAGTGAGATCCCTCTACACATTATTCCCAACAAACATTCCCAGGACACTGTCAGCGCAGAGTCCGGTACAGTGTCAAACTCTCTCTACTTTTTAATTTGGAAAGTAAATCTTTCTAGACGCTGACCCAACACTTCCCTGACGGCGAGGTGAGGTCCAGAGTAAAACTCCTTCCACTCTTTCACGATGTGGAGAGGCCGGTGTTAAACAAACTTAAAAATCACACAACACCAGGTTACAGTGGGACAGCTTTATTTGGAGGCACTAACTTTCGGAGCGCTGTTCCTTCATCAGGAAGCTGTATAGGCTACAAATTCTGTGTGTTATAATCTTGCTCCACAACCACCTGATGAAGGAGCAGCGCTTAGAAAGCTAGTGCTTCCAAGTAAACCCGTTGGTCTCTTTTAAATAGACAATGTCTGTCTCTCGTTTTTAAACTGAAATTATATCCCCATCGAGCATTCCCAGGATCAGGATCAGGATCAGGGGCAGGGACAGCACGGGGTTAGTTACCGAACAAAGCTCCCACTCCTGAGAATTGTAATGGTGCCGAGTAAAGGTAAATATGAAGAAAAAGCGTTTATGTTTGTGAAAATGTACTGCAGGAACATACATATTGATGGCAGATTTAAAATGGAAATGCTGAAAGTACTGGCCTATAACTACAATGGCACTGTTTTACCCTGGGCCATCCAGTTCCATATCACCCTCAGAAAGACCATCATGCATTAAATGGCTGTTGGTCAGTAATAACTTAGTCCCATCACTCGACTCCAGTTCTACCAGGACCAATGGTCTCCTGACCTCATCACTGCCTTGGTTATGGATACAAGGTAGAAGGCCCAGAGCTGACTTGAGAGTGACTGCCCTTGACATCAAGGCTGCATTTGACCCCAAATATGGCACCAAGCAGTCTTAGTGAACTTGTAATCGGGTCGTGGGGTGTGTGTTTATCCTGGTGCCAGTACATCATTCCCACCACACAAATCAATAACATCACCATCCCACTACTGACATCTTAATGGTTACCATTACAAAGAAACTGAACTGAATCTAATGGGGTTTCAGTGATGCTAATGCCATCAACTGCCAAAGGAGATGGTCATTACTTGGTTGTTTTATGAAGTGAATGCTACTTGTCACTTATTAGCCCAAGCCAGATGGTCACTGATGTCTTGCTGTGCATGTGGGTGTGGGCTGCTTCAGTATCTGTGGAGTTGTGAATGGTGCTGAACACTGTGCAATCATCAGCGAACATCCCATTGCCGACCTCAGGATGAAAGGAAGCAGCTGAAGGTGATCGGACACTATCCCGAGGAGCTCCTGAAGCTGAGATGATTGCAGCCACCTTCATAATGATTCCCATACAAAGTGTTAGAGGTGGTCAGAGAGCAGGATTTCTGTAACAAGGCTCTCCCCACCTTCCCCCAAGGAGCTGCTTGGCTCCATAATAACCATGTGGGGCATGGTCCAGAATAAGCCCAAATCCACTGAGGCTGGTTCTTTACCCAGGCTCCTGGAAATGATTTCTTCTTTGCTACAGCTCACCACTTTCTGGGAACATCTGACTTCCTCATTGCTGCATGTTTTGTTAATCGCACGTCCCATCCACTGTCCCACATGCTGGCCATCCTGGGCCACCCAATAATGCTTCTGTTTGGGGTCGGGTGGATGGGGGTTAGAGGGGGTATCCCTCTGTGGGCCTGTCGGTGAACAGACCAGGATCCTGCTGAATGGGCTGATTGGCCCAGAATCAGCTGGCCACACCCCAATTCTTCTCTCTCTCACACTCTCTCTGAATATTTATTCAGAAGCAAGGAGCTGAATATTTATGTCCTGACAGAAATTGTTTACTACACCAAATTGGAAGATGTGGCTTTATGAACATTGACACAGCTCAGTCTCTGATACAATAAAACATTCCTGTCCACAAGATAAAGAATACAATATTATCACGTCCGTGAGCAGCAGGTCAAGGCTACAGCTTTGATATGGTCCATGTCTGTGTCAGCGAAGGTGGGGCTGAGAACCCAAACCCTAACCACAACCAATGGCAAACTCTGATCCAAACTCACGTGTGGCATGAACCTGTGTGTCACCATTTGGGAAGTTGGCATCCAGCACCTCGCCACGTTCTTTACTGATGTTTTCAATACAAAAGAATAGTTCACCCCAAAATTTACACATTGAATCTGACTTAGATGTGAGACTCTTTTGATATGTCATTCATCACCACCACTGTCCCTGTCAAACACTCCCAGGTAAGATACAGCATGGGGTTAGATGCAGAGTCAAGTTCCTTCAACATTGTCCCCGATCAAACACTCTCAGCACAGACTTAGAGAAAGTAAGGATCTGTCTACTGTTTTAAATTGAAAGTAAAGCTTCCTTCTGATTGTCCCATCAAACGTTCTTGGAGAAGGGACAGCTCAAGCTTAGATACAAAGCAAAACTCCCTCTTCTGTTTTAAACTGACTTTAAATAGAAAGTAAAACTTCTATTTGGCGTGAGTAAATCTCCTTCTACTTTTAATCAAAACTAAAGCTAGCTCCGCACTGTCCTCATCAAACACTCTCAGGGCAGGGACAGCACAGCGTAACATACAGTGTGAAGCTCTCTCTACACTGTCCCCATCAAACACTCTCAGGGCAGGGACAGCATGGTGTTAGATACAGAATGAAGCTCCATCCACTTTTTTAAACAGGAAGTAAAGCTCCCTCTACTCATTTAAACTGAAGTTAAAGTTCTCTTTTATTCTTTTCAATTTTTAGTTTAGTCTCAGGTACACTCCCAGAACTAGGACAGCACAGCGTAACATACAGTGTGAAGCTTCCTCTACACTGTCCCCATTAAACACTCCCAGGACAGGGACAGCACGGGGCTGGATATTTCACTGACCCTACAATGCACCATGTCACATGCTTCCCTCACTTGATGAGAATTTCAACCAATATTTAACTGTGCAGACAGAGAAACAAAATAAACGATTCAAGTCCAATTTGACTTCTCTTCAGAACTCCAATAGATACCACCAGACCTTCTGAGTTTCTCCAGTGTTTTCTATTTTTATTCAGATGGGTTTGAGCTATGGGGAGAGAGTGATTAGGCTGGAGCATTGGAGGCTGACGAGTGACCTTATAGAAGTTTATAAAATCATGAGTGGCATGAATAGGTGAATAGCCAGGTCTTTTCCCCAGGGTAAGGGAGTCCAAAGCTAGTTGGCATAGGTCAAAAGTGAGAGGGGAAAGATTTAAAAGAGACCTAAGGAGTAACTTTCATAGCGAATGATGTGTATATGGAATGAGCTGCCAGAGGATGTGGTGGAGGCTGGTACAACTACAGCATTTTAAAGACATCTGGATGATCTGAGTAGGAATGGTTTAGAGGAGTATGAACCAAATGCTGGCAAATGGAACTAGGTGAGATTGGGATGGCTGGTTGGCATGGACGAGTTGGACCGAAGGGTCTGTTTCGGTGCTGTATGACTCGGATGCTAACACCAGCATCCAAAGAATTTTAGGCTGTTTTGGTGTTGGAAGCCGTTGTCCATAAACCAAGACAGCATGGTTTTTTAGTTTACACAGAATCTTCAAAGTTGGAAAGAGAAGTAAACAATTTCTTCCCATTTGTGATTTAAATCACGGTCCTTGAGCTAATCAGAACTGTTGAAACATCTGCGTTTCCCAATCATCAAAGATTCAAATCATTGGCTTGAATGTTTTTTGTTAGTGCACATGCTGAATGTCAGAAGGGTAGTTCAGATAACAACCCATATTCTTACACTGCGAATTGTAACCTGGTCATCTCAGATTCATGTTGTTGACTACCCCCTTGAAAAGAGTGACGATATCTGATTCATGTTGTCTGTTTGTGCCACAGGTTATGGATGCATACAATGGTGCCTTCTAGATTAGGATAATGATTAAATCACAGGTCACTTGTTTAAAATCAGAGTTTCAATAGACAATAGGTGCAGGAGTAGGCCATTCTGCCCTTCGATCCTGCACCACCATGCCATCATCCTCAATCAGTATCCTGTTCCTGCCTTATCCCCATAACCCTTGATTCCACTATCCTTAAGAGCTCTATCCAAGTCTTTCTTGAAAGTAGCCAAAGACTTGGCCTCCACAGCCTTCTGGGGCAGAGCATTCCACACACCCACCACTCTCTGGGTGAAGAAGTTCTCCTCAACTCTGTCCTAAATGGCCTACCCCTTATTTTTAAGCTGTGTCCTCTGGTTCGGGACTCACCCATCAGCAGAAACATGTTTCCTGCCTCCAGAGTATCCAATCCTTTAATAATCTTATACATCTCAATCAGATCCCCTCTCAGTCTTCTAAACTCAAGGGTATACAAGCCTAGTCACTCCAATCTTTCAACATAAGATAGTCCCACCATTCCAGGAATTG
>NC_057737.1:51153864-51155339 GCF_004010195.1 Chiloscyllium plagiosum | reverse complement strand
ACTACATCTACTGGATCTCCCTTGTCCATCTTCAGAGTTACATCCTCAAAAAATTCCAGAAGATTAGTCAAGCATGATTTCCCCTTCATAAATCCATGCTGACTCTGTCCTATCCTGTTACTACTATCCAGATGTGTTGTAGTTTCATCCTTTATAATAGACTCCAGCATCTTTCCCACCACTGAGGTCAGACTAACTGGTCTATAATTTCCTGCTTTCTTTCTTGCTCCTTTCTTAAAAAGTGGCACAACATTAGCCACCCTCCAATCCGCAGGAACTTATCCAGAATCTATCGAACTCTGGAAAATAATCACCAATGCATCCACGATTTCCTGAGCCACCTCCTTCAGTACCCTGGGATGTAGACCATCAAGTCCCGGGGACTTATCAGTCTCAATTAGTTTCAGTTAGTTTCCTGATACCTTGAGTATAAAATTGATGTTATTAAGCATTTGCTAGTGAGAGAATTTATCTCCTAATGAACAAGGCTCTTCAACAACACCCACCCAATAAGTTTAACCTGAATCAATGTGAAGTGCCTCTTTGTAGGTTAAGTTTCATCTTGTACTGTATTTAAACTCATAAACTCATAAAGAAATTAACATTGTTTGAGATGGTAATGCATATGCTGCTCAGGTAAATGTACATTGCTGTGTAAATATTTATTTTAGCACAGCACCATTCAAGTAACCAATGAGGGGGCCTGCACAATGATTAAAAAGGCATTCTTACATTCTACTAGAAGAATGTGAGACTGCAAATCCTGGAGAACAGAGTCGAAGAGCGTGGTGCTGGAAAAGCACAGCCAGTCAGGCAGCATCTGAGGAGCAGACAATTCAGCTCTTCATCTTCTGCTCCTTGGATGCTGCCTTACTGGCTGTGTTTTTCCAGCACCACACTCTTCAACTCTTGCTGTCTGTTTTAACATTTTATCAATAAACCCCCAAAAAACGTCTGTTCCTCATTTTTATTTACAAATCAAAAATACAAAGTGTGACGCGTGGCACCAACAACTTACATTTATACAGTTCTTTGAGTGTGGTAAAGCTGTGCCAAGGTACATTAAAAGGATGTTAGAAAATAAAATTGAGACAGAACCACATGAGGAGGAACCCAAAAGTTTGGTGGAAGAGGTTTAGTAAGTAATATTTCAGAGTAACTGAGAGGTGGAGGGTGGGAATTCCAGACTGTAGGGTCCAGGTTGCTGAGTAAGTAATCAGAGAGGTCAGAGCAGAATTGGCCATTCAGCTTGCTGAACCTGTCCATTGTTTAATAACAACAGGACTGGTCTCATTTTGGCCCCAACCCCACTTGCTTGTCTGTTATCCCCCCTCTTACCTCAAACCCTTGACAAGTACCTTGTCCATCACAATTCTGTCTAAATCACTCCTAAATATATTTAATGACCCAGACAGCACATGTCTTGCTCTTTCTTTCTCTCTCTCTCTCTCTCTCTCTCTCTCTCTCTCTCTCCC
>NC_057737.1:51151277-51153762 GCF_004010195.1 Chiloscyllium plagiosum | reverse complement strand
CTCCTCCCCTTCCCCCTCTCCTCCCCTTCCCCCTCTCCTCCCTCTCTCTGGAATAAAATTCAACAAGAATCTCTTTGTCTCTGTCTTCAATGGGACAACTTTAATTTTTGGTCCATATTTCTGGACTGTCCCATCAGGAGGAACATGGCCTCTGTATCCACCCTATTACATTCTCTCAGGATCTATAAGATCTCCAACCTCTCATTTTCCAGAACTCTTCAACTTGCCCAACCTTTCCCAATAGATAATTCCTGGGGTAAGCGAGTTAAGTGTGACATTGGAAATTTGAAACCAGCACCATCATAAATGCAGCCATTTCTTTAATAAACACTGGGCACAGCCCGTCGGAACCTGAATTATCCGATCTCCATTTCAATCATTTATCAATTGTTTTCCCCCTCAGAATTGTGGTTGCTTTGAGTTTGAGCCTCCCTTTTACCTCTTGGTTTTTGAGTATGTTTGGGATTGTTGATGTCTCCTGCACCGGAGGCTGTTGTGGATCACTTGTTCAACATTATTATTGTCCTTTTTTCCCAATTATTGATTCCCTAGGCTCTAAAGGATCAATTCTTACATTTGCTGTACTTTTCCTTTTAAATGCTTTTATATTTCCACTTTATCTTAAATTAGATTTTTACTTTTAGTCAATCTTTGCTGGTTTCCAAGTTCCACCCAATATTTTGACTTGACACTCCTCTTTGCAATATTGTACAGTTTTTCTTTTAATCTAATATTAATCTTAATGTTATTAATAAGCTATGGATGATACATTCTTCTCAAACCTTTCTTTTTAAAGTAACATATCTTTGGGATTATAGACTATCTCATTAAGCGGCTTCCACTGCTCCACTTTGTAAGTTCTACTCAGCTGTGCCCTGTAATTGCCTTTTAAATGAAACTTAAATCCAACTCAAAACTTCTTAACTTTAAACTGGATATGCAATTCCATTGTTATGATCACTATTACCGAAAGTCTCTTTTACTGTGAGGTCATTAATTAATCCTGTCTCATTACAAATTTAAGATCTAAAATATTCTGTCCCTGATTGACACAATAAAATACTGCTCAAAGAAATTGCACTGACTACAAAATATGAATTCAGTAGATGGTTTTAATTGAATAAGTAAGAAGAAACTGTTTCTCATGGTAGGAGGGTCTCAGTAACCCGGGGGAACAGGTTTAAGGTGATTGTAAAGAACTGGAGTGGAACCTTTTTAATGAAGTGAGTTGTCATCGTGTGAAAGGGCAGGTACAGCACTAACATCCAAATGAGAATTGGAGAAATATATGGAGGCAAGGAAATTGTGGTACTCGAGAAAGTGGATAATTGGATAACTTTATAAAAACCAGGGTATTATCTAAACAGAGAATGACTGCAGAATTCTGAGGTGCAGAGGGACTTTTGTGATGAGTGAATCACAATGTTAGTGTGCAGGCATAAGAAGTAGTTAAGAAGGTTAATAGATGCTATATGTTATTCAAGGAATTGAACATAAAACTGAGAATTTTATGATTCAGTTGTACAGGGCATTGGTGAGACCACATCTCAAATATTATACGCAGTTTTTGGTCTCCTTATTTAAGGAATAATGTCAATTGTTTGGAGAGGAGATTTACTGCATTGATCCCTGGAATTAATGTGTTGTCTTATGTAGAAAGGTTAGACAGACTGGGCTTGGTTCTGCTGGAGTTTAGAAGAGCAAGGAGTGACTTGATCAAAGTCACAGAATCTCAGAATTGTTATATGCAGAGGAAGCTGTATACGATCCTGAACGGTCTTGGTAATGTGTCTGTGGAAAGGATATGTTTAAGGTAGACATAATTAGATTCTTGTTAGTCAAGGGAATCAAAGATTCCTGGAGCAGATTCACAAACAGATCAGCCATGAGTATTATTGAATGCTAGCAGGTCTTGAGGGGCTGAATGGCCTATGTCTGCTCCCAATTTGCATGTTCATGAAAGGAACTACACCAACATGTTAGACTCTGTATCATTCTGTACTAGATGAACAATCTTTATGCCAAATACTATTCTGTCTTTATTTTTTGTTAAATGTTGAAAAATCTGCTTCTAATTGTGATAAGCCTGTTTTGTCAGTGAAGCATTTTGTGTGCACAAACTTGTCTGACAATTTAGGAGGATTGTAATCTAACAGACATTCCAGTTATTTTCTGCGTTCAGTGATTAACTAGCTGTGACGAACTGATGGAAACTTGAACATTTAATCAGCTCCTCAAATGGTCACCGATTACAGGGAGCAGTTGCGCAGTGCTGTGCTGCCTTATTCAGTAAACCTGTCTCCATGGATCATTGAGCGTTTCTTTAAATGTTGTAAGCCCCTTGTCAGTTATATCAGTCCCTGTGGAGAAAGTGAGGACTGCAGATGCTGGAGATCAGAGTCGAGAGTGTGGTGGTGGAAAAGTGCAGCGGGTCAGGCAGCATCCGAGGAGCAGGAGAGTCAACGTTTCGAGTAAAAGCTCTACA
>NC_057737.1:51145581-51151151 GCF_004010195.1 Chiloscyllium plagiosum | reverse complement strand
GTGTGTGGGGTGGTGGGGGTGTGGGGAGATGAGGAAACTGGTGAAATCGTCATTGATTCCATGTGGTTGGAGGGTCACAAGGTAGAATATGAGGCTTTCTTCCTCCAATTGTCGGGTGGTTTAGACTTGAATGTACTTGGCAGAGTGGGAGGAGGAGTTAAGTGTTCAGCCAAAGGGCAGTGGGGTTGTTTAGTGTGTGTGTCCTGGAGATGTTCTCTGAAATGTTCCACAAGTTGGCGTCCTGTCTCCCCAATGCAGAGGAGACCACATTGACAGTAACAGACACAGTAGATGATGTGAGTGGAAGTGCAGGTAAATCTTTCTCTGATGTGGAAGGATCCTTTGGGACCTTGGATGGAGTGAGGGGGGAGGTGTGGGTGCAGGAGTAATACCTCTTGCTGTGGCAGGGGAAGGTGCAGGGAGTGGAAGGTGAGTTGGTGGGGGGTGCGGACCTAACGAGGGAGCCATGGAGACAATGGTCTCTGCGGAATACAGATATGGGGAGGCAAATATATCTCTGGTGGTGGGGTCTGACTAGGTGGCAGAAATGGCGGTGGATGGTGCATTGCATCCAAAAGTTGAAGGGGTGGAAGGTGACGACCAGGGGGGGTTCTGTCCTTGTTGCGATTGGAGAGGTGGGGTTCAAGGGCGGAGGTGAGGGAAGTGGAGGAGATTCACTGGAGGGCATCGTTGACCATGTGGAATGGGAAAATTGTGGTCCTTGAAGTATGAGGCTATCTGGAGTGTAAAACCTGCGACCACACCTCTATGTTCTGGAGTGGAGTTGCTCCTCCTGGGAGTAGATGCGGCAGAGGTGGAGGAAGTGGGAGCAAGGAATAGTGTTTTTATTGGAGGGGGAGTGGGCGGAGGTGTATCCCAGGTAACTGTGGGAGTCGGTGGATTTGACGTAGATGTCAGTGTTGAGTCAGTTGCCGGAAATGGTGACAGAGAGGTCCAGGAAAAGGAGGGTGGGGGGGGGGGGTGTTCAAGATGGGCGGGTGTATTTGAGGTCAGGGTGGAAGGTGTTGGTGAAGTAGATAAACTGTTCAACCTCCTTGTGGGAGCACAAGGTGGCGGTGATGCAGTCATTGATGTAGCGGAGGAAAAGATAAAGAATGGTACCGGTGTAACTGCGGAAGATGGACTGTTCCACATACCTGACAAAGAGACAGGCATAGCTGGGGCCCATGGCTACTCCTTTTATCTGAAGGAAGTGAGAGGATTCAAAGAAGAAATTGTTGAGAGTGAGGACCAGTTCAGCCAGGCGGATGAGGGTGTCGGTGGAAGGGTACTGGTTGGGACGGCAGAAGAGAAAGAAACGGAGTGCTTGGAGGCCTTTGTTGTGGCGGACAGATGTGTACAGGGACTGGATGTCCATGGTGAAGATGAGGCATTGGGGCCCAAGAAACCAAAAGTCACGGAGGAGGTGGAGGGTGTAAGTGGTGTCCCGAATGTATGTGGGGAGCTCCTGGACTAAGAGGGATGCAGAGTCAAGGTATGCAGAGAGGGGTTCGGTGAAGCAAGAACAGGTGGAGACAATGGGTTGACCGATGCAGTCAGGTTTGTGAATTTTGGGTAAGAGGTAGAACCGGGAAGTGTGGGGTTCCCAGACTGAGATGGAGGCTATGGATAGGAGAACCCCTGAGGTGATGGGGGTGTGGAGGGAGAGCTCCTGAAGTGATGAGGGTTTGGATGGTCTGGGAGGTGATGGTTTGGTGATGGGAGGTGAGGTTGTGGTTGAAGGGACATTACAATGTTTGCAATTTTGCACCTGGCTTCAACGGTGTAGAGGTTGGTGTGCCAAACTACCAGTTCGCCCCACTCCCCCACTCGTTTGATAGTGAGGTTGGGGTGGAGTAGAGGGCTGCACGTTTCAAGAGTGAGAGGTTGGAGTGGGTGAGGGGGTTGGACAGGTTGGGGCAGTCAATGTCATGGCAGTCGATTAGATTCTCTACAGCATGGCCCAACAAGTCCACACCAACCCTCCGAAGAGCAACCCACCTAGACCCATTCCCCAAATTTACCTCTTCACCTAACACTACAGGCAATTTAGCAAGGTCAATTAATCTAATCTGCACATCTTTGGACTGTGGGAGGAAACCCGGAGCACCTGGAGGAAACCCATGCAGAAGATGCAGACAATGTCCCAAGGCAGGAATTGAACCCGGGTCCCTGGTGCTGTGAGGCAGCACTGCTAACCACTGTGCTACCGTGCTGACCAGTAGTTGGAAATAAAGAGATTGAGGGAGGGAACATGCCAGCACAGGGTATCCAAATGAATGGAGTATGTTGGAGGTGGGAGAAGGGGTCGTCTGAGGGTGAGCGGGAGTCCTGATGGAAAAAGTAAGTACAGAGGTGGTGGAAGAAAAGTTCAGTGTTGCAACATATATGGATTTGTTGATGTGGGAGCATAGGGGGATGAATGTGAGGCCTTTACTGAGGACTACATTCATCCTCAGTGAGGGAGGAGGTCTGGGGGAATGGTGAAAATACGGCAGGTTTGGGAGCTCGGGGCTGGAATTGGGAGTGGGGGCAGATGCTGTCTCTGGAGTGGGTGTGGTCATAGTATAGTGAGTGATATCACCAAAGGAAGTGACACACAAAAAGTGGGTCGGGGGCTGGTGCAGAAGTGGTGCATTTGGTGGCATCTGCAGGGGCAGAAGTGGTATTCCATGTGACGTTCGAGGTTAGCTGCTTGTTTGCCAGTGGTACGCTGGTGAGTGACATCGATGGGGTTGAAAGTGGCTTGGGGGTGGATTTCACCGTGGTTTTGGTCATGGTTGTCTTGGTGGCGATTGTGGAGATGGTATAGTCATCGATGGCCGGGGTCTGTCGGGTGGTGGGGGCAGGAAGTGATGTCATCATTTGCCGTGCCGATGGTGGCTGTAGCGACCGTGTGGCTAATGGTTTAAGAGCAGTTCTGGAGGCTGGGAGAAAGTTCTGGAATGATCGAGGAATCCCAAGTTTGGAGGCAAGTCCGTGAAAACTTGCATTCCTTGATGTCAGATAGGCTGCAAAAAAAAAACACTTGTTGAATGTGTGGATTTTTCTCACGATGAAGAACAGCAAGGGTCCTTCGCAGGGCAGGGAGAGTGTAGCCCTGAGCTGGGGCAGGGCAGGGAGAGTGTAGCCCTGAGCTGGGGCAGGGCAGGGAGAACATAACACATAGAAAAATACAGCACAGATCAGGCCCTTCAGCCCACGGTGTTGTACCGAGGATTAATCCTAATCTAAAATAAAATAACCTAACCTACTCACCCCTCAATTCATTGCTATCCATGTACATGTCTAGCAATCGCTTAAATATCCCAAATGACTCTGCTTCCACCACCACAGCTGACAACACGTTCCATGCATTCACAACTCTCTGCGTAAAGAACCTATCTGTGACATCTCCTCTATACCTTCCTCCTAACGCCTTAAAACTATGACCCCTCGTCCCAGTCAATCCTGCCCTGGGGTAAAGTCTCTGGCTATTGACTCTATCCATTCCTCTCATTACCTTGTATACCTCGATCAGGTCTCCTCTCTTCCTCCTTCTCTCCAGCGAGAAGAGTCCGAGCTTAGTCACCCTCTCTTCATAAGACAAGCCCTCCAGTCCAGGCAGCATCCTGGTAAACCTTCTTTGCACCCTCTCCAAAGCCTCTGTATCTTTCCTATAGTAGGGCAACCAGAACTGGACACAATATTCCAAGTGTGGTCTCACCAGGGACTTGTAGAGCTGCAGCAAAACCTCGCGGCTCTTAAACTCGATCCCCCTGTTAATGAAAGCCAAAACACCATATGCTTTCTTAACAATCCTATCCACTTGGGTGGCAACTTTGAGGGATCTATGCATTTGAACACCCAGATCCCGCTGTTCCTCCACACTACCGAGAATCCTATCTTTAATCCTATAGTCCGCATTCAAGTTCGACCTTCCAAAATGCATCACTTCGCATTTATTCAGGTTGAACTCCATCTGCCATTTCTCAGCCCAGCTCTGCATCCTGTCTATGTCACACTGCAGCCTGCAGTAGCCCTCTATACTATCAATGACATCTCCAACCTTTGTGTCATTGGCAAATTTACTAACCTACCCCTCAACCTCCTCATCCAAGTCATTTATAAAAACTACAAAGAGCAGAGGCCCAAGTACAGAACGCTGCGGGACCCGACTCAACACTGACCTCTAGGCAGAATACTTTCCATCTATAACCACTCTCTGCCTTCTGTCAGCCAACCAATTCTGAATCCAGATTGCCAAATTTCCCTGTATCCAATACTTCCTCACTTTATGAATGAGCCGACCATGGGGACCCCAATCAAATGCCTTGCTGAAGTCCATATACACAACATCCACTGCTTGACCTTTGTTGACCTGTCTTGTCACCTCCTCAAAGAACTCAATAAGATTTGTGAGGCATGACCTGCCCCTCACAAAGCCTTTAATCATGCTATGCTTTTCCAAGTAGTCATAAATCCTACCCTCAGACTTCTTTCCAAAACTTTGCTGACAGACTTAGAACATAGAACATAGAACACTTTGCTGACAGACTTAGAACATAGAACATAGAACAATACAGCACAGAACAGGCCCTTCGGCCCACAATGTTGTGCCGAACTTCTAACCTAGATTAAGTACCCATCCATGTACCTATCCAAATGCCGCTTAAAGGTCGCCAATGATTCCGACTCCACCACTCCCACGGGCAGCGCATTCCATGCCCCCAACACTCTCTGGGTAAAGAACCCACCCCTGACATCTCCCCATAACCTTCCACCCTTCACCTTAAATTTACGTCCCCTTGTAACACTCTGTTGTACCCAGGGAAAAAGTTTCTGACTGTCTACTCTACCTATTCCTCTGATCATCTTATAAACCTCTATCAAGTCACCCCTCATCCTTCGCCGTTCCAACGAGAAAAGGCCGAGAACTCTCAACCGATCCTCGTACGACTTCCTCTCCATTCCAGGCAACATCCTGGTAAATCTACTCTGCACCCTCTCCAAAGCTTCCACATCTTTCCTAAAGTGAAGCGACCAGAACTGCACACAGTACTCCAACTGTGGCCTAACCAAAGTCCTGTACAGCTGCAACATCACTTCACGACTCTTGAATTCAATCCCTCTGCTAATGAACGATAATACACCATAGGCCTTCTTACAAACTCTATCCACCTGAGTGGCAACCTTCAAAGATCTATGTACATAGACCCCAAGATCCCTCTGTTCCTCCACCTGACTAAGAACCCTACCATTAACCCTGAATTCCGCATTCTTATTTGTTCTTCCAAAATGGACAACCTCACACTTGGCAGGGTTGAACTCCATCTGCCACTCCTCAGCCCAGCTCTGCATCATATCTAAGTCCCTCTGCAGCCAACAACAGCCCTCCTCACTGTCCACAACTCCACCTATCTTCGTATCATCTGCAAATTTACTGACCCACCCTTCGACTCCCTCATCTAAGTCATTAATAAAAATTACAAACAGCAGAGGACCCAGAACTGATCCCTGCGGAACTCCACTTGTAACTGGGCTCCAGGCTGAATATTTACCATCTACCACCACTCTCTGACCTCGACCGG
>NC_057737.1:51131629-51142628 GCF_004010195.1 Chiloscyllium plagiosum | reverse complement strand
AGGTTAGAGGAGGAGGTTGGGAGGGAGGCCCTACGGAAGTAGGACCTGGGGTCTAGAACACACCCACTCAAATACTAATCGCTTACCTTCCCGCCCAGCTATGCGCTCCAACCTCACTTCCGCTGCTCCCACTCAAATGACCGTTGGTGATTAAAGGGTGAGTATTTATACTCACAGTTCTCCTTCCCGGCTGCCCCTCTGTTTGCCGTCACTTCCTCTGCTGCTCCCGCTCTTTTTGTGAAGAGAGAATAAAAAACACCGCTGCCCGCTACAGGTAAGTAATTTTGAAACAAACTGTTTTACCTTAGCTGTAGTCTCCCGGGTTCGCCTTTACTCGGCCGCTGCTCCCACTCAAAAAAAAAAGACTTAAGACTGACTGGTCTGTAATTGCCAGGGATTTCCCTATTCCCCTTCTTGAAACAAGGAACATCATTGACCTCCTTCCAATTCTCATGGAGAGTGAGGAGGTAAAGATCCTCACCAGCAGTTTAGCAACCTTCTTTCTCACTTCCTGGAGCAGCCTAGGATACATCTGGTCTGGCCGTGGGGACATATCAATATTAATGTTTGCCAACATTTCCAGCACATCAACTTCATCAATCTTGATCTATTCAAGCCTCTTTCCCACCTCCTCGAAGTTCTCATTCACAATAAGGTCGCTTTCCTTCGTGAAAACTGAAGCAAAAAACTCATTTTGGGCTTCCCCTATCTGCTCATACTCCACGCACAAGTTCCCTCCGCTATCCCTGACCGGCCGTACCTTCTCTCTGATCATTGTCTTATTCCTCCCATATGAGTAAAATACCTTTGGGTTCTCCCTAATCCTTCTTGCCAAGTCTTTTTCATGGCCCCTCCTGGCTCTCCTCAGTCCATTTCTGAGCTCCTTTCTAGCAAGCCTGTAATCCTCTAAAGCTGTGCTAGATCGTTGCTTCCTCCACCTTACATAAGCTGCCTTCTTCCTTTTGACGAGAAGTTCCTCTGTTCTCATCATCCAAGGTTCATTAATCTTCTTACCTGTCACAGAGGAACAAATTTGTGCGTCACTCGCAAGAACTGCTCCTTAAATAGTCTCCACATGTCTGCTGTGCCCTTTCTGTGGAACAATTGCTCCCAGTATGTACTTCCCAACTCCTATCTGATAACATCATAATTTCCTTTTCCCCAATTAAATATCTTCCCTCGGTAGCTGCTCCTTTCCCTCTCCAAGGTTATGGTAAATATGAGGCAGTTGTGGTCACTGTCTGAGAGTGTGACCCTGAGCTGGGGCAGGGCAGGGAGAGTGGGTGGTGGTACATGGTCCCATTTATCTCTCAGCCCCCTTACCCCCTCATTCCTGATGAAGAGTTTATGCTTAAAACATTGACTCTCCTGCTCCTGGGATGCTGTCGGTCTGGCTGTGATTTTCCAGCACTACACCTTTTGACTACATCATTCCCTGTGTCAGGTTGAGAGTTGAGGGTTGAGGAATGCCCCCTTCGATTATAAAGGAGTCTGGTGCTGAAAGCCCCAACCTGAGTTTTTAAAAGATCCTTTAGCAGAGATAGTGAATGCTCTGGTTGTGATCCTTCCCAGTTGCTTGATTCTAGACTGTTCCCAAGCAGATTGCGATCACTGAGAAGAGTAAGGCAGGCCAGTCAACGTGAACATCAAAAACAGGCTGAAAACCGTTAACGATGCACTTAGAGCATCGGATGACTATCAAACACAGCGAGCTTTTCTGAAAGGAAAATTGTGTTTGACAAATCTATTACTTTTAATGCAATTCCTTTATTCAAAAAAGGTGGGAGGCAAAAAGCAGGTTTTCTAGAAGGCATTTGATATGGAGCCACATCAAAGGTTACTGTGGAATGTAAAAGCTCATGGTGCAGGGGGTGACAGATCAGCTAGTGAGCAGGATGCAGAGAGTTGGAATAAATGGGTCTTTTTCAGGTTGGCAGGACTTAACGAATAGTGTGCCACGGGGTCAGTGCCAGACCTTCACACTTTACAATTTGGATAAATGATTTGGATGAATGGATTAAAAGTTTAGGAGCTAAATTTGCTGATAACACAGACAGGTAGTGAGTTCTGAAGAGGATGTAAGGAGCCTACAAAGGGATATTGATAGGTTCAGTGATTAAGCAAATATCTGGCAACGAAGTACAGTGAGGGGGAAGTGTGAAATTGGCAGAACGACTTAAAGCATATCCTCCAAATGGAGAGTTTGCAGAACTCTGAAAATAAACAGATCAGAGTGTCCTAATGAAGGTTAGTCTGCAGGTACAGGAAATAGAGGTGCTGGAAAAGCATAGCCAGTCAGACAGCATCAGAGGGGCAGGAGAGTCGACGTTTCAAGCATAAGCTTGATTCCTGATGAAGAGCCAATGCTCAAAATGTTGATTCTCCTGCCCCTCTGATGCTGTCTGACTGGCTATGCTTTTCCAGCACCACGTTCTCGACTCTGATCCCCAACATCTACAGGCCTCACTTTCTCCCAGGTGCAGAAAATAATCAGGAAAGCACATAGAATGTTATTTTAATTGCAAGAGTAGGGAGGTTATGCTTCAGTTGTGTAGGGTTTGGTGAGACTGTATCTGGAGTACTGTTCACGCCACTGGTCACCATCCTTACAGAAGGATGTTAGTGTGTTGGAAGTACTTCAGGGAAGGTTTATGAGACTAATACTTGGAATAAGTGGGTTGCTTTGTGAGGAATGACTGGACAGGCTGGGCCTGTATTCTTTGACATTTAGAAGAATCCAAAGCGACTTAATTGAAAGATATAAGATCCTGAGAAGTCTTCATCGGGTGGATGTGGAGAGGATGTTTCCCCTGGTGGGCGAGTCTAGAATGAGGGCAGCATTTTAAAAATAAAGTGGTCCATTTATGACAGATGAGGGAACATATCTTCTGTTAGATGGTTTAGTGTTTTTGAAATCCCCTTCCTAAAAAGGCAATAGATGCAGAATGTTTAAATATTTTCCAAGCAGAGAGAGATATATTCTTGATTTCCAAGGAGATGAAAGATTCTCAGGGAATGCAGAGTTGAGATTAAATTCTGACCAGCCGTGATTTTGTTGATTAGCAGAGTAGGTTGGAAGGGCTGACTAGCCTCATCTTGTTCCTTGTTTGTATTAGGATTACAATAGCTTTCAGAGTGTGATTTTGGGCAGCATGATGGCTCATTGGTTAGCACTGCTGCCTCACAGTGCCAGGGACCCGGGGTTCAATTCCTCTCTCGGGCTACTGTCTGTGTGGAGTTTGCATGTTCTCCCCATGTCTGTGTGGGCTTCCTCCGGGTGCTCCGGTTTCCTCCCACAGTCCAGAGAATCATAGAGTCGTAGAGATGTACAGTACGGAAACCGACCCTTCGGTCCAACCCGTCCATGCCGACCAGATATCCCAACCCAATCTAGTCCCACCTGCCAGCACCCGGCCCATATCCCTCCAAACCCTTCCTATTCATATACCCATCCAAATGCCTTTTAAATGTTGCAATTGTACCAGCCTCCACCAGTTCCTCTGGCAGCTCATTCCATACACGTACCACCCTCTGCGTGACAATGTTGCCCCTTAGGTCTCTTTTATATCTTTCCCCTCTCACTCTAAACCTATGCCTTCGAGCTCTGGATTCCCCCACCCCAGGGAAAATACTTTATCTATTTATCCTATCCATGCCCCTCATTTTGTAAACCTTTATAATGTCACCCCTCAGCCTCCGACGCTCCAGGGAAAACAGCCCCAGCCTGTTCAGCCTCTCCCTGTAGCTCAAATCCTCCAACCCTGGCAACATCCTTGTAAATCTTTTCTGAACCCTTTCAAGTTTCACAACATCTTTCCGATAGGAAGGAGACCAGAATTGCATGCAATATTCCAACATTGGCCTAACCAATGTCCTGTACAGCCGCAACATGACCTCCTAACTCCTGTACTCAATACTCTGACTAATAAAGGAAAGCATACCAAATGCCTTCTTCACTATCCTATCTACCTGCGACTCCACTTTCAAGGAGCTATGAATCTGCACTCCAAGGTCTCTTTGTTTAGCAACACTCCCTAGGACCTTACCATTAAGTGTATAAGTCCTGCTAAGATTTGCTTTCCCAAAAATGCAGCACTTTGCATTTATCTGAATTAAAATCCATCTGCCACTTCTCAGCCCATTGGCCCATCTGGTCCAGATCCTGTTGTAATCTGAGGTAACCCTCTTCGCTGTCCACTACACCTCCAATTTTGGTGTCATCTGCAAACTTACTAACTGTACCTCTTATGCTCGCATCCAAATCATTTATGTAAATGACAAAAAGTAGAGGACCCAGCACTGATCCTTGTGGCACTCCACTGGTCACAGGCCTCCAGTCTGAAAAACAACCCTCTGTCTTCTACCTTTGAGCCAGTTCTGTATCCAAATGGCTAGTTCTCCCAGTGTTCCGTGAGATCTAACCTTGCTAACCCATCTCCCATGGGGAACTTTGTCGAATGCCTTACTGAAATCCATATAGATCATATCTACTGTTCTACCCTCATCAATCCTCTTTGTCACTTCAAAAAACTCAATCAAGTTTGTGAGACATGATTTCTCACGCATAAAACCATGTTGACTATCCCTAATCAGTCCTTGCCTTTCCAAATATGTGTACATCCTGTCCCTCGGGATTCCCTCCAACAAGTTGCCCACCACTGAGTCAGGCCCACTGGTCTATAGTTCCCTGGCTTGTTTTTACCGCCCTTCTTAAACAGTGGCACCACATTAGCCAACCTACAGTCTTCCAGCACCTCACCTGTGACCATTGATGATACAAATATCTCAGCAAAAAGCCCAGCAATCACTTCCCTAGCTTCCCACAGAGTTATAGGGTACACCTGATCAAGTCCTGGGGATTTATCCACTTTTATGCATTTCAAGAAATCCAGCACTTCCTCCTCTTTATATGGACATTTTTGAAGATGTCACCATCTATTTCCCTACATTGCATATCTTCCATGCCCTTTTCCACAGTAAATACTGATGCAAAATACTCATTTAGTATCTCCCCCATTTTTTGCAGCTCCACACAAAGGCCGCCTTGCTGATCTTTGAGGGGCCCTATTCTCTCCCTAGTTACCCTTTTGTCCTTAATGTATTTGTAAAAACCCTTTGGATTCTCCTTAATTCTATTTGCCAATGCTATCTCATGTCCCCTTTTTGCCCTCCTGATATCCCTCTTAAGTATACTCCTACTTCACTTGATCTATCCTGACTATACCTGACATATGCTTCCTTCTTTTTCTTAACCAAACCCTCAATTTCTTTAATCTTCAGGATTCCTGAAGAAGGGCTTATGCCCGAAACATCGATTCTCCTTCTCCTTGGATGCTGCCTGACCTGCTGCGCTTTTCCAGCAACACATTTTCACCTCAATTTCTTTAATCATCCAGCATTCCCTATACCTACCAGTCTTTCCTTTCACCCTAACAGGAATATACTTTCTCTGGATTCTCATTTCTGAAGGCTTCCCATTTTCCAGCCGTCCCTTTACCTGCGAACATCTGCCCCCAATCAGCTTTTGATTAGATCTGGTCTATCCATTTCCATCATTATTTTAAATCTAATAGAATTATGACCACTGACCCCAAAGTGCTCCCCCACTGGCACGCCAGTCACCTGCCCTGCCTTATTTCCCAAGAATAGGTCAAGTTTTGCACCTTCTCTAGTAGGTACATCCACATGCTGAATCAGAAAATTGTCTTGTACACATTTAACAAATTCCTCTTTATCTAAACCCTTAACACTATGGCAGGCCCAGTCTATCTTTGGAAAGTTAAAATCCCCTACCAATACCACCCTAATATTCTTACAGGGAGCTGAGATTTCCTTACAAATTTGTTTCTCAATTTCCCCAATTCGGGAATGTGCAGGTTTGGTGAATTGGCCATGCTAAATTGCTCATAGTGTTCAGGGATGTGCAGGCGAGGTGGGTTAGTCATGGTAAAGGCAACATTGCGGGGAATAGGGTAGAGGATTGGGTGTGGGTGGGGATGCTCTTTGGAGGGTTGGTATGGGTGAAATCGCCTGCTCCCACACTGTAGGGATTCTGTGGTAGAGTAGATAAAGGGGAATCAATCGATGCAATGTATTTTGAATTTAAGTTGGTTTTAAGGTGCCACACGAAGATCCCATGCAAATAGGAGAGTATATTAACATGGATACAGAATATGGTCCCAGTTTGTGGAATGTCTTTATGACCACTTAAAAAATACATTGTGGAATCATAGAGGAGCAACACTATTTATGATCGAGTGCTGTGTAATAGAGGAGGGTTGGGTAGAAATGTCAGGACAAAGGGTACATTGGGAAATAGTGGTCAGAGGTAGTACCCTCTGTGGGCAGGTGTTTCATGTGTGCATGTGAAACTCTGATCTGCAGGATCATCTGCCAAACAGCCATCTGAGAGGACATCAATTGGTCATCTGTCCAACAGGACCACAAGACATAGTGTCCCACCTTAACTGAAAGCCAGCTGCTCCAGAATCTGGTAATGTGGTGCTGGAGACTGTGACTGCTCCTGGTATAACCCTGCCTGGTTTCCAGGATTGAGGATTGTCCCTGGGATAATCTATGTGTTGTTAAGGGCAGGGTGGATGGGAGCATCTCACAGGCTGGGGTTTAAGAGCATAGGGATAGCAAAGGAAGGACGGTGGAATGGCTGGAAGGCAAGCTGTCCCCCACAATATTGCCGTCCCTCATAATTGCAGGTGAAAGACCCTCACACTGACACACTGTCACATTTGTTTCTCACCTGAGAGTTTTTCTGTTTGGTGCAATAACGTTTTCAGCCTGGGGTTGGGGTAAGAGGAAGGGAATGACTGTCCAATGGCTGTGGAATGACCAATTAAGGCTTTTAATAAGGCCCAGGGTGGGCTGGCTGGCTGTGGGCCCAGGGTGGGCTGGCTGGCTGTGGGGCTTCTTATGTGGGACCAGATGGGTATCAGGCTGAAGGCAGCACACCATCTTCCTCAGCTCCTGTAACCTCAGAAGATTCCACCTCACTATCCAGTTATGCAGCATATTCAGTTTGGGAATTCCATTCAGAATTGTAAACCCACAGCCAATCGTGGTGGCTATGCAGGGAATGCTGACAATTATGGATTGGAAAAATTGACTTAAAGTCTTTGCGTCAGTATTAGTGTGGGAAGCTTCTAAAGAAACCATCCAAGATAATCCATAAAAGTAATTCCACTAAAACAAACTCAATGAGAAAGAACAACTTGGGCATGTGTGGGCATTAAGTTGACACACAGTCTATGTAAGATGGTGAGGGGGTGGGGAACAGAAGTATAGTTTGGAATGGAAGGTGTGAGGGGCTCCTGAGGTTGAACATAATGTGAGAATGAGACAAGAATGACCATTCTTGGCATCAAGGCAGTATCTATGGACTGGTTTAGCTCAGGCTTCTTAACACCATACTTGGAGTCAACTGATATTAGATGGGATGAGCGAGGGCATCAGGAAGCCCTGGCAAAACTGGAATCAAAGAGTATCTGGGTGGGAGGGGGAGTACACTTTCCACTACTTGGAATCATACTGGCACTTAGGAAGATGGTTGTGGTTGTTGTAGGTCAGTCACCTCAGCTCCAGGACATCTCTGCAGGAGTTCCTCAGGGTAGTGTCCTCGGCCCAATCGTCTTCAGCTGCTTCATCAATGACCTTCCCTCATTCATTAGATCAGAAGTGGGGATGTTTGCTGATGATTGCACAATGTTCAGCACATTCACATCTCCTCAGATACTGTTGCAGTCAGAGGCAGGTGTAATCTCCTCAGCTTTAGTATTCTGGCACTGCCCTGTCTCCCTGTGAGGAAAGGGCACATGCAGTGAGCGCGGCCCAGCCTGTCACCCAGCCTTCAGCCTGTCACCCAGCCTTCATTGCTCAAACCATTAGTGCTCAGGACTGGAGTGCAGGTCTGTGTCTCTCTCTCTGGGAAACCCTGAGACTGCTGGACCTGCTCTCTCTATGGCAGACAACAAGCTGCCCACTAAAGGACCAATCAGTCCCATGCCAGAGGCAGCAGGGTGCCCATCACGTAGCCTCACTACTGCAGCGTTTGCGTAGTGAGAGCCATTGCTTCTCACATTCCCTTCTGCTGTCCCTCACACTGCCTCCCCCTGCTGGGGCAGAGCATGTGCCTAGCTTCCGGCAGCCCGCTCCCGAGTATCACCAGCCTGGACCATAACTCCCTCAGCCTGGACGGCACAGCTGCTCAGTGGTGAGCATTACTGCCTCACAGTCTGAGGGATCTGATTTCAATTACAGCCTCGGGTGTGGACTTAACACATTCTCTGCATGTCTGTGTGGGTTTCCTCCCACAGTCCAAAGATATGCAGGTCAGGTGAAGTGGCCATGCTAAATTGCCCATAGCGTTAGTGCATTAGTCAGAGGGAAATGGGTCTGGGTGGGTTACTCTTTGGAGGGTTGGTGTTAGGCCAAAGGGCCTGTTTCCACACTGTAGGAAATCTAATCTAATCTACAGATGTGTACATTAGGTGGATTAGCCGTGGTAAGTGCAGGGTTACATGGATAGGATAAGTGGGGGGCTAGTCTGGGTGGGATGCTCTTTCAAGAGTCAATGTGGACTTATTGGGCTGAATGGCATGTTTCTACACTGTAGGGATTCTATGATTCTGTGTAACCCCCTCAGCTGACTGTGGTGCTGTGGTAGTGAGGTGTGATGACTGTATCAGAGCTGATATGGTGTGCAGCTGGCAGCATTGCAGAGCTCAGGAAAGTGGCTTTTTGATTCATTCATGGGATAAGAGTGTTGCATGATTTATTAATCATTCCTAATTGTCCAAAGGGCAGTTAAAGATAACATGTTACTGAGGGTCTGGAGTCGCATGTAGGCCAGACCAGGTAAGAATGTCAGATTTCCTTCCTTAAAGGACATGAGTGAACCAGATGTTTTTTTACAATGATTGACAGCGATTACATAGTCATCATTAGACTCTTCAATCCAGAATATTTTTATTATTGAGTTCAAATTCTACCATCTTTCATGGTGAGATTCAAACCTTGCTCCCTAGAAATTACCTGGTTCTCTGGATTAATATTCTAGCGGTAATACCACTGTGCCATCACCTCTCATTGGCTACTGATGGAGCTGGTGGAAGATGCTGGTGGGAGTGGCAAGCCCAAGGTAGAGGTGGTGTCCTGGCCGGAGATTGGAGGTGATGTGTAGTGATTGGCATTGGAGCAGGATTACTGTGAGAGTCGCAGAGGGATGGAGATGGAATTTACTCTGTTGTAAGGACAGGGATATCTCCGCATTCCCACAGGGAGTGATCGTGGTCTTCAGCCACCCTTCCTGGCCTTTTTCACCCTTTTACTGGCATTTTTATTTTTGGAGTGAGAGAACAGGAGGGATTGAGTGAATAGCACAGCTGTTAGTGGTGGAGAGAAGGTGGGTGCGTGCCGTGACTGAGTGAGGAGGAGGTGCAGCAGGCATCAGTGAGAGTGGTCAGGTGTGAGCCTTGGGACTAGAGCAGATGGGGGCACTTCCATTCGTGGCATGAAGGTCATTCATTGACCACCTGGCATCTTCCACATATTGGAGACCACATGGACCCATTTGGTAGGGTTCATTTCCTCGTTTTTGCCAGTTCCTGAAAGTGAAATGCAGGACCTTGTGTGTTCATACTTAACTCCCCATACTCTTTCTGACATTTCATTCATTGGGCAGATTCTCGCGTGCAGAGAGTTCCCGCTCTGACTCAGGCAGCGTGGAGTATGACTCTTCCACAGTGTGAAGGAAATTCTTGAAATTGCTGTTGTCACCCTGTCATATGATTCACCTTCACAAGAGTGATGTACATCTGGGAGACTGCTTCCCAATATTCAATCATCATTTCCTCCTTCCCATTGTGTTTCTACAGGGAGACTAGACAAAGCAGGTTGTGCGTAACCTATGCATCCACAGGTGTTCTATAAAGGCTCTCATCCCCATGCTGATTCTCTGATACACCCCCCACCTTGTTTCAGGGGAGTCCTGTCATTTGCTTGGTGTTCTCTTTAATTGGGGAATGTGCTCAGCAGTGGCTCTCTGTCAGTGCTTCCTATTAACACAACCTTTGTTAAAAGGGGTCACCTATTCCCCATTTGTGAATAATTTTTACACTGAACTAACTTCCCTGGAAAAATACCTCCAAATGCTCCAATTTCACATCACGATTGGATTGCTTGCCCTGTAGGATAACCAAATGAATCTGTCCTTATAGTAATTTGTGAAAGCTTTAGACCCAAGTGAGCGAGTTGCTTCAGGGGGCTGTGTTGTGGGGGGTTTACTGTTTACAAAGATGTCAGTGTTATAGTCAGATCTTTGTCCATCAATGCAAAATAGATCTCTACTGAAGTGGCTTCAAGTGGACAGGGCCTGGGAAATGAATATTCAAGACTACACGTGCTATCGTAAGGACAGACTGATGGGCAGAGGGGGTGGGGTGGCCATGTTGGTAAGGGAGGATATTCTGTCCCTTGCGCGGGGGGACCTAGAGTCAGGGGATGTAGAGTCAGTGTGGATAGAGCTGCGAAATACTAAGGGTAAAAAGACCCTCTTTGGAGTCATCTACAGGCCCCCAAACAGTAGTCTGGATGTCGGATGTAAGTTCAAACAGGAGCTGAAATTGGCCTGTCGCAAAGATGTTACTACAGTTGTTATGGGGGATTTTAACATGCAGATAGGCTGGGAGAATCAGGATGGTATTGGACCTCAAGAAAGAGACTTTGTGGAGTGCCTCAAAGATGGATTCTTAGAACAACTGGCGCTGGAGCCGACCAGGGAGAAGGCAATTCTGGATCTGGTATTGTGTAACGAACCAGAATTGGTCAGGGACCTCGAAGTGAAGGAGCCATTGGGAAGTAGTGACCATAATACAATAAGCTTCAATCTGCAATTTGAGAGGGAGAGGGTACAATCGGAAGTGACAATATTTCTGTTGAATAAAGGGAACTATGGAGCTATGAGGGAGGAGCTGACCAAAGTTCAATG
>NC_057737.1:51110817-51129443 GCF_004010195.1 Chiloscyllium plagiosum | reverse complement strand
AGATGAGGAGAAACTTCTTCACCCAGAAAGTGGTGGTTGTGTGGAATGCTCTGCCCCAGAGGCAGTGGAGGCCCAGTCTCTGGATTCATTTAAGAAAGAGTTGGATAGAGCTCTCACGGATAGTGGAATCAAAGGTTATGGAGATAAGGCAGGAACAGGATACTGATTAAGGATGATCAGCCATGATCACATTGAATGGTGGTGCAGGCTTGAAGGGCAGAATGGCCTACTCCGGCACCTATTGTCTATTTTCTAGTAAATAATATTTCAAAGCAAACATTTGTGTGGGTATTGGAAAGGAACTTAGCTATGGAATTAATTGGATGCAGCTATTAGAGTGAGCACTGGCATGATGGGCCAAATGGCCTCTTTCCATTCTGTACCATTCTAAGGATTACATGATACTCCTTGCATCATGTAATATTAAGGCTCCTTACTTTCTAGGAAACAGTTTTATTATCAGCGACTAAAATGGTTCCAGCATATTACACTGATTCCCAGTATTTCAGTGGAACTCTTAAATTCTGCTCTCATTCCTTCTATTATTACCCCAGAACCACAATTGATTTCCCTCTTCATCTTCTGCCTCATTATTTTTCACCTTCATCCCCACCAGCTAAAGCCTGGTGCCATCAGCAAGCATACCTTCCCGAAATGTGGCTGAACTGGCCTCTGGGTCAGGGATGCTGCTCTCTACATACCCATTCCTACCTTCCACACATGAAATACCATTGTAACAGGAAAGTGACAGTCACTGTCCTTCCTCCCCGCCCCAGTTTACAGCGCTCTCCCACGTTTTCTCCATCCCTTTGAGCTGGTCTAATCCAACTCCATGAGCACATCGGTTTAATCTTGTAGAAATCATTCCATTCTGGTGTAGTTCCCAAACATTGGGAGATAGCAGACACGCCCTACTGTATAAGGAAGTAGGAAAGAAGAGAAATATTCAGGATTAGAGGCCTGTCTTCAGTCGTGGCTGAAGTGCTTAACCCTTCAAGGAACACTAGAAAAATCATAATATGATTGGGTAGAGTCAAAGTGGATGTATAAAAGGGACATTGTATTTGACAAATCTTTTGGAGTTTATTTTAGAAAAAAGCAATTGTATGTCCTTCCTTCACTTTAATGCAGTGAACTTCCTGCAGATAGTGTGGTCTGTTCCTCGTCAGGAAGAACATAGTCTGATTCCGTGATCATTTTGTGAAACACAATGTTCTGTCTGCAGTTGGTGACCCTGAGCTTCTGGATCATTTTAATTCTCCACTTTGGTTCTCACTCTGATCTCTCTACTGTCTGTCTCTGGCACAATTCCAGTGAAACCCAACATAACGTTGAGGAACAACAGCTCAACTTTTGATTGTTTGTCTTCACTTTGACTTGATGAGTTTAACAATTTTGCATCATTACCTCCTGCTTTTCCTCCAGACAGCAGCCACTAGTGCTATTTCTGCTGTTCCTGCTTATACTTCCCATAGAACTATGAACATTATGATCCCTATTGATATTATTACTGGACATATCAGCTACTAGGTAGGACCCTTGCTTGATAGATCATATTTGATCTGTTTTAGTTTAGACTAAGAAAATAGTCTCTCAGTAAAGAAACTACAGCAACATAAATACAGTGCTGCAGATTTTGCTTTAATAATGGAACAGGTGCTTATTAAAAGAATTGGAGAAAAGGTCGAATAACCAAACCATCTACTTATAATGCAAGTTCAAAGATTTTCAAACACACACTAAACGTATATTCCCAATTATCTGAAAACACTCCTGTTAATTGAAAGGGAACAGAACAGCTTCTGGAAAGCATCCAAATGACCATTCATACGTTACTTACACCAGAGTCCCTGTATCTAACACCTTGGTAGATTTAAGCCACCTGTAACTTCAACATCCAGTCTAAAACTGCAGATAGCTTTTTCCTGGAGCTATTATATATCTACTTCAATGTAATCAGCTTTAAGTACCTCTTCAGAGTTTTATCTCAGCAGTTGCAATCTGCTGCAAACACTGTCTGTTCACTTTAGGGTAACCTAGGTCACTATATATCCTTCACCTTCTCATAGGCACTGCTCTATGTAGCCATCCTATTCCAAGGATTTCACAGAACTGCACCTGACACAAATTAAAACTTTAAATCCATTTAGATTATGGGTGTTTGCCTTTAAGCTTTCAGTCATGGTAGTCTACAGTAGAAAAAAAGGCCCTTCGAGCCTGTGCTAGCAAACAAGGAGCTAATCCCATTTCCCAACACTTGGCCCATAGTCATGCATATCTTGGCACCACAAATACGCACCGAAATGCTTCTTAAACGTTGAGGGTTTCTGCCTGTAACCTCCTTCCAGGCAGTGAGTTCCAGATACCCAACATCCTCTGGGTGAAAAAAAGTCCTCACATTCCCTTGAAGACACCTGTTTCATCCCTTAAATCTCAGCCCCCAAGACATTTATCCCTCCATTAAGGGGAAAGGTTTCTTCCTCTCTATCCTGTCCATGCCCCCCATAATTTATCCATCTCAGTCATGTTCTCCTCAGTCTTCTCTGCTCCAAGGAAAACAACACCAGTTTGTAAAATCTTGACCCTCTCCAGTACTGTCACATCTCCTTTACAATGTGGATTACAGAACTGCACACGATACTCTTGCCTGTGGCTTAACCAATATTTTATTCAGTTCTTGCATAACCTTACTGCTCTTAAACTGTGCCACCACTAATAATAGCAACTATCCCCTATGCAGTCTTGCCCAGTTTATCTACCTGTCCCTTTACCTAAGGAGACCTGTGTACATGCAGCCAAGGTGCTTCTGTTCTTTGGTGCTTCCCAGGAGCCTACTGATCTTCATGCATTCCCGTCCATGTGCTGCCCAAGTCCATCACCTCACACTTATCCAGGTTGAATTTAGCCCATCTGACCAGATGTTTATATCTCCTGTAATTTAAGACCAGCCTCCTCACCAATTTTCATATAATTTGTGAACTGGGTCCCAATGCTGTACACAGGCTTCCAGTTACCCCATGACCATCACCCTCTGCTTCCTAGGCAAAAGTGAGGACTACAGATGCTGATGAAGGGCTTTTGCCCGAAATGTCGATTTTCCTGCTCCTCGGATGCTGCCTGACCGGCTGTGCTTTTCTAGCACTGCTCTAATCTAGACCCTCTGCTTCCTGCCACTCAGCTGACTCTGGATCCAATTTTCCAAATATCCTTGGATCCCACGGGCTCTTACCTTCACTATCAATCTCCCATGTAGGACTCTGTCAGAAGCCTTACTGAATTCCAGTAAATGACAATGAATGCATTGCCCTCATTTACACACCACGTCAGTCCTTTGGGAAAATTCAATCAAGTTGCTCAGACAAGACATCTCCTTTGCCATTTTTGAGAAGATTTGTAGCTGAGGCTGAGCTGTGAAGGTGGTGATATCATTTCAATGCTATTCAAACTGGAACTCCATCAATAAACACATTTATTTGGACCCCATTTACTAACCTCTGAAAAAAAGAACCGGAAGTGATATCACCCACCACAACATACCAAGAGACATAAATAGAAAGTGGGACAGAACACCAGTGCTCCATCGGAGGCTCACTGATGATGTTACTGAGCATGGTGACGAAACGCCTGTGAACAAATCTAATAGCTCAGCGAGCAAAATTACCACCTGAAGACCTCTCCTTAATGCAACAAGGCTGACTGTTCTTGATTAACCCCTGCCTCTTCAAATGCAGATTAAGTCTGTCCCTCAACTGCTTCCGAAAGTTACCCCACCACTGAGGTTAGATCGACTGGCCTGTAGTTTCTCGGTTTATTCTTTACTCTTTTTTTGAATGACAATAGCACATTGTCTGTCCTCCAGTGTCTGTCACCTCTCCTTGGTCAGAGAGGAATTGAACATTTTTATAAATACCTCTACAATTTCCTTCCTTGCCTGACTCATCAACCTGGGACACATTTCATCCAGCTTTGGACATTTGCTTATTTTAAGCCTGATAGACCACCCAGAAGTTCAGCTGACTATGCTAGTTTCTTTATGTAAATCAGTCCTTTTCCCTGATTTCTATACCTATGTTGTTCCTCTCAAGTGAACACTGACACAAAGTATTCATGTAGGGCTCTACCTATGTACTCTGGCTCCATGCACAATTCACCATTGTGGTCCTTAATGGGCCCGACTTTTCTTTAGTTACCTTTTTACCCTAACATATTTGGAAAATGGTGGTGGCCAGCATGGTTGGCTGGTTTGTGATACAGCCACAAGTTAAACTCACACTGGTAGAGATTAATATGAAGTACTCTTCTCCTTTACCTTTACCTTGTAAAATAACTTAGAATTTATTTTATTTTATCTGCCATTCTCCTTTCAAGACCTGCTTTGTTCTCCGAATTTCCTTTTTAAAATCCCCCAGGCACATTCCATTCCCCAGAAGGGTTTCTGCTGTTCTCAGTTCCTGGTATCTTCCATAGGTCTCCCTGATTTCTGTTTGTCCAATCCTATAGATGCCTTGCTTTCCAGTGTTCACAAGACTTATTGGTCCCTTTTTTTTTATCTTTAATGGTCCCACTTTTTATCTTTAATGGAACATGTTGGCTCTGTACACTCCCTATTTCCATAAGATCAGAATAAATAGCAACAGGAATAGGTTGTTCAGCCCCTCAATCCTGATCTGATTCAATAGGATCAGGGTTGATCAGGCATTCCCCATGTCTACTTTCCTGCCTTTTCCCCATATTCCTAGATTCTCGATCAATCGGGGAATCAATCTCAGTCTTAAATATAAACAAGGACTCTGCCCACACAGCTCTCTGTGCGAAAGAATTCCAAAGATGTACAATCCTCTGAGAGAAGAAATTGCTCCTCATCTCAATCATAAATCAGTGCCCCTTTAAGCTGAGGCTGTGCCCTCTAGTCCTAGTCTCTCCCGTGAGGGGAAACACCCTCTCAGCATTGACCCTGTCAAATCCCTTAAGAATCCCCTGTGTCTCAATGTGATCACGTCTCATTCTCCTAAACTCCATGGAGTAGAGTCCCAATCTGTTTATCTTTTGCTCATAAGACAATCCCTCCATACAGGGATCATTCCTGTAAAGTTTTTCTGAACTGCCTCCAATGAAATGATATCTTTCCTGAAATAGGGGACCAGAGCTGCTCACTGTACTCCTGATTTGGTCTCCCCAGCACCTTGTACAGCTGCAGTAAGATTTCCCTACTCTTCCACTCCAACTCCTTTGAAATAAGGGCCAACATTCTATTAGCCTTCCTGATTACCTGCTGTCCCTGTGTGTTAGCTCATAGAATCCCTACAGTGTGGAAATAGACCCTTCGGCCCAAAAGGTCCACATCTTTGGATTGTGGGAGGAAACCAGAGCACCTGGAGGAAACGCACGCAGACACTGGGAGAATATGCAAACTCCACACAGACAGTCGCCCGAGACTGGAATCGAACCCAGGTCCCTGATGTAAGGCAGCAGTGATAACCACTGAGCCACCGTGCCACTTTCTCTATTTCATGCACATGGGGGCGGCACAGTGGTTAGCACTGCTGCCTTACAGCATCAAGGACCCAGGTTCAATTCCTGCCTCAGGCAACTGTCTGTATGGAGTTTGCACGTTCTCCCCATGTCTGCGTGTGTTTCCTCCGGGTGCTCCGGTTTCCTCCCACAGTCCAAAGATGTGCAGGTTACGTGAATTGGCCATGCTAAATTACCCGTAGTGTTAGGTGCATTATCAGTGTCAAGGGTAATTGTAGAATGGGTCTGTGTGGGATGCTCTTCGGAGGGTCGGTGTGGACTGACTTGTTGCGCTGAAGGGCCTGTTTCCACACTGTAGGGAATCTAATCATATAAAAGTGGGCGGCACGGTAGCTCAGTGGTTAGTGCTGTTGCCTCACAGCACCAGGGTCCCAGGTTCGATTCCAGCCTCAGGCGACTGTCTGTGTGGAGTTTGCACATTCTCCCCGTGTCTGTGTTGGTTTCCTCCGGGTGCTCTGGTTTCCTCCCACAATCCAAAGATGTGCAGGTCAGGTGAATTGACCACGCTAGGTGCATTAGTCAGAGTGAGATGGGTCTGGCTGGGCTACTCTTCGGAGGGTCAGTGTGGACTGGTTGGACCGAAGGGCCTATTTCCACACTGTAGATAATCTAATCTAATCCGGTACTTCCCATCCCTTTGTATTACAGTTTTTCTCCATTTAAATAATACACTGTTCTTTTGTTTTCCATTTCAAAATGAACAACTTCATATTTTCCCACATTATACTCTATTTGCCAACTTTTCCCACTTCCTTAACATTTCAATATCTCTCTGAAAAACTGTATCCCTCTCATAACCTACAAACCTTTCCTTTTTGGATGTATCCCACAGCTCTGACACAGATTTACCTGAAAGTATCTGCTTCCAGTCCACTCTAGCTAAATCATACCTGGTCTTATTTAAATCAGCTTTCTCTCATTTCAGAACTTTTGATTTTAGGCCCATCCTTATCATTTTCCAGGACAATCTTGAATCTAATGGTGATATGATGGCTTTCTACAATATATCCCTCACACTGATACATCAACTCCTTACCCAGCATCGTTACCTAAGTCCAGGATCACCCTCTGTCTAGTAGGGCATTCTACGTACTGGATTAAATTTGAAGAATTCTGCTTCAAAACCTTTTGACACTATGACTACCTGAGTTAATGTTGGGAAATTTGAAACCACCTCATTCAGCACCCTATTACTTTTACACTTCCCTGAAACGTACCTCCATACCTGCTCCTCTTTTTCTCTTGCGCTGTTAGGGGCCTATATTACAGACCCAGCAATGTGATAGCTCCTTTTTAGTTTTTATGTTCTACTCATATGGCTTAATTTGAGGAGCCTTCAACAGTGTCATCCTGCTGTAGTAGATTCCTGAATCAATATTGCAACATTTTATCTTCCTTCCCTGTCTCTCCGAAGATCCTATATCCTGGAATATTGAGCTGACAGTTCTGCCTCTCTCAATCATGTCTCAATACAATGATATCATACTCCAATGGTTTAACTTGTGGCCCTTAACTCTTCTGCCTTGTTCATATGGCTCCTAGCTCAAATCAATACCACCCAACATTGCCAAGCTCCCCTGCGCCTTTATGACTCACTTGATATTTCTTCTAATTTTAACTATGCACCTCTCTCTGCTGTGTCTTCTCTCTCACCCTCATGTTAATTTAAACCCTCCTCAACAATTTAATAAAACAAGTCTCAAACAAACCCTGAGGTCCTATTATTTCCCTTTCTTTGTTGCAAAATAATCTAAAATAAATATGTCTGAGTGGTGCACAAAACCCATTCACTCTAAAGCCAAGTTTCAAAATCACCATGGCTACAGAAATGCAAACAATTATTAACTTCAGACACACAGAAATCCACTGATTATTAACACACAAGCCAGAAGCCCAGCTTGCAATAAATAATGTTAAAACACATTTATTTATGTGCATGTTCGTATGTAAAACCTGTTACACTTTTCATCACTCCCAGGTCCAAGGAACTGAAACATTAACTCTTTCCTCAGTCACTGCTGAGCTTCTCCAGCACATTCGGTGTTTGTTTCTGAATTCCACCATCTTCTGATTTCCACTTTTTTCAGTTCATGTAAAGATTTTCTGAACCACACTCTGAACTGTCAAATCCATGGGGATTTGAAAATATTACCTATTTCTGCTGGGTCATAGGAAACAATCTACCACCCACTCATTTTCAAGGAATTAAAGTACTTTGTATTCACAGTGCTGCAGGTGCAAGGATCTGGGAATGGGACCTTCACTATTCTAAAGTTTGACTCCATCTGTCTTGGAGAATGAAAAATAATGATTAGAAGAGCAAGCTATCGAGCAATTTTGATTGAACTCCAAGAATACCAAGCCTCGAGACTGCAGCAGGTGAGTGAACACTTAAAGGAACTTGGTGCTGAGACTAAGAGGCTTAACCTCAGTAAATCACAAGACCTCAGGCAAGGGGTTAACAGGCCACCCAGTGACCTCTTTCTAATAAGATGAATTTTGACATTGTAATAATGCCAAAGTGCTGGGAAATGGCTGAAAGAGAAGCATTTGGTCATAGAACAAAAGGGCTGCACGGTGACTCAGTGGTTAGCACTGCTGCCTCACAGCACCAGGGACCCGGTTCGATTCCTGCCTCGGGCGACTGTCTGTGTGGAGTTTGCACATTCTCCCTCCGGGTGCTCTGGTTTCCTCCCACAATCCAAAGATGTGCAGGTCAGGTGGATTGGCTAAATTGCTCACAGTGTTAGGTGCATTAGTCAGGGTTAAATGTAGGGTAGGGGAATGGGTCTGGGTGGATTACTCTTTGGCGGGTCGGTATAAACTTGTTGGGCCAAAGGGCTTGTTTCCATACTGTAGAGAATCTAATTTTAAAAAAAAAAGAATTATGACCCTCCTAAAACACAAATAGAAATTCTTCCTCCCAGGGACTGAAACATCAGCTGTGTGTTTCCAGCAGAAACCCTTTCCTGTCTTCATTGGTCTTGGTTTAAATACAACTGGCACAGGATGTGCTGGTTTCTGACAACATTTAAAACATTAGCTCTTTGGAATGATTCCATTAAAGAGGACATAGATTAAGATTGCAAACCAACTGTTAGCTCTGTACTGGGACTGGAGTGAAAAAATTATTATTGAAATATTGCCTTTTTGAAGAATGTAAATCTTTAGTCATCCCGGCCCATTGTGGCCTTGGCCCCTTCTTCCCAAACCTCTTGTGTCTTTAGTAAGGTCTCACAGCAGTAGAACCCCTCTTCCCATCCCTTTTCCCATCCCCACCATGTCCATCTTCTCCACTTCCCCCTTCTGTCCTCTGGCCATTTCCCCCCACCTCACCCAGATTTGTTAATCTGATTAGCCTCAAGTGGAAAATTCCCAGTTGACTCCTAATTAGATTCCTAAGATCAGAGTGGTGCTGGAAAAGCGCAACAGGTCAGGCAGCATCCGAGGAGCAGGAAAATCGACGTTTTGGGCAAAAGCCCTTTATCCTAATTGGCGTTGACTTGTTGCATGGATTGGATTGGATTGGAAATGGAATTGGCAGGACTGGATGAAGTTTTATTCATGATTAGTACAGTAGTGTCACCTGGGAGGTCACCCTGTAGGTGCTGTCCCTGAGTGGGAGCCTTTACCAAAACTTAATTCACAACTTTTGGCACACTCTGATTCCATATTTTGATTGATATGCATTTGGGGAGCAGAGCAGATTCCTGATTGAGGAGTGATATTTTCACTGAACAGCTGCTGAATTGAAATCTGTGCATCAGAATCAAAAGGAACAATTCAAAGCAAAGTTAAAAATCACACAACCCCAGGTTATAGTCCAACAGGTTTATTTGGAAGCACCAGCTTTCAGAGCACTGCTCCTTCATCAGATGGTTGTGGAGTACAACCAGAACTCAAAGCAAAGTTGCCTGTGACTTTATAGAGGGGAGTTTGTGTAATTTTCAAACCATGATGTCTGTGAATATACACAGGGTTCTGGAACAAGTGAAGTTGTTTCTGCATACCTGCTGACGGAAGATGGCAGAGGCGAGAAAGGCAAAGAGTTGGAGTCAGAAGGTGAAACAGTACGTGGACCCACCCGATGGAGGCTGGGGCTGGATGATCGTTCTCCATTTCTTCCTGGTAAGAAATTGAGTTTCCATCACACATCCATTTCTGAGTTTTGAGGTTATGGGGGTTGGAGGTAAAAACAGGAGAGTGAGACTCGCTTCACGGCTCAACCACTGAGTTGAATGGCCTCATTTAGTATTGTAATGCTTCTAGAGTTCTATCGTCCAGATCCTCTTCAGGAAAATCTCTAATAGACAACACCCCTACTCCCTCAGACGTGCACAAAAGTTCCCAGCTATGTGTTAGTTAAAATCTTGGAGAGAGGTCTGATTTGGCTAATTACCCAAGAAAAGTTGGATGGATTAAGATTCTAAATTATGAGCAACCAGGCAACTGACTCCCCAATGACCTTTTCTGTATTAAATCCTCCAGCCCCTACATCCCTTTCCTATCTCGATACTTCTCAAATTCTTCCATCTATTAACATATATCTATATTTCTTCATAATTCTAATTGCACAGTTGGTAGATTTGCCTTCATCTACTTGCCCTGAGTTCTAACATTCCCTCCCTAACCTCTCCACCTGTTTTAAAAAATTCTCAAGGTCAGGTTCGTAGGAGAGTAGTCTGACACAGAACAAACGACCAAGAGGCGAGTCTGCTAGAATATGGGCATTTTATTCCCCGCAGCGTCGCCACAACCAACGGGTCTGGCTTATACTCACTCTACATGTTACCGGAACTGGGAGCCGTCAGTTCTCGTAGAGCGGTTGCCAACAACCCACGCTCGGCGGTTAAACGTAACCCCGGAGCAGACTCACCGAACTGGAGACTTTTCCAGCTGATATACTCTTTTCCAGATATAAACATTCATGTGAACAGCAGAGCAAGGCTAAAAAACACATTCCATTCTGGTTACATACAGATAAGAAGATTCACACGGGGAGGTGTGTAATAAGATTCACACGGGACTAAGCAACACCTCCATTCCGGTTAGATTCACACATGTATTGGGACATAATTTTTAACCGTTTCACCACATTCCACTGCTTGGCCCAATACATGTGTTACATTATGATTCACACATGTATTGGGACATAATTTTACACCACACCACCTCATTCCTCTTTTAAATACATCTTAAAATCTTTCCAATCAAACTTTTTGCACCTGCCCTAATATGGCTATACATCCTGGTATCAAATCTTGTTTGACAATTGCTCCTGTAGGAAAAGGCTTGGGACATTGCACTGAGGGCGCAATAGAAATGCAAGTTGTTGTTGAGTCAGAGAAGAAAAGCTGCAAACACTAGATCAATCAGCTCCTGAAAGAGAGAAATGTGTTTGTGTGTGTGTGTATGTTATGAATGAACTGACAGTGTACAGTCAGTGTACCAGGAATTCATTTAGTAAAAAGCAGACATTTCCCATTTTGATAATAAAATTATGCAGATTCTGCAGACTGACTTCATTCGAGACTCTGATTTTGCCCTCTCTCTTTATAAATTGAGGATCTGAGTTATAAAAGATCAAACGATTGATAGATTTCCACTATCAGCAGAGCTAATGTTTGACTTCAGCCCTTCAAGTTTTTTTCTTTTCAGCCAGTCTGTTTACCATTCAAAGGAGCTTCTTCAGGAAGGCCTTATGCCCGAAACATCGATTCTCCTGCTCCTTTGATGCTGCCTGACCTGCTGTGCTTTTCCAGCAACATATTTTTCAGCTCTGATCTCCAGCATCTGCAGTCCTCACTTTCTCCCTGTTTACCATTCAACACAAGAAGCAGTTACAAATTCCAAGTGGCAAGAGCAACACTCATAATATTGTGTTCCTCATTCTTTTGCCTGACATTATGTGGCAGTCGGTAGTGAGCACACCTCTCTGGGTCCTCAGGGGTTGATTGCTGGAAGGAGATTACAACACACAGATTAACATTCCATCACAGTGCTGAGGGTTTGCCATGGATATTAGAGATTCCTTTGACACATTTGGAGAAAGATGTAGACATATTCCGGGTGGCCTGGACAATAAACCACCTTCAGCAACAACACAAAGAAACAAATTGGCTGTTGATTTATCCATTTGCTCTTTGTAGAACACCAATACTCTCTGAATAGTCACTCCTTTCCAAAACCTGCAATCATGTTGTAAACTGCTTTGTAATTAGCCAGCAATGTAACCATTTCCACTTTATATTTAAAAAAAAATCTTCAAAGAGAGTAAATATCTCAAATTTAACTGGACTAATAACCAATGGGAGAGAGTTATCGATGGTAGGGTCAAGATGGCAGACAGCAGACCGATGAAAGAGTGGGGAGGGGAGGGATCTGGGGGGTGGTGGGTGCAGGGACCAGGTTGGGGGGAGGGAGTGAGATAGTGGGGGAGAGTGAGTGCAGGGTCAGAAGGTGCAGGTAGTTTCAGCAACAGCCAAACATTGGGGATGAAGTGGGGGAATCCTGAGGAAGATGCCATCAGAGGGGGTTTTAGACCACGACTAGAGGAGCAGCCCAATGTACGTGTACATGTTGTGTGGCACAAAGGTTTCTTGCTGTGGGTTTGGTATAGACTTTAAGTTGTGTCTTGGCAGTGCAGTTAATTAGTAAATGTGTAAATACACTCTGTCTGTCCACTCCCTCATTGTTTATGTGTACTATCAACACAATGCACTGCAGTAATTCACCAAGACTCCTCAGACAGCACTTTCCAAACCCATAACCATCCAGAAGGACATGGGCAGCAAGTACATGGAAACACCCCCTTTCAAGTTCCCCTACAAGCCACTCATCATCCTGACTTGGAAATATATCCCTGTTCCTTCGCTGTCACTGGGTCACAATCCTGGAATTCCCTCCCTAAGGGCATTGTGAGTCTATCTACATCACACAGACTGCAGCGCTTCAAAAAGGCAGCTCACCCCCCAACTTCTCAAAAGGCAACTAGGGACAGGCAATAAATATTGGCCCAGCTAGCAACACTCACATTCCATCAGCGAATAAATGAATTGTCCCTCCACCACCAACACTCAGTAGCAACTGTGTGTATTATCTACAAGATGTAATGCAGCAATTCGCCAAAAGTCCTTCAACAGGACCTTCCAAACCCATGATCACTTTCATCTAGAAGGGTAAGGGCAGCAGATACATGGGAACATGAGCCCCTGCAAACTGCCCACAAAGTCCCACCCATCCTGAAATGGAATTATATTGCTGGTCCTTCAGATTTTCAAGCCAAAATCTTGCATCTCCCTCTCTGAAAGCACTGAGTATCCCTAAATCTCATGGACAGCAGTAACTCACCACCACCTTTGAGGGGCAATTAGGGATGGACAATAAATGGTGGCTCAGTCAGTGACACCCACATTCCCTAAACTAACAAAAATCTCTCTACATCCCAAAAAAGTCCATGCAATATTGAAGTTGTGAAGCCCTGCCCCAAGACCAGGTCAATATTCGACTGATACTGGACTCGTTCCAAGTCAGTCAGTTACTTTGGGAACCAACATTATTAGTCATCTAGTGCGTGAGTTCTGCTCATTTGGACAGTGGGTATATTTTAATACTAACTACAAGATAGCTGTTAGTTTAAATTTTCAGAGCCAATCCAAGTTGTCCTCTCTATTGTCTTCAGTGAACTCTTGACTTATTTGCAAAGTTGGATTCAAATTACTGAACACTGGACAACACTGTCTATCTGGCTGGTTCTCAATGCTCACATTTTGAAATTACTATGATCAGGTTCATAGTCCTTACTGCAAACCGTTGATGTTTACCGCTGAGTCTGTGACTTGTCACTGTTTTTGCTGTCTTTTAAGTTCGGCTGAAATCTGTTTGCTGGTTGGCAATCACTGTGAACAGAGGCGAGTGTGTTTCTCATTGAGGATTGACCCTGAGAGCCAAGTACTTATTACCTGAACACTACACTGACAACCATACTCTCCCTCCCCCCCACCATTGAGAATAAAATCCTCCTCTTCTTTATCTTAAATGGGAAACTCTAGGCGTTGAGATGATGTCCTATGGTATAAGACTCTTCCACAAGGGTAAACAGCCTTTCGGCATCTATCCTGTCAAGTCCCTGAAGAATTTTGTATTTCAATAAGGTCACCTCTCGTTCTTCTCACTCTCCAAATGTTAAATTCAACATTGTTAAGGAGACTGTTCCCGAGGGATCATTTATTCTGAGATCACTTATTATACATGCCTCATTTTGCGTTAACAACACCGTGGATATTGAGAGCAGTTTTGGTTTCCTTATCTGAAGAAGGATGTTCTGGAAGTGGAGGGAGTGCAGTGAAGGTTTCCCAGAATGGTTTCTAGGATGACAGGTCTGATGTATGGAGAGAGACTGAATTAGTTAGGAGTTTAGATGAACCAATCTAAAGGGGGATCTTATTAAAATAACATGCTAAATTCTGACTGAGGGAAAATGTTTCTCTTTTCTATCCTAAAACTGCAACCCCTAATTTTTAAACAATACCCCTTTCTGCACTGGCCCACAAGAGGAAACATCCTTACCATAGTCACCTTATCGAGACCATTCGGGATCTTATACATTTCAATCAGTCACCCCTCACTCTTCTAAACTCCAGTTGAAACGAGCCTGCTCTGTCCAATCTTTCCTCATGAGACAACCCTCTCATTCTAGGTATTAAGATCATCTAGACAATTGTAGAAAGATTTATTTGCCATGATTGTTACCAAAACTGGTGGACATGAAGAATGAACCATATTCCGTATATTGTGCCTTGCTAAAATCTCCATAATATTTTCTACTTCCAGGCTTAATCTCAGCTCATCAGCTGCTGAAGCCCTCACCCGTCAGCCCCAGTAATCTCCTGGCCAGCCTCCCATCTGCCATTCAACATGAGCCTAACCTCATCAAAACTCTGCTGCATATTTGAGCACACAGCACATCCCATCACCATTTGATGGGTTAATGTACAGGCAGGGACAAAATGAGGACTGCAGATGCAGGAGATCAGAGTCAAAAGTGTGGTGCGGGAAAAACACAGCAGGTCAGGCAGCATCCGAGTCGACGTTTTGGGCATAAGGCCTTCATAAGATATTTTGGGGATGGGATGGGGGGAGGTCGCTGAGAGATAAATAGAAGGCTGGTGGGACTGGGGGATGGTAGTTTGGAAGCTGATAGGTAGATGCAGGTGGGGGGTGAAAATGATTGGTCGGAGCAGAGTGTGGTGTGGATAGGTGGGAAGGAAGATGGACAGGTAGGACAGTTCGAGAGGGCGGTGCCGAGTTTGAGGGTTGGATCTGGGATAAGATGGGTGAAGTGGAGATGAGGAAACTGGTAAAATCGACATTGATGTCGAGTGGTTGGACGGTCCCAAGGCAGAAGATGAGGTGTTCTTCCTCAAGGCGTCATGTGGCTTGGATTTGTCAGTCGAGGTGGCCCAGGACTTGCAAGTCCTTGGTGGAGTGGGAGGGAGAGTTGAAGTGGTTGGCTACAGGGCGGTGGGGCTGTTTGGTGTGTGTGTCCCAGAGGTGTTCCCTCAAATGTTCCGGGAGTTGGAGTCCCGTCTCCCCAATGTAGAGGAGACCACATCGAGAGCAACGGACATAGTAGATGAGGATGCTGCAGAAATTCACTAACGATCCTCAGACAGCACCTTCTAAACCCATGACCACTTCCATCTAGAAGGATAAAGGCAGCAGATACAAAGGAACACCACCCACTACAAGTTCCCTTCCAAGCCACTCACCACCATTCCTTCACTGTCGTTGGGTCAAAATCCTGGAATTCCCTCCCTAAGGACATTGTGGGTCTACCTACAGGAAATGGACAGCGGTTTAAGAAGGCAGCTCACCCCCACCTTTTCAAGGGGGACAATAAATGCTGGCCCAGCCAGCGCTGCCTGCACCCCACCAGTGAATAAAATAGGTGACATAGGTAGGGTCCGAAATGAATACTTTGTGTCAGTGTTCGTTAATGAGGGGAATAATTTGGGTATAGAAATCAGAGAAAAGGTCCTGTGATACAATTAAATAAATTAGCATAACCAGGCTTGAACTTAAGTTAATTTTCAGGGCCAGCTGAAATGTTGAGTGAGGCAAGGGAGGAAATAGCAGAGGCACTTGTAAAAATGTTCTATTTCTCCCTGGCCACAGGAGAGGTGACAGAGGACTAGGATGACAGCAACTGTTATTTAAGAATGAGTGAAGGATAAATAGGGGAACTACAGGCCAATCAGTTGGCCCTTGATACTGCAGACAATAAATGCTAGAGATCATAGCAGGTGGTGTTAAGCTCTGATGAAGAGTCATCTAAACTCTAGACATTAGCCTCTCTCTCTCTCTCTCTCTCTCTCTCTCTCTCTCTCCATGGATACTGCCAGACTGTGATCTCCAAATTTGTTGTCTTCAGAACAGACTTCAGCATCTGCAGTAATTTGCCCCTTTTGTTGAGTCTAACTTTGGTAGTGACGTAACTATTGGAAGTGATTTTGAGCGACCGAATTAATCTGTATTTGGAGAGGCGGGGTTAATCAAGAACAATCAGTATAGCTATGTTAATGGAATGACATGTCTGACCCACTTTGACTGCATTTTTCAGAGGTAGGTGTGTAGGTGAAAACAATGCTTATGTACTTGAACTGCAGCAAGGATTTTGTCAAGGTCCCACATGGGAAACTGATTGACAGTGAAAGTAAGACCCCATAGGATCCAAGGAAATTTGGAACATTGAGTCCTCTGTTAGTTGAGTGGTAGGAAACAGAAAGTGATGCTGGTGCGTGTTTTGTGACCGAAAGTCTCTGTCTAGTGGAATCCCACAGGGTTCTCTGTTGGGGCCCTTACTTTTTGTAGTTTATATAAATGATTTAGACTTAAATGTGGTGGGGGCTGATCAGTAAGATGCAGATGATACACAAATTGAAGGGGTGATTAATAATGAGGAGAATAGCCTTAGAGTTTAGGAGAAAGTGAGGACTACAGATGCTGGAGATCAGAGTCAACAGTGTGGTGCTGGAAAAGCACAGCAGGCCAGGCAGCAACCGAGGAGCAGGAGAATCGACGCTTCCAAGCATGAGCATCATCAGGAATAGAGGCAGGGCGTCTGCCCGAAACATCGATTCTCCTGCTCCTCAGATGCTGCCTGACCTGCTGTACTTTTCCAGCATCACACTGTCGACAGCCTTAGATTTTAGGAGGACACTGATGTGTTGGTCAGATGGGCTCATCAGTGGCAACTGGAATTCAGTCTGGATAAATGTGAGGTGATGCGCTTGTAAAGGAATACGTGAACAGTAGAACTTTGGGAAGCACCGAGGATCAGAGACCTTGGTGTGCAGGTACATTAATTCCATAAGGTAGTGGGACAAGTAAGTAAAGTGGTTAAGGCGGCATAGAGTCACAGAGATGTACAGCATGGAAACAGACCCTTCGGTCCAACCCGTCCATGCCGACCAGATATCCCAACCCAATCTAGTCCCACCTGCCAGCACCCAGCCCATATCCCTCCAAACCCTTCCTATTCATATACCCATCCAAATGCCTCTTAAATGTTGCAATTGTACCAGCCTCCACCACTTCCTCTGGCAGCTCATTCCATACACGTACCACCCTCTGTGTGAAAAGGTTGCCCTTGAGGTCTCTTTTATATCTTTCCCCTCTCACCCTAAACCTATGTCCTCTAGTTCTGGACTCCCCGACCCCAGGGAAAAGACTTTGCCTATTTCCCCTACCCATCTGATCCAGATCCTGTTGTAATCTGGCATATAGAGTTCTTGCCTTTATTTGTTGAAGAATAGTGTTTAAGCCACAGGAAGCATTTGGTGTGCTTGCCTTAAGTGGTCAGTACATTGAGTATAGGAGTTGGGATGTCATGTTGCAACTGTACAGTACAATGTTAAGGCCACTTTTGGAATACTGTGTGCAATTCCTGTTTCCCTTCTATAGGAAGGATGTTAAGAAGCTTGAAAGGGTTCAGAAAAGATTTACAAGGATGTTGCCAAGGCTGGAGGGTTTAAGCTATAGGAGGAGGCTGAATAGGCTGGGGCTATTTTCCCTGGAGCGTCGGAGGCTGAGGGGTGACCTTATAGAGGTTTATAAAATCATGAGGGGCAATAGACCTGCCCTTCGAGCCAGCACCACCATTCATTATGATCATGGCTGGTCATCCTCAATCAGTATCCTGTTCCTGCCTTCTCCCCATAACCCTTGATCCCACTATCCTTAAGAGCTCTATCCAACTCTTTCTTGAAAGTATCCAGAGACTTGGCCTCCACAGCCTTCTGGGGCAGAGCATTCCACACACCCACCACTCTCTGGGTGAAGAAGTTTCTCCTCAACTCTGTCCTAAATGGCCTACCCCTTATTTTTAAGCTGTGTCCTCTGGTTTGGGACTCACCCATCAGCGGAAACATGCTTCCTGCCTCCAGAGTATCCAATCCTTTAATAATCTAATATGTCTCAGTCAAATCCTCTCTCAGCCTTTTAAACTCAAGGATATACAAGCCCAGTCGCTCCAATCTTTCAACGTAAGATAGTCCCGCCAATCCGAGAATTGACCTCGTGAATCTACGCTGCACTCCCTCAATAGTCAGAATATCTTTCCTCAAATTTGGAGACCAAAACTGCGCTCAATATTCCAGGTGCGGTCTCACCAGGGCCCTGTACAGCTGCAGGAGGATCTCTTTGCTCCTATACTCCATTCCGCTTGTTATGAAGGCCAGTATGCTATTAGCTTTCTTCACTGCCTGCTGCACCTGCATGCTTGCTTTCATTGACTGATGGAGAAAGTGAGGACTGCAGATGCTGGAGATCAGAGCTGCAAATGTGTTCGTGAAGAAGGGCTTATGCCCGAAACGTCGATTCTCCTGTTCCTTGGATGCTGCCTGACCTGCTGCGACGAGGGAGTGGTCTCTCCTGAATGCTTATAGGGGTGGAGAGGGAAATATATCCTTGGTGGTGGGGTCTGTTTGGAGGTGGCGGAAATGACGATGGATGATACGATGTATATGGGGGTTGGTGGGGTGGTAGGTGAGGACCAATGGGGTTCTGTCCTGGTGGCGATTGGAGGGGCGGGG
>NC_057737.1:51078197-51108550 GCF_004010195.1 Chiloscyllium plagiosum | reverse complement strand
TTTTGTCTTTATATGGTCCTTAACTTGCCTCGTCAGCCACGGCCACCCATGCCTCCCCTTAGGATCTTTCTTCCTTTTTGGAATGAACTGATCCTGCATCTTCTGCATTATACCCAGAAATACCTGCCATTGTTGTTCCACTGCCATCCCTGCTAGGGTATTGCACCATTGAACTTTGGCCAACTCCTCCCTCATAGCTCCATAGTTCCCTTTATTCGACTGAAATACTGTCACTTCCGATTCGACCCTCTCCCTTTCAAGCTGCAGATTAAAGCTTATTGTATTGTGGTCACTACCTCCTAATGGCTCCTTTACTTCGAGGTCCCTGATCAAATCCGGTTCGTTGCACAACACTAGATCCAGAATTGCTTTCTCCCTGGTAGGCTCCAGCACCAGCTGCTCTCAGAGGCACTCCACAAACTCCCTTTCTTAGGGTCCAGTACCATCCTGATTCTCCCAGTCTTACCTGCATGTTGAAATCCCCCATAACAACTGTAGTAATATCTTTGCAACAGGCCAATTTCAGCTCCTTATTCAATTTACACACTACATCCAGACTACTGTTTGGGAGCTTGTAGATAACTCCCATTAGGGTCTTTCTACCCTTAGAATTTCTCAGCTCTATCCATACTGACTCTACATCCCCTGATTCTAGGTCCTCCCGTACAAGGGACAGAATATCCTCCCTTACCAACATGGCCACCCCACCCCCTCTGCCCGTCAGTCTGTCCTGACGATAGCACGTGTAGTCTTGAATATTCATTTCCCAGGCCCTGTCCACTTGAAGCCACGTCTCCGTTATCCCCACAACATCGTAACTGCCAATTTCCAAATGAGCCTCAAGCTCATCCACTTTATTTCTAATGCTTGGACTGGATAAATAGACAAAGTCTGTTCCCTGGGGTGGGGGAGTCTAAAACTCCCAGAGGGCATAAGTTTCGGGTGAGAAGGGAAAGATTTAAAAGAGATCTAAGAGGAAACCTTTTCATGCAGAGAGTAGCGCGTGTATGGAATGAGCTGCCAGAGGAAGTGGTGGAGGTGGTTACAATTACAGCATTTAAAAGGCATCTGGATGGGTATATTAAGAAATATTTCGATGGATATAGGCCAAATGCTGGTAAATAGGACTAAATTAATGTAGAATATCTGGTTGCCATGGACGAGTTGGATCAAAGGGTCTGAGTTTATGCTTATACTGTATAAATTGTTGGTGAGGCCTCAGCTGTGTGCTGTTCTGGAATCCATGTAATAGGAGAGATGTGATGGCACCAAAGAGAGTGCCAAGGAGATTTACCAGGATGCTGTCTCGACTGGTGCGATCCCATAGTGAAGAGAGATTGGACAGACAAGGTTGTTTTCCTTGGAGCAGAAGAGACTAAGAGTAAATGTTGATTTATTTATTGTCACGTATACCGATTGAGATGGATAATATTGAGGGGCATAAACAGAAAAGAATTTCTCACCCTGATGGAGTGAATCACTGACCCTCTAGAGAGAAAAATGACTCATCTACATCTTAAATGAAAACCCTTTTATTTTTAAACTGTGTCCCTGAGTTGTATATACTCCCACAATGGGAAACATCTCAGCATCCACCCTGTCAAGTCCCCTCAGGGTCTCCTATCTCAATAAGGAAGGGCAGTGCTACCTTGCAGACTGGCAAAGGGAAACATCCTTCCTGACATTCAGGTTGGGTTTCACAGGCCCACTTAGCTCCTGACCATGTTTGGACAAAGGCCATAATGGGGCTGAACTCCTGAGGTGAGATGAGAGTGACAGCCCATGACATTAAGGCCACACTCTATCGAGTGTGCATTAAAGAGTCTGAGCAAAACTAGAATCAATGGGTATCAGGGGGCAAACTCTCTGCTGGATGGAGTCATACCTGACACAAAGGAAGATGGTTGTGGTTGTTGGTGGTCTGACATCTCCATTCTAGGACATGTCTGCAGGAATTCCCCAGGTAGTGTCCATCCATCTTCAGCTGCTTCATCAATGACTTTCCCTCCATCATACAGTCAGCAGGAGGGATGTTCACTAATTGCACAGTGTTCAGCACCATTCATGACTCCTCAGATACTGAAGCAGCCCATGTCCACACACAGCAAACCCTTGAAAACCTGTAGACTTGGGTTAACAAATGGCAAGTAACATTAGTGCCTCATAAATGCCAGGTAATGCTCAATGGTGTGACCATTGCTGAATCACCCACTATTCAACCTGTGGGGCTTACTACTGTCCAGAAATTGAATTCGGTAAAAACATTGGAGAAAAGAAGGTTTAGGGGTGACTTGATAGAGGTGTACAAGATGATTAGGGGTTTAGATAGAACATTGAGGGCCGAAGGGCCTGTACTGCGCTGTATTCTTCTATGTTCTATGTTCTATGTAATGACTGCAGATGCTGGAAACCAGAGTTTAGATTAGAGTGGTGCTGGAAAAGCACAGCAGTTCAGGCAGCATCCGAGGAGCAGTAAACTAGACCAGTCATATAAATGTAGCTACTGGAGTATTTCAGATGTTAGGGATTCTGCAGCAAGTAACTCCCCTTCTATGTTCTGAATCCTGTCTCAGGCACAAGTCAGGAAGCTTATGCAATTGTTTCCACTTCCCTAGATGAGTGCAGTATCAATAATTAGTCAAAAGCCTAGATAGCATTCAGGACAAAGTAACCCGTTTGTTTGCATGCCATCTAGCAACTTAAATATCCACTCTCTTCGCCACCGATGCCCAGTAGCAACAGTGTGTACTATCTACAAGATACAATACAGAAATTCACCAAAGATCCTCACACAGCACCTTCCAAACCTATGACCACGTCCATCTAGAAGGACGAGGGCAGAAGGATGAGGGCAGCAGACACATGGGAACACCACCTCCTGCAAGTTCCCTTCCAAGCTACTCACCATCCTGACTTGGAAATATATCACTGTTCATTCAGTGTTTCTGAGTCAAAATCCTGGAATTCCCTTCCTTAGAGAATTGTGGGTCAACCCACATCAGGTGGACTGCAGCTCATCACCACTTTCTCAAGGGGGCAACTAGGGACGGGCAATGGCCATCATGTAAATTACACATGTTATTGGTAAAAGTGAAACACCGTGGGTGCTAGAAATCTGAAATGAAAATACAAAGTCTGGAGAAACTCAGCAGGTCTGTCAGTATCCGTAGAGAGAGAAAAACAGAATTGATGTTTTGAGTCTGATATGACACTTCATGAGAACTGAAAGGGGCTGGAAAATGATCATTTTAATGTTGTTATGGAGGGTGGAGAGGAGTAATTAGAACGGATTCAGAGAATGAAAGTTAGAGTGAGTGTTCATGGTGGGAAAAGGAGTGTTATGATGTCAGACGGATGTGAAAATGGAGCTTAAACAGGCGAATGCCACTGATCAATCTATTGCATACAGTTCTGGTCACTACATTACCAGAAGGAAATGGATGCTTTGGAGAGGGTTCAGAAAAGGTTTACCAGGATGTTGCCTGGTCTGGGGGATTTTAGCGATGAAGAAAGGTTGAATGGACTGGGTTTGTTTTCACTGGAACACAGGAGATTGAGGGATAACCTAATGGAAGTTTATAAGATGGTGCATGGTCTGGATAGAGTGGAAAGTATGCAGCTTTTTCCCAGAGTGGAGGAGTCAGCTACTAGGGCACACAGGTTCAAGTTGTGAGGGGGTACATTTAAATAAGATATGGAAGGTACATTTTTCACACAAAGGGTGGTGGGGCCTGGAACACACTGCCATAGGAGGTGTCTGAGCATTCACAACAGCAATATTCAAGAAGCAGCTGGATGAATACAGGAAGAGGAAGGGAATAGAGGGGTATGGGTCCTGTTGTGAAAACAGTTTAAATATGGAAGGACAAAGGGCATATTACTATGCTGTATCGTTCTTTGCTCTAATTAGTGAGGGAGTCAAATGTAAATAATGTCACCGACAAACACAATGTTCAAACTCCTAGTTCCTGACATGCAGCAAACCGATCTGGTCATTGGATTTCAGCCCATTAACTCAGTTTTCTCTCACAGATCCCGCTCAATCCTAACACCTTCAGTTTTTATTTCCAACACCTATAGTACTTTGCTTTTGTAAAGTTGGATACGGGTTAAGGAACTGTCTTGCTGTCGGTTTTACTGGTGATTGGGGTTCTGCAGACAGTAACTGCTGTCTATATTCTTGCTGCTTTTCCTGGCCAATGTAACCACCCCCCAACTCCCATCTCTTTGAAGGTGCTGCTTGAGCTTTTCAAAACCCCTTCCCAGTTTGGGGGCCAGAAGTCAGCCATTAATGCACAGGACCTCATTGTCTCTCAAGCCATTGCACAGAACACTGGCACAGACACAAGGCAGAATGGCCTCTTGTGGAACAGTTCTGTGATCACCAATCCTCAGACTTCTCACCAATCTGATTCACATTAAAACATTACCCCATGCAAATCCTTTTCTTGAACAACCTGAGGGTTTTCTCCAAACTCATGCCACTGATCCTGTTTGCTCGTTTGTTGATTAAAATATCCTGATGATGATGATGAAATACAAACTGTAAAATGCTAAAGCGGCTCAGGAAAGGATCTGTCTGAAATCCTGAACCTTTCCAAGATCAAGTCGAAATAACTGGAGCCCAGGAAGAGGCTGACGTGAGGTTGGGTTTCCCACAGAGAGAGGTTGCTCGGTGATGCTCAGGGATTACTGTAGGCTTCACATTGGCTGATTTCTGTTCTGTAACCCTTGATCTTGATTTGCAGGTGAACGTTTTGGTTATGGGAACACTGAAGACTTTTGGACTTTTCTTTGTGGCTTTCCAGGACGTGTTTGGGGGTTCCTCCGAGCAGATCAGCTGGGTTGGGTCCATCATGTCTAGTCTGCGCCTTTCTGCAGGTAACTCGGAGCTTGGAGCATGCCTGAGGGAGTGAATCTTAAACTGATGCATCCTGTAGTCAAGGGGAGGAGTTATTGACAGTTTTGCTCCTTTTATGCTCTTTGTTGTTTTCCCCCTTATCCTCAGGAGACAGATCCTGCAACCCCCCACGTACCAAGGTATATTGATTATGTTTAAATTTGAATGGAGATTGACAAGCGATGATAAATCGAACAGTAATTTCATTCTCACTGAGGGGATGGTTTTGAATCCTGTCCTTCCTTACGAGGTTCCAGCAGTTGAAGCTGACCGTGAACTGAAGTTGCACCAAAGACCCAGCTTGTGCCAGAGTCGGGCTGATGTTCAATGGGAAAGGAAGAATTTTGTCTGAAACGAGCAGGTGGCTAAGAAAATGCAGATAACCAGGACTGTGTACTAACTGTTGGCTCAAGGGGCAGAGTTTGGACATACCTAGGTTTGGGAACATCCCAGCACTTGTCAGTGTGTAGTAATCAAAGGGATGCTTGAATGGGTGGAAGGCTGGTCCGAATATGAACTGAAGGTGGTGGGGAGCTGGGAGTTGGGAGTAGAGCTGGGATTCAGGAGGGAGGTGGGGTATTCCTGGGAGAGTTGGAGAGACCTGTCCCGTCAACCCCAAGCTCTTGAATGGCTAGCAGAGGTTGGATTTGCTTGTGATTTTGCTGATTCATTCACAACGTTCAAATTAAAAATCACACGGCACCAGGTTATAATCCAACAGGTTTATTTGGAAGCACTAGCTTTCAGAGCACTGCCCTTTCATCAGATGGTTGTCACAGTTACTTGATGAAGCAGCAGCACTCCAAAAGCTCGTGCTTCCAAATAACCCTGTTGGACTATAACCTGGTGTCGTGTGATTTTTAACTTTGTCCACTCCAGTCCAACACCGGTTCCTCCAAATCACAAAGTTCAACACACTGCCCTTTACGACTGCATAAAATATGAATTTAAATAAACATGGGCTGGGGGCTTGGTGAGGGAATTGTTTTGACCAGGGCAGGGTGAGGGGGCAGACAGGTAAACTGGGCCTGCAGAGGGTTATGTGTCCAGGCCCTGGCCTCCTTCATGGCCACTCCCTGACCACCTGGAGGAAAAACCCCTCATCTCCCACCTTGGGACCCTCCATCCACACGGCATCAATGTGGATTTCACCAGTTTCCTCATTTCCTCTCCTCCCATCTTATCCCAGATCCAACCTTCTAACTCTGCACCGCCCTCTTGAACGGTCCTACCTGTCCATCGTCCTTCCCACCTATTTGCTCCACCCTCCTCTTCGACCTATCACCTTTACCCCCAGCTCCACCCACCTATCATACTCTCAGCTACCTTTCCCCCCCCCCACCCCCAACCCCTTCCCCTTTATATCACCAACCCCTTGTCTCCCTGCCTCATTCCTGATGAAGGGCTTTTGCCCAAAACGTCAATTCTCCTGCTCCTCAGAAGCTGCCTGACCTGCTGTGCTTTTCCAGCAAGACACTCTCCACTCTAATCTCCAGCAGTAGCAGTACTCACTTTCACCTGAGGAGGCTTAACTTGAGGCTGAGGAAGGGTATGGGGGCTGAGGGAGTGGAGTCGTATAGCCCCATGAGATTACTACAGGCTATGCTGAATGTCAATCAGAGTGAGATCCCAGGTAGAGTTCTTCAGCCTAGATTCCCTGATATGGATTTACTTCCTGTTTGGGATTATCCACTTCCTCACAGACCAGGGATTGAACAGTGAGGTTTCAGGGTTTGGCTGCTTCACAAGATGGTAATTTACCCTTTAATCCACTTTGTCTTTCTGTTCACACCATTCATTGGCCATTTCCTTACCCAATGGTCAATGTTGCAGAGTTTGGTTTTTGGGATTAGGCATTTTAACTAAAGACAAAGCAGTATTAAAACCAAGGAGATGCGAATGAGACACAGGTGAGAACAGAAAAGTTCAGTCACTTAGCGAGCGTCCCACTCCCATCCTTTATAAACCAGGGACTCCACTCCGTGGTACTGCTGCGGTGGAGATGAACTCTGATTGAAGTGAGTTTGGGACCGTCTGATTGCCATGGCTATATCCACAAGTTGATGGTGAAACTGACTGGGAAGCTGACTGATGTAGCGATGGGACAATGCCAGACTGGTACAGTAGGTGGTGCCCCTGAGCTAGAAGCGGCATTTGGTATCTGCTTGTGATCGACTTTGGGCTGGAGTAACTAGATGCTGATGATGACATTAACACTGGGCTATTTCACCAGGATGAGAATGGGTTTAAGCTGTGTTTATTAATCAGCTTGGAAAGTTTGTCTGTAAATGCACTATTCCTGTAAACAAACTTTGCCTTCAGTGCTAACTGAGGTTGCTTATTCCTCCACTTTGAGTTTGATGCCTGCTGTTCTCTTGTACAAAGGGGCTGACTGAGGATCAGCCAGTAGTCACACTGGTCAACAGTACTGACGTTCATTTGTACAGCTCAGAAACTTTTATAAACTGTCCCAACATATTTCACGTTCATGTGATCAAACCACATGAGGCAATATTAGGACTGACAATAAATACTCAGTCAAAGAAGTGAGTTCTTAAGGATCATCTAAAAGGAGGTGATGAGGTGAAAAGACTTAGAGAAAATTCCAGAACTGAACCTGTACAGCTGAAAACCTGGCTCCCAATGGTGAAAGGATCAAAATCCAGGACCAGAGCAGCTCTTGAGAAAAACCTTTTGAGGGTTGGAGAGGTTGATGCACTTCCTGTTTTTCTTGGTGTTAGTCCACATAACATATACCGTAGATCTTCGTGCGGCAGATGTCACAAAGTTTATTCAAAACATTATTTATTTACATAGTTACAATATAACAGATTTGCACTTTTTTTGCAGTGGGTAACTCACCTCCCCACTCCCCTGAATCTGTCCACCATCTACAAGGTACAAGTCAGGAGTGTGATAGAATACTCCCCACTTGCCTGGATGGGTTCCACTCCAACAACATGCAAGAAACCTGATATCATCAAAGATAAAACAGTCCATTTAATTGGCACCACATTCACTACTTCCATCACTGCTTGATTCCTCGACTCTGACCTGCTTATTGTATTTCTATGACAAAATCAGTTTAGTTTCTGGTCAATGAAGGTGTTGATAGTGAGGGATCCAATGGTCATAATGCCATTGAATGTCAAGGGGCTTTGGTTAGATTCTATCTTACTGAAGATGGGCATTCTGGTGTGAATGTTACTTGCCAGATACTGTCCAGATCTTGCTGCATTTGAACATGAACTGCTTCAATATCTGAGCAGTTGTGAATGGTGCTGAACATTGTGCAATCATTGGTGACCATCCCCACTCCTGAAATTATGGTGGAGGGAGGGACATGGTTGAAGCACTTGGGCCTAGGACACTTCACTGAGGAACTCACACCGAGATGTCTTGCAGCTGAAATGACGGATCTCCAAAAAGCCATACCCACCTTCCAATGAGCCAGGTATGACTCCAACCAACAGAGAGTTTGCCCCCAATTGCCATTGATTCCAGTTTTGCTGGGGCTCCTTGATGCCACACTCAGTCAAATACAGCCTTGATGTCAAGGACTGTCACTCGCGCCTCTGGAATTCAGCTCTTTTGTCCATGTTTGAATCAAGGCTGTATGGGGTCAGGGGCTGAGTGGCCCTGGTGGAACCCAAACTGGGCATCACTGAGCAGGTTATTGCTGAGCAGGTGCTGCTTGATAGCACTGTGGATGACACCTTCCATCACTTTACTGATGATCGAGAGTACGCTGATGGGTTAGCAGTGGAGCAGCTTGGCTAGGCGAGTGGCAATTTCTGGAGCACATCTTCAGTACTATTATTGGAATGTTGTCAGGGCCGTTAGCCTTTGCAGTATCCAGGGCCTCCAACCGTTTTTTGCTATCATGTGGAATGAGCTGAACTGGCTGAAGACTGGTATCTGTGAAGCTGGGGACCATTGGAGGACGTCCACTTATCACTTCTGGCTGCAGATTGCTGCAACTGCTTCAGCCTTATCTTTTTCACTAAATAGAAACCGAAAGAATTGTAGAATTCCTGTAAAGCAGAAACAATGATAGAAATTACCAGAAAAGCTCAGCAGGTCTAGTAGCATCTATGGAGAGAAATTAATGTGTTGGGTTTCTGAGGAAAGGTGACTTAACCTGAACCATTAACTTTGATTTCTCTCCACAGATGCTGCCAGACCTGCTGAGCTTTTCCAGCAATTTCTGTTTTTGTTGTCTTTTGCTCTGATGAGCTCTTCCATCATTGAGGTTGGGGATATTTGTGGAGGAGCCTCCTCTAGTGAATTGTTTAATTGTCCACCACCGTTCAAGACTGAATGTGGCAGGACTGCAGAGTCATAGAGATGTACAGCATGGAAACAGACCCTTTGGTCCAACCCGTCCATGCCGACCAGATATCCCAACCCAATCTAGACCCAGCTGCCAGCACCCGTCCCATATCCCTCCAAACCCTCCCTATTCATATCCCTATCCAAAAGCCTCTTAAATGTGAGTCCACCACATCCTCTGGCAGCTCATTCCATACACGTACCACCCTCTGTGTGAAAAACTTGCCCCTTAGGTCTCTTTTATATCTTTCCCCTCTCCCCTCTCACCCTAAACCTATGCCTTCTAGCTCTGGATTCCCCGACCCCAGGGAAAAGATTTTGTCTATTTATCCTATCCATGCTCCTCATAATTTTGTAAACCTCTATAAGGTCACCCCTCAGCCTCCGACGCTCCAGGGAAAACAGCCCCAGCCTGTTCAGCCTCTCCCTGTTACTCAGATCCTCCAACCCTGGCAACGTCCTTGTAAATCTTTTCTTTCAAGTTTCACAACATCTTTCCAATAGGAAGGAGACCAGAATTGCACGCAATATTCCAACAGTGGTGTAACCAATATCCTGTACAGCCGCAACATGACCTCCCAACCCCTGTACTCAATACTCTGACCAATAAAGGAAAGCATACCAAATGCCTACTTCACTATCCTATCTACCTGCGACTCCACTTTCAAGAAGCTATGAACCTGCACTCCAAGGTCTCTTTGTTTGGCAACACTCCCTAGGACCTTACCATTAAGTGTATAAGTCCTGCTAAGATTTGCTTTCCCAAAAGTTGTGGGATTGCTTATCACTTGCTGCTTCTGCTGTTTTGTAGCTTCAGCAGATTGATGCCTTATTTTTATGCATGTCTGGTGCTGCTCCTGGCATGCCTTCCTGCACTCTCTATTGAACCAGGGTTGACCCTCTGGCTTGACGGTAATGGTTGGGTGGGGGATATGATGGGCCATGAGGTATAGATTGTGCTGGAGTACAGTTCTGCTGCTGTTGATGGCCCACAGCACCTCATGGAAGCCTAGTCTTGAAGTTGCTAGATCTGTTTGAAGTCTGTCCCATTTAGCACAGTGATAGTGCCACACAACACGATGGAGGGTATTCTCAATGTGAAGGAGGGACTTTGTCTCCACAAGGAGTGTGCAGTGGTCATTCTTACTGATACTTAGAGTATGGTCTGGAAAAGCACAGCTGGTCAGGCAGCATCAGGATGAAGGGCTTATGCCCGAAACATTGATTTTCCTGCTCCTCAGATGCTGCCTGACTGGCTGTGCTTTTCCAGCACCACACTCTTCAAATCTGATCTCCAGCATCTTCAGTCCTCACTTACTCTTACTGATACTGTCATGGACAGATCATGGAGAGATACATCTGCAGCTGGCAGATTAGTAAGGATGAGGTCCAGTATGTTTTTCCCTCTTGTTGGTTCCTTCACCATCAGTCTAGTAGCTATGTCCTTTGGGACCCGACCAGCTCGGTCAGTAGTGATGCTGCTGAGTCAGTCTTGGTGGTGAACATTGAAATCCCCCACCCAGAGGATATGTTGTGTCCTTGCCACTCTCAGTGTTTCCTCCAAGTGTTGTTCAACATCGAGGAATACTGATTCGTAAGCCGAGGGAGGACGGTACGTGGTAATCAGCAGGAAGTTTCCTTGTCCATGTTTAAACTGAAGCCACAAGACTTCATAGGTTCTGGAGTCAATGTTGTGGCCTCCCGGACTAACTCTCTCCTGACTATATCCCACTGTGCCGCTACCTCTGCTGGGTCTGTCCTGCCGGTGGGACAGGACATATCAAGGGATGGTGATGGTGGTGTCTTGGACATAGTCATTCTCACAAAATTATACCTTAGAGACAATGTCAGGCTGTTGCTTGATTAGTCTGTGAGAGAGTTGTCTCAATGTTGGCACTAGCCCCCAGATGTTCATAAGGAGGATTTTGCAGGGTTGATAGGGCTGTATCTGCCGTTGTTGCTCTGATCCCTGGGTCAATGCCAGATACTCTGTTCCTTTTCTCCTTTCTTGTGGTTGATACAGCTGAGTGGCTTGCTGATTGAGTCAAGAGCCAACCACATTGCTGTTGGTCTGGAGTCCCATGTAGCCCAGAGTAGGTAAGGTGGGCAGTTCTTTCTCTGAAGGACGCTAGTTGATCATCCTCCTGATTAACGTTAGGACAGTATATGGTTCAATTACTGATGAAGGGCTTTTGCCCGAAATGTTGATTTTCCTGCTCCTCGGATGCTGCCTGACCTGCTGTGCTTTTCCAGCACCACTCTTGACTCTGATGTCCTGTAGCTGCAGTCCTCACTTTCTCCTATATAGTTTTATGTGCTAATTGCTCATTGTTTTCAGTCCTGAAGAAGGGTTACACCCGAAACGTTGACTTCTCCACCTCCTGATGCTGCCTTCCTTGCTGTGTTCTTCCAGCCTCCCTTGGATTCCAGCATCTGCAGTATTTTTTTGTCTCTAACCATCTTTTTGAGTTACATATATGGACATGGTCTAACAAGGCTTGACATAGCGTTTGCAGAATTATGATTTATTTGCCTTTTGAAAACTACATTTTGGAAAGTCCCAGTTTATCTCTCAATGAATGTAGTTGCTCAGAGAACTGTTGGATATATCAGGAATTGATGATTTTTTGAGCTGTTCATCAGGATGTAGTTGCATCTGCTCTGCTCAGCTGTGACCAAGCTGAATGACATTGATGTCTTGGTCTGGAATCTTTGATGGCTTTCTCACCTCTGACACGGTATCATAATCTAATCTGTAAATGTATACACTCATAGTTCAATATCAGATGGTCACTTTCTTTCAACAATGAAAAGGTTTCAGAAGTCTGTCTCAAGGAAGATGGATATTGCCAATCTGTGCATACATCTTAGGAAGGATAGATTGGCTTCGGAGACATTACAACCTAGGTTTACAAAGAATGATACCTGGACCTCGGGGATTATGTTATCAGGAGAGATGATACAAACTAGGACTAATTTTCTCTATAATTTAGAAGGTTAGGGGTGAATTGCTCAGTCTTCAAGATATTAATAGGCAAAGACAAGGTAGATAAAGATAAACTATTCCCACTGGTTGGGAATTCTAGAACTAGGGGCATAGTCTGAGAATGAGAGCCAGAGTATTCAGGAGAGACGTTGGGAAACACTTTTACACACAGATTGGGAGAGGTTTGGAATTCTCTTCCACAAATGGTACTGGTTGCTGGATTAGTTGTTAGTTTTAAATCTGGTACGGATAATTTTTGTTCAGCAAAGATGTTAATGGCAGGTATGTGGAGTTCAGCCACTCTGGTTGAATGGCCTACTTCTGTTCCTGTGTTTCTCATTGTCAGGGAAAGGGATGGAGCTTTTGGTTGTGATGAGCATTTTTCAGCTGGTTGAGTGGTGACTGGGAGAACGCTGATGACTCTATCCCTTAAGGGCATGAGGTTGAAATGGATGGATTTGTAAGTCCGTGAGAAGAGGCTCCTGCACTGGAATCCCTCAAAGGACCTTTATCAGCATCACTGTTCACCTCCTTGTCCCAGTTCGAACATGCATGCTGTATAATATTGCTGTTCACCACCAGGTCTTTTCCTTGTTTATATTTACTGCCTTTACAAAGACCATTTCAATGGGTGCACCAACTGCACACTCTACTCCATTCATCATTTCTTCCAAAACTATTCTGCTACATCTGCCTTTGTCACTTTGAAAGTTAGATCATAGAACTTTGTGCCTGGTTATGAAACTGGCCCCTTTATCGTTGAGGTGTTCCTTGTAACAATCCCTGAGCTGTTCACATTATCACAATCTAAACCTCCTTTCCATCCATACCCCCATACCTCATGAAACACATCTGTGAAAGTGCCACCTGCTGCTCTGACCATCCCACTGACAGGCTTTACCTGGGAATCCTCAGCTCGCTGGCAGCTTCTGTGCAGAATTTCAATATGCAGGTCAATTACCTTTCATTTCAGTCCCACATTCACCAACATCACTCTGTTCTCCAAATCACTTTCCATGTCATTCTCTCCAGCTATGAAAACATCAGAGCTAGGAGCAAAAGGAGGCCATTCAGCCCCTCATGACTGTTCCCCGTTTGATACGATCATGGCTGATCTCATCTCACCCTCAACTCCTTTCCTGCCCGCTCTCCTTTTACCCATTATTAATTAAAAATATGTCTATCTCTCCTTAAATTTACTCAATGTCCCAGCATTCACCCCACTCTGGGAGAGTGAAGTTCAAGATTCACGACCCTTTGAGAGAAGTCACTCCTCATCTCTATTTTAAATTCTGCTGACCCTTATCCTAAAACTATGACCTCCTGTTCGAGATTATCCAGTTATAACCTTTCCTTTCTTTCAGAAGGCCTGGGAAATACCACTGGCTAATTGCAGTGACCATGACCATGTCCCACTGTGTCTGTGATTGATTGCTTCCCCAGCCACAGTTTGAGTGTGTTTGACGGGGAGGTGTTTAGTGCCTGAGTAAGTGTGCTTACAGCTATCACCTGTAAACAGGAGCCCAGTGACTGAGGTTGGAAGCATTTTGGCTTTACATTGAAAGCAATGTAGGTTGGACAGATTTCTCCACATCTGTCGCTGATTGGCTGGAGGTGAGGTACAGTACTGGGATGAGCAAAATGGAGAAGGCTGGAGCTTTGTTTGATGCTCTTCTTCACTGGGATAGAATTCTGTTGTTCCGTTGGTGAGGATCAGAGCACATCATCATGGACCAGGCATACAGAGACAGCCATATTTGTAGAGGGTGCTCTGTAAACCTTTTATAAACAGAATTAGGGCTTTTATGAAGTCAGCAAGACCACTCACTGCAGTTGGTGCTTTGCATGCAACAGCAGAGCCCACTCCTCAGCCCCCAGCCCCCAGACCCAGCACTGAGGCACTGATCACTCAAAACCAACCCTTCTGCAGGGGACATGGCACAAAGACTGGCCCTGAACTCACCCGTACCTTTCCTCCAGTAACCTCTGCTCTGTTGCCCAGATCAGAGAGCTCTGTTTCCACTCTTTTCTCAGTGATATGCACAAACACAGGAATTAGGAGCAGAATTTGCCCCATTGACTCCTTGACCTTTAGTATGACCATAACCTGATCGGACCATTCTTCCTGCCTAGCCCCATTAGTCAAGAATCTCTCTACCTCATGCAGTCATAGAATCACAGAAGTCAACAAAACAGATGAAGACCTTTCAGCCCATCAAATCTGCACAGTCAATAACAGCCACCTAACTATTTTAACTGCTGAAAATATGTTGCTGGAAAAGCGCAGCAGGTCAGGCAGCATCCAAGGAGCAGGAGAATCGACGTTTCGGGCATAAGCCCTTCTTCAGGCCTTCAAGTCTTTCCTCATTCCTGAAGAAGGGCTTATGCCCGAAACGTCGATTCTCCTGTTCCTTGGATGCTGCCTGACCTGCTGCGCTTTTCCAGCAACACATTTTCAGCTCTGATCTCCAGCATCTGCAGTCCTCATGCAATTATTTTTAAGCTCTGTCCCTTAGTCCTTGTGTCTCATACAAAGGGAAAATTCATTTCATAAACCAACAACCTCAGGATCTTGCATGACTTCTTATAAAATAGATGATCTCTTATAAACTTTCCTCATAAACTAACCACTTTCCCACTCATCCCCACTGCCCCTGCCCACCCGCCTCTAACCCAGGAAACTCAGAAGCATCTTGGAATGCTTGTTTCCAAGTCTCTGAAGGTGCCAGATTATTGACGTAGTTAAGAAAGCATATGAGATGCTTGCCTTTATTAGTTGTAGCATAGTTTATAGGAGCAGGGAGGACATGTTGGACCAGAAACAGAAATTGCTGGAGAAACTCAGCGGGTCTCATAGCATCTGTGTAGAGAAAGCAGAGTTGACATTTTGGATCCAGTGCCTCTTCTTCAGAACTAGTCACAGGATTTGAAATATTAACTCTGCTTTCTTCCCACAGATGCTGCCAGACCTGCTGAGTTTTTCCAGCAATTTCTGTTTTGGTTTCTTATTTCCGGCATCTGTGGTTCTTTGTTTATTTTGGAGGTGATGTAGGGGCTGTACAATACTTTGGAGGTGATGTAGGGGCTGTACAATACTTTGGTCAGACCCCAGCTGGAGTACTGTGTGCAGTTCTAATCACCACACTATAAGAACGATGTGATTGCACTGGAGGGGATGCAGAGGAGATTCACCAGGATGTTGCCTGGAATGGAGCATTTCAGCGATGAAGAGGGGTTGGCTAATGTTGTTTTCTTTGAAGCTGAGGGGGCAATGATAGAGGTGTACAAGATTATGAGGGGCATCAACAGGGTGGATAGGATACAGCTGTTCCCCTTCATCAAAGGGCCAATAACAAGGGACATAATTTTAAGGTGAAGGACAGGAGGTTTAGAGGGATTTGAGGAAAAGCCTTTTCACCCAGAGGGTAGTGGTGGTCAGAAATGCAGTACCAGGAAGGGTAGTTGAGGCAGGGAACCTTGCAATCTTTAAAAAGTACTTGGATGAGCACTTGAAATGTCATAAGGCCTGATGCAGGAAAGTGGGGCTTGTGTAGATTTGGGGTGGGTTTTATTGGTGCAGACTCAATAAGACAAGGGGACTCTTCTGTGCTGCATGGTTATATAATTACATGGAGCAAAACATCTGTATTTTTATATTCCAAACCCCTTGCAATAAGTGACAGCATTTCATTTGCCTTTATAATCCCTGGCTGTAGCTGAGGACTAGCTTCTTGTGATTTCTACCCAGATCCCTCTTGCTCGGAGTTCTACAATCTCTCCTCATTTAAATAATCTGCTTGATTTTTTTCCTCGCCTATCAAAATGAACAAGTTCACATTTTTGCAGATCTTGAATGTTTTCCTACTTACTCAGCCTATCTGTATCAATTTGCAGAAATTTGACAACCTCTTCACAACTTGTTTTCCTATTTGCACATCAGCAGATTTAGCAAATATACATTTATTTTTTTCATCCAAGTCATTGAAATAAACTATGAACAATTGAGGCCCCAACACTAATCCCTGTGGTACTTTGTTCGTCATATCCTGCTAACCCAAAAATGACCCATTTTTGCCCATTCTCTGCTAACTATTGGTCAAACAATCCTTTGTCCTTGGCAATATGTTGCCCCCTCTGCCATGAGCTGTTATCTTGAGTAAAATAACCTTTGATGTGGCACCTTATCAAATGCGTAATTGCAGTCTATAAGGTGCTGAAAGGATTGACAAAATACACAGAGTTAGGATGTTTTTTTATGTGGAGTAACCGAGAATGTGAGGTTATAGTTCTAGGTTAAGGTGTTGCAGATTTAAAACTGAGATGAGAAGAAATTGCTTCTCTCAAAGATTCGTGACTCAATAGAATTCACTACCCCCAGAGTGCAATGGATGCTGAAACATTGAGTGAATTAAGGAGGAAATCGTCAGATTTTTAATTAGTAATGGGATGAAGGGTTATGGAGAGTGAACACGAAAGTGCAGTAGACAATGAGATTAGAACAGCCGTGAATAGTAGAGCACACTCAAGGTGTTGAATGGCCTCTTCCTGCTCCTAGTTCTTAGGGTTTGTAAATCAAATAGAGTATATCCACTGGTTCTCCATTATCAGTGTTGCTTGTTAATTCCCCCAAAAATCTCTAATAAATCAGTCAGCTTTGATTTCTTTTTCAAAAAGTTGTGGCTCAGTGGTTAGCACTGCTGCCTCACAGCACCAGGGTCCCAGGTTCGATTCCAACATCGGGTGACTCTCTGTGTTGAGTTTGCACATTCTCCCCGTGTCTGCCTGGGTTTCCTCCGGGTGCTCCGGTTTCCTCCCACAGTCCAAAGATGTGCAGGTCAGGTGAATTGGCCATGCTAAATTGCCCGTAGTGTTATTGTTAAGAGGGAAATGGTTCTGGATGGGTTACTCTTCAAAGGGTCAATGTGGACTGTTTGGGCCGAAGGGCCTGTTTTAGCACTGTAAGGAATCTAATCTTAAAAAAAAAAAAGTTCATGTCACCTCAGCACTGATTGCATTAAGATTTTCTAAATGTCCAGCTATAACCACTGGCATAATAGATTCCAATGTTTTCCCAATGATTGATATCAGGCTAAATGGCCTATCACTTCCTGTTTCCTGCTTCTTCTTTCTTCAATAGAATTCTAGACAATTGCAAACAATGTGTCAACCATTTCAGCAGCCACTCCTTTTTAATTCACTTCTGTGAAACCCATCAGGGCCAGGGGACTTGTCAGATTTTAGTCTAACAATTCTCTGATAATCCTTTCTCTGGTGATTGTAATTATTTTCAGTTCTGTAATTCCCTTTCACCTTCTGATTCAGAGCTAGTTCTGGAATGTTATTCATATCCTGTACAATTCAGACAAAAATATCTATTCAGTTCAGCTGCCATTTCCTTATTTTCTATAATTAATTCCCAGACTTGGTCTGTAGAAGGCAAAATTTTATCTTTTTTAAATACTTGTTGGAACTCTTCTCATCTGTTCTCATATTTCTAGCTAGCTTTCTCCCATACTTTAATTTCTTGTACCTCCTGCACTGTTTAATGGACACTGTCTCTGCTTTTTACTGCTAAATGACACTTCTGTCATCATTTAATCTGGTCTGAAAGGATGCCTGAGACTGAATGGAATGAAGGAACAAATGATGTATTAATGAAGAGTTTGGGAGTGTAACAGTTGTGTAACTATGAAGAGCTAGTAATCAATCAAGAGTTGAGTTTTATGAAGTGTGGTTCATTGAAATAAAGCTCCACATAAAAGTGTGATCTTGGACTTTGTTTAGAAACAGTTACCTTCCAGTGTATAACAACACTGTCCACTCACTCGCTGCTCACTCTGCTCTCTCATTGGTTAATAGACTGTCTCTCCATTCTGCTCTATTTAAAGGATACTCCTTCCACTCTCTTGCTGGTTACTGGTCTGTCTCCATTCTCTCTCTCCCTCCCTCACTTGCTAAAACCAGCACAGTTGGCTCTTATAGAGGGCCAATACAGACATAATGGGCTGACTGGCCTCCATCTGTACTGTAGCTGATCTCCTGATTTTATACAGTATCCCTCATGCATGCACTGCCCTGCTTCAACTTCCCCATCATCTGTTCTTCCCAAATGTCTACTACATCTTTACAAATCAGTCTGAACTGTGCGTCATATCCTGAGCTTCAGAAGTGATGTGAATGTCCATCGCCCCTCGCTCCACCCTTGGATAGCGCAGCTGCTTGATCTCAGACCTTTACCTCGAGTTCTCTATCTGTCCTGTCCTCCTGACCTTCCCATCCTCTGCTTCAATCAGTTGGCTATTCCTTCACTCACCATCCTCCATTCTTGCCCAAATCCCTCTGCACTGCCACCATTTTCAAATATTCTGAATTTTTTTTATCCATGAGTAGATCTTCAGGTGTCTTAGACCTTTAACTCCACTTCCAATTTTCACTCTTGTCTTCTGTCCATTCTCTCTCTCTGAGCTTCTTGTATTAACACTGTCTGTCAGCACTGGGTACACAGCAGGAATACTGGTAGATACATTTTATACCAACTCTCCCAAATGGAAACAGAGATTTAGCTTTAAGGAATAAGATATATCAAATATTTAATCAGGTTTACCTTTTTCAGGTCCGATTGCTTCAATCGCCTGTGGCAAGCTGGGGGATCGATGGACTTCAATTCTCGGAGCTGTCCTCGTGAGTGGTGGATTTCTTATCAGCATCCTGGCCACCAGTGTCCTCTTCCTTTATGTATCCCTCGGTGCCGTTGTTGGTAAGAATCATTAGTTCTGCTTTTAAAAAGTGTCATATGCACTAACATCTTCACCATCTTTAAGAGGAACTGCTCCGTCATTCCAGGGGTTCTTTGAGATCAATTTTCAGCACAATCAAAGAATAATCTCACGTTGTTCTGTGATGACCTATCGTAAAAATCAGAGTGTTCATATGCACCTCGTTATAGAGCATGAGAAGAAATTCCCTTTCAGAAAACTTGGAAGAGATGAAGAATTAGACACGGAAGTAGGCCATTTAGCCCTTTGAACTCTCTCAACAAGAGGAGACATCATCTCAGCCTCCACTCTGTCTAATCCCCTCAGCATCTTTCAATAAGATCAACTTTCATTCTTCTAAATTCCAATGGATACAGACCCCGAACCTGCTGAATGCTTTTCTCATAAAATAATCTGTTCATCCAAGGCATCAGTTCAATGAATCTTCTCTGAGCATTTTTTAAATTTCAAAATATATTTTATTCATAACAAAGTCCTTATACATACATCATCATGAACAAAGTTTGGTTCTGTACAGTAGCGTATCAAAGAGATAAACATTAGATAAAAACTAAAAGAACTGCAGATGCTGTAAATCGGAGACAAAAACACAAGCTGTTGGAAAAGCCCAGCAGGTCTGGCAACATCTGTGAAGAGAAATCAAAAGTAATGTTTTGGGTCCGGTGACGCTGTCTCAGAATCCTGAGTTCTGAGGAAAGGTACCAAGACCTAAATGTTAACTTTGATTTCTCTGCACAGATGCTGTCAGACCTGCTGGGCTTTTCCAACAGCTTGTTTTTGTTTCGGACAAACATTGGAGTTTGGCTCTGTCCAAACAAACCAAGACATCTCTTACTTGAACCACACAATATTTACATACATTTGAGGCGTATCCTTTCTTTAGCAAAATTATACACTGGCCTTCAGCTGTAATTTCACAGATGTAGCCGCATATTCCTAATTTTATATTCAGTTATCTTTGCAGTAAACAAATTGTGTTTGATTTAATTTTGTGTATCTGAATACTGTTTTCTTTAGATTTATGTACCAGGATGCCCAGATCCCTGTGTACCTCAGAGTTTTGCAATCTCTCCCCAGTTAAATAATTAGTGGTTCCTGCTAAAATGAATAACTTCACATTTTCCTGTATTATACTCAGATTGACAAATTTTAGCCAATGCATCTTCAAATGTTCCAAAGTACTTCATAGGAAGTTTTAAAGCAAAACCTGACACTAATGCAAGGTGAGGATAAGTGGCCAGACACTTGGTCAAAGGGGTAGGTGTCCTGGAATATCTTTAAAGGAGGAAAGAGAGATAGCGAGACAGAGAAGTCCAGAGCTGAGGGTCTAGGCAGCTGAAGGCATGACCACCAATTGAGGAGTGAAGAGGCTAGAATTAGAGTGTGAAGGTTTGTAGGGCTCGAGGAGATTACAGATATGAAGAGGAGTGAGGCCACAGAGTTTTGAGGTTAGGTGATTTTATTGTAATGAGACAGAGACTAAGCATAGTAAACTGCACAAGTTGTTTAGCATTAGTGAGTTCAGCAAATGCTGTCCAAGTGCAGAATTAATTTTAACAGACATTCTATTTTGGGTTTTGTAAGTGTGGAATGTTTGGGTGCACTCTGTACACTGTCACAAATGGCCAGAGGAACACACTGTTTCATTGGATAAGCCAGTCACTAGGACCTATGGCCAATGCATTTATTCAGCATTGAAGCTGAACAATCCAGAGTGCATAATTGCTACAGATCACTTCACATCTTCAGCTGAGCTTGTCAACATAGCTCATGAACGTTTGCAAAAACCAATGTATATTCATTGTCGGGAATCTGTTCTTGGTTAGCAAAAGGAACGTATTCCAACCCAGGGCCTTGTTTGAGATTAGGGAGCACATTGTTTCCTATTGTTTTCTCCACACCAATCCATCAACTTTGAACAAATCAGCACCCTTCTCTTATGCAAGGATTTGTTGTGACTGTTTAAATTGCTTCTTGCATGATGTTCTACACCGTACAAAGCAAAACGCTTTGCTCACATCCCTGTTCCTGTTCTCAGTCATTCACAGTCCATTGTACAATATTCAAGAAAGTGATTCACCACCATCCTCTCAAAGGCAATAAATGATGCTCACATTGCCATCAATGTTTTTTTCAAAATAAAATGATGTTGGAATTCATATTAGCATCGGTATCATTAAAGAAATGTTATACTTCTTTTAGATGTGTAAGTGGTTTAAGGTTTGACCAGACTGGATTAGCAGAACTGGAGATTTGATTCATTGTGATGAATGAATGTTTTGACTTGGAAGCATAAGCTCAGCGAATGAGCAATATGAGCACGTGAATTAAAAGCAGGAGCCTGTCTAAATTCTAATAGCCTCACACTACGATACAGTTAGAGTCATACGGCACCGAAGCAGACCTTTCAAGCCAACCAGTCCATGCTGACCATAATCCCAAACTAAACTCGTCCCACCTGCCTGCACTTGGCTCATATCCCTCCAAACATTTCTTCTTCGTGTGGTTAGCTAAATGTCTTTTAAACATTGTAACTGTAACAGCATTCACTTTCTCTGCAAGTTCATTCCACACATGAACCATTCTTTGTGTGAATGAATGTCTTGAGATCCCTATACATGGGAAACGTGCACGTCTCCAATTTCCAAAGTTGCTAATCTGACTCGGTCCTGTAGAAGAGATGATCCTGGGGGCTCTAAGATGGGTAAACCAAAGAGATGGTAAGATCCAATTGATAGGTGTTCTCACTGCCCTGTGACCTGCTTTGGAGCAGGTCATTCATAATCCTGCTTTAGCTGTGACTGTAAATAAGATCAGAGAAATCAAATTGATACAAGTTAATCTGTGAACATTTGTTTCAGGAATCGGCTTTGCCTTTCTTTATCAAGCAGCAACTGTGATGCATGCAAAGTACTTCAAAAAACGACTAGCAACTGCCTACGCGATTGCACGATCAGGAATGGGCCTGACTTTTGCTCTCGCCCCTTTCACACAGTTACTGTTAATAGAATATGACTGGCAAGGTGAGCAATGTTTGTTTTAATTATCTATTAATGGTGAAGCATTAAATTCTAACATACGTTTTAAAATGAGGTTTTTAACAAAACAAACTTGTAGGTAAATTGGAGAGAGAAATGTCAGTAATGGTGTTTTATGGCATTTCCCTGGTGTTTCTGCTGAGGTTATGGCAGGAGATCGGAAACCGATGGAAATTTTACTCCCCATCGCCTCGGCTCATGGCTGACTATGTGGAAATTCGCAATTTCCTGACTGATGATGTATATGGAATATGGAAGAGAAGAAACAGCACCTTCAGGAGAACAATTGGGTAAAATCATTTTGGGAGACTCCTGTTGTCTGAGTAATGCTGTTGATTAACTGAATCGATTACTTCATTGGCCTTTCAAACAGCTTACCCTGAGAAGATCTTTCCTTGTCCATGTAGACCTCCTATCACCCAGCAAATGATATAATTTCCAAATATCATGTGCTACTCATCTTAACAAGAATGGATTGTTTCTAGTTAATTCATGTTATTTGCAAAATGAAAGGAGGCATATAAAGTTGCCAAAAATGTTCTAAGTATGAGGATTGGGCAAATTTTAGAATTCAGCAAAGGGCAACAAATTGAAGAGGAGATTAGAAAGTGTTGATGTCCAAAGGAACCTAGGAGTTCCTGTTCATATGTCATTGAAAGTTAGCAACCAGATGTAGCAAACAATTTGAAAGGCCAATGGCCTTGATCACAAGAGAATTGGAATATAGGAGCAAGGATGTCTTATGACATTTGTAGAAGACATTGATGAGACTGGAGTATTGTGGACAGTTCTGGTCGCCTGGCCTAAGGAAAATGCACTCAATAGAGAGAGGGCAAGGGAGGTTCACCCAGACTGATTCCTGAGATGGTCCCATTAGAAGAGATTGATGAGAGTATGTCTGTATTTGCTGGAATTTAGAATAGTGTGAGATGATCTCGTAGAAACTTGCAACATTTTTAAAGATTTAGACAGGATCAATGCGGAAAGCATGTTTCCCCTAGTTGATATTCTTCACTTAGACAGTAGTGAATCTTTGGAATTTTCTACTTTAGAAGTTGCGGAAGCTCAACAGAAGTAAGTTCAACATAAATCAATAGATTTCTAGCTACTGATGATATCAAGGGACAGAGGGAGAGTGCAGAGATATAGTGTTGAGGTACATGATCCAGAACTGCAAAGAAGGCTCAAGGGGCTGAATGGTCTCTTCCTGCATTTCTAGGCTCCTTTTCATGGAAGGTGCATAGGCTGGGACCTTACTCACTAAAGTATAGAAGGTTGAGGGGTAACCATCTAGAGGTTTATAAAATCATAAGGGGTATAGATAAGGTGAATGGCAGGTGTCTTTTCCCTAGGGTGGGGGATTTCAAGGCTAGGGGGCATATTTTTAAGGTGAGAGGAGAAAGATTTAAAAATGACATGAGGGGCAACATTTATACACAAAGAATGGAGTGTGAGTCGGGGGAGATGAGAGGTTATTTGAAATCGGAGAACTGAATATTGAGTCCTCCGGGCTATAGGCTGCAGAGGATGGGCAGTGACTGGGAGGTCCAGTTGAGGCCACAGGAGTGACCTGACCAGTCACTGCCCATTTTAATTCCCCTTCCCCACTCCCTTTCCAATGAACCATGGAACAAACTGGAGGAACGACATCTCATCTTCTGCCTCGGCAGCCTACAGCCCAGATGACTCAACACTGAGTTCTCCAATTTCAGATAGCCTCCCTTCCCTTCCCTTCCCTTCCCCTCGGCTCCCTTCCCTGCCTCTCCCCTTCCCTTCCACTCCTCCCAGCCACCTAGCAGATTCATTCCCCCCATCGACCAACCAGCTCGTATCTTCCACCTGTCTTCATCTATGCCCACCTCACCATCCTGTCCCCGCCACCCACTTCATCTGCAGCTCCCCTGATGCTGCCTGGCTTGCTATGTTCTCTCAACCTCCTACGTGTCTACCTTGGATTCCAGCATCTGAAGTTTATTTTGTTTCTGAGAGCATAGTGGAGACAGGTACTCTCTCAACATTTAAGAAATGTCTGGATGAGCACTTAAAATGCCAGTTGTTACTCTGGATTATTCATTATCCTTTCCACAGCCATCCCTCACTCCCACCAAATAACCACTATCTCCCAAATATTCTGTCACTGACATTGGACACATCATGTCAATCTTTTCTGCACACTCTCTGATTTATTTTCCATTTTATAACCTGATGTGTGGAGCCTTGCTACTTGTTGTGAATTTGCATCTAGACTCTGTCACAGAGACTGTCTATTCCCATCTCTGCCACATCACCTGACTTTTCCCTAGCATCAGCTGATCTGCTGCTGAAACCCTCAGCCATACCTTCTCCACATGACTATTCCAGTGCACTCACATTCTACCCTCTGTAAACATGTGGTCATCAATATCTCCGTCACCTATTTCCTATCCCTCACCAAGTCTTGGGCACCTGTTGACTGATGTGAGCTCCCAGGTAACCAACATCCTGGTTTCAAAGTTCACACCCTTCTTTTCAAATCCACCCATGACTACATCCTTCTGTATTTCTGTGTACCCCAGTCCTTAATCTCTCTGAAATATTTGCATTGCTGTAATTCTGGATTCTTGAGCATCCCCCAACTTCTATTACACCATCAGTGACATTTCCTCAACTGTCTGGTCACTAAACTCTGGAATTCTGAATTCTGAACCCTGCAAAAACCTCTCTGTCATCCTTTTGTAAGTGTTGAGCAAGATTTGGGTTCAATTAATATTGTTTTATGTGGTTCAATGATAAACTTTGTTTGTTAATGCACCTATGAATGGCTCTGGGTTATGTTACTATGTTAAAGATGCCATATCAATGCAAGTTGTTGGTGTATGAATATTACTCATGTGGCTCCCATGTAAATACAGTGAAATTGTAATGAGTCTAATTTGGAAAACCCATCATCCTGTTTGTGTCAGGATGTCAGCTATTGTCATCAGCAGAATAGGGCATCCAATAGGATTGTCATGTGACAGGGGCAGCTAATTGGAATAGCGTTAGTGCAGGCTAGTGTGAGAATTCTCCGAGCTCTGGGCAATCCATCGTCAGAATCTCTTTGTGCGTGAGGACCATCCAAACTGCAAGAACACCTCTGAGAACATTTAGTGTTTTCGAGCAGAGAGAAAGTGAAGTCAACACAGCTAGTGGGAAAACTGGGGACAAACAAACATCGCATGTAGCAGGAGTAGAACACAAAAAACATGAAGACAGACATTTTTTCACACTTTGCAGCTTTACTTTGTATTTCCTTAGGGATTTGTTTCGTGTGGGCAGTGAATTTGTAGACAAATTGAGTTGAGGATTGTTCTCTGCTCTCTGGAATCTCCCAGTGTGGATAGATCACCTGGGATTGACTCATCTTGATTTCACTGTATCAACATCTCATCAACTTGAAGCTGTGCAGGGATCTAAAAAGAACAATGGGTTTGTTAACATGAGTTTTTTGTATCATCCTTCCAGGTGCTTTGCTTATTTTGGGAGGTATAATGTTGAACCTCATTGCTACCAGCATGCTGCTGAGACCCATCGCTCTCTATGAGCACCAAGTCACTTCCTCACAATCACCATGTGACAGGACCATACTCAAATCTCCACACAGCAGCCTCTTTCAGAATGGAGCAATGAAGCATTCAGAAAGCTGCCTAATCACGAGCAATTCCAGTGTGTCCCACTCAGCAATTGGTCACCTTGACATTTCCAAGAATCATGACAGCTGTATCCTGAGGGATGAGAACCTGAACATTAACCATTCCCGAGTGGAGACAGAATCCAGTATCTCTCATGAGAGCAAAGCCTTTCTGGACAAAGTAACTTTCCGAATGGCTCATACTGGGTCTGTTGGCCTTTCGAGCAAGGACAAGGGAATACAAAGCCTTCCTCCCAAAGAGAAGCTTCTCGATTTTTCATTGTTACGGGATCCTTTCTTTAGTATTTATACATTCTCAGTGGTGTTCAGTCAGTTAGCGTACTTTATTCCCTACTTTCATCTCTCAGCCAGGGCTAAGACACTGGATATTGATGCCATGGACGCATCCTTCATCATTTCTGTTGCAGGTGAGTTCAAGTCTAAAGATCTTCTCTTAGTGTTTGAATTTATGTTTCAATTCACTGTCCGAAGGGACCTTTTCTTGTTGAGAGCTCAGTGAATTGTTTCCATTAACAACGTAAACACATTCTCATTCTTGACTTGTCAATTTTGAAACAAAATCCTTGATTCTGATTGGTGCACTCTTTTTGCAGCAGTAACTCTAATTTGGGGAAGCTGGACTGGGGAAACAACAGAGAACTCACCAGGATAGAGAAAAGGACCTGACCTTTGACCTGTCTAGCTGTGAATGTCCACACATTTCCCAGTTAGAGTGCATTGAACTTCCCACCAAGTTGTGAAATCACCTGAATCACTCCCCATAACTCAGTGTAAAAAGATTAGTAAGTCCAACTGTACAAATAAAGCAGGATTCCACTTACTGGGGTTAACAGTTCAACTCTGTGTGAAGGATAAGTATATTGGCCTTTTGGAGCAGAATTTCTGAACTTTTTCACAGCCCCAACCCTATTTCCTTTATTGGCTGAATAAAGTCCCTGGTTTCACATTAAACTGAGAACAAATTCTTTTTACTTTTGAGAATGATGTGTGTGACACAGAGTGGGTATATCTTGTTCAATGTTGCATTGTCTGAATCAATAGTTGTGACCAATTCAAATGAAATCAAAAACTTACTTTTGAATTCATTCCTGCCACAATTATATTTAATTGAACTGCCTTTGGAAATAGACTTGAGGCAAATCTGGTTATATGGAGCCACAGATATAGCTATGTGGGATCGAGTGAAGACTCTCCCCCTCAGGTTAAAGTGATTATTGAAATTGTTGGAGGAAGCTTTATTCAGCCCGTCTATGCTGGAACTGATCTGAGAATGTTTGAAGACCACATTGGATAAAGGTCAGGCTAAGAATGAGGACTGAACATTGAGAAACCTTTGCTGCCTCCGAACAATGCCCCTAGATCCATGAAGACACATGAAACATGTCAGTATTTATATTATCATAATACATCCTCTATCTCTCACGCTGGCTGTTACTGTTCTCAAATATGGCTTTTTTTTGACTAAACTGTTTGCTACTTTCTGGATTAGAAAGTATTACTGGAAGCTCTCATGGATTCATTCATCCCTACACTGGGCACCAAGTATAAGGGGTTTTAATCTGTCAGCTGAGTTTGTGGATTATAGCCAGGGTCTGGGGTCTGTGCTTCACATTAAATGAACGATAGGCGAGTATCACGGGCTGACTGATTTGTGCATTTGATCTGAGCTGCAAGAGAAACACTTGACCTTATATTGATTTGATCCTGTACGTGCTCAGCATAGTAAGGGTCACTTTGTGCTGAGTACTGTATTTAACTGCCTGTCCACCCACTGAGAAGAATGGTAATGACATGGCAACATGGCACAGACTAGGACTTCAGCATGGTCTGTGGCTTCAGCAATTCAGCAGCTAAAGAGGTTGGAGCTAAGCTGGATCATTTTGTGTTACTACTGTGACGTAAAATACCAGTCCAAGGAACTGGTCCAATCCTGCTTTGACAAAGACGCTTCTGTTCTCCATGTGTTTATGCCTGAATTTCTCTCTGTGAAATCTGTTGAGACTTGAATGTTGCTTGTTTAAAATCTGTTCTTTGTAAAAAGGAACCATTCATTTTTCTGGCCTGGCCTCAGTTTTGCTTCTCACATGGTTGCCTAGCAAACCGAGAGCTTCTCCTGCTGATTCCTGTCCCACCATCTTTCAATCTCTCCCTCAGTCGTTTCATTGTCACAGGATTCTCCAGTTGGTGCAAATTCAAGTTGGAAAAACTCTTGAACACCTTTTTCCTTAATTTCCCAAATTCTGCAAACTTTAGTGTTGTCACATACCTTCAGTCAGTTTCCAATGCAACATTACTGGGACAGAGTTCACTGAGACTCATCCAGATCAAGTCAAGGCTGAGTAAAACAAAAACAGAGGTCATTGGCGAAACTCAGCATGTCAGACAACATCTGTAGAAAGAAAACAGATTTAACATTTTGAGTCCAGTGATTCCTCTCCAAAACCCTTTCTGAAGAAGGGTCATTGGATCTGAAACATTAATTCTGCTTTTGCTTTACAAATGCTGCCTGACTTGCTGAGTCTTTCCAGCAATTTCTGATTTTGTTTCTGATTTCTGCATCCAGTTTGTTTTTCCCCTTTTTGAAAAAAGTAGCCAGCTAAGTGAAAATGAGGGACATGAGTGCCTGAAAGTGGATGGCTGTGCTGAAAGGAACCCATGACATATCAGGTTCTGGGGTATGATGGTGAGTAAAAGACATTGATGGAGATGTTCATACTCCAAAATAATTAAACTCAACATTAAGTCAAGGCTATGCTGCTTTTTCACAGTAATAGCCCTTTCCAATTATGCAGAATCTGGCTTTGAACACTCAGCCTCACCAACACCATGACCTCTGATTGTATGAGTTAGACATTTAGTCATTGGGATGTGTTGAACTAGCAGTACATGTTTTTACTGATCTCTGACCAAGCTTTGTAGGCAGAAATCTCAAACTGTGGCCATAAGCAGTTATGCCAGATTCTTGATGGTGATTTGAATTTCCATTTAGACCGAGGTGGTCATTCCAGAGCTAACACTGGCTCTGAATCTACATCACTGCCTGTCCAAGTCCTGCCCTGTGGTCACTGGCCAGAATAATGCACTGTCACATTTTTTACCAGGTGGCACTGCAGCAACGTGAGTCCTATTGGGCACAACTGGACAATGCCCAATACCATTCAAGGGTTTGGGTCTAAGTTCTGCAAACTTTGACTTATTGTCTGTCACTGGTCAAACAGTGCATACAATAGAACATAGAACGTTACAGCCCAGTACAGGCCCTTCAGCCCACAATGTTACACCGACCTGTGAAGCCAATCTGAAGCCCATCTAACCTACACTATTCCATTCTCATCCATATGTCTATCCAATGACCAATTAAATGCCCTTAATGTTGGTGAGTCCACTACTGTTGCAGGCAGGGCATTCCACACCCTTACTACGATGAGTAAAGAAATGTCTGATGGGAGGCAATTTTATGACATTGAGAGATTGATAAACATTCTTCATAAACATAATTCTTAATGAATATAAATTTTATTTTTCATTCATTGGAGAAGGACACATTTATCACATCCTCTGATACAAATGAATCACTTTCCACAGATATCATAGTATCATAAAGATGCTTAGTACGGAAATAGATCTTTCGTCCAGAAAACCTAAATAAATCTAGTCCCGTTTGGCAGCATTTGGCCCATATCCCTCTTAAACCCTTCCTATTCATATACCCATCCAGATTCCAATGTTGAAATTGTACCGGCTTCCTTAAGTTTTAAGATAACTATGCATAAGGATAAGTCAGAACTTTGTGGGAGTACTAAACTGGGGGGAGGGCAAATTACAACAGTATTAGGCTGGAGCTTGGGAGTGTTAATCGGTGGGAGCTGTTATCGGACAGGTCCACATTTGACGTGGGAACTGTATAAAGACCGACTGATGAGAGTTCAGGACCGACATGCTCCAGTAAGGAGGAAGGACAAAGAAGGCAAGGGACCCTTGGATAATGAGGGAGGTTGTCCGTTTAATCAAAAGGCAAAAAAGAAGCATATGTAAGATTAGGAAGCTAAAATCCGACAGGGCCCATGAGGAATATCAGGAAGCCAAGAGAGAACTCCTCCAGGAATTGGGAGAGCAAGAAGGGGCCATGAAATGACAGAGAACAGAGAATGTTACAGCACAGTACAGGCCCTTCGGCCCTCGATGTTGCTACGACCTGTGAAATTAATCTGATGCCCATCTAACCTACACCGTTCCATTATATCTGTCCAATGCTCATTTAAATGCCCTTAATGTCAGTGAGTCTACTACTGTTGCAGGCAGGCCGTTCCACACCCCTACTACTCTCTGAGTAAAGAAATACCCCTGATATCTATCCTAAATCTATCATCCCTCAATTTAAAACTATGTCCCCTCATGTTAGCCTTTACCATCCAAGGAAAAAGGCTCTTACTGTCCACCTTATCTAACCCTCTGATTATTTTATATCTTGGCAAGTTGGATTAAAGAGAATCCCAAGGCATTCTATGCGTATATTAAAAACATGAAGATAACAAGGGAGAAGATAGGGCCACTCAAGGATAAAGGACTTGTGCTTGGAGGCAGAGGATGTGAGTGAGATCCTAAACTGAGTACTTTTTTAGATTAGATTAGATTAGATTAGATTAGATTA
>NC_057737.1:50980459-51078108 GCF_004010195.1 Chiloscyllium plagiosum | reverse complement strand
ACGTGCAAACTCCACACAGTCAGTCGCCTGAGGCGGGAATTGAACCCGGGTCTCTGGCGCTGCGAGGCAGCAGTGCTAACCACTGTGCCACCGTGCCGCCCACTTTGTGTCAGTATTCACCCAGGAGAAGGATATGGAGGTTAGAGAGATTAGTGTGAAGCATGATAATATGCAAAGTCATTTTAAGATCAAGAAAGAAGTGGTGTTCAGTCTTTTGAAGAGCATTAAGGTGAATAAGTGCCCATATCCCAAATGGTACCTACCCCAGGTTATTGAGAGAGCCAAGAGAGGAGATTGCTGGGGTCTTGACCAAGATCCTTGTATCCTCGCTGGCCACTGGAGAGGTCCCTGAGAACTGGTGAGTAGCTAATATGTTCCTCTGTTCAAGAAGGGAAATAGGGATTATCCAGAAAACTACAGACTTCAGCCTCATGTCAGTAGTTGGGAAGCTATCTGAGAGAATCCTCAGGAATAGGGTTTACACGCATTTGGGAAAGTATAGACTTATTAGGGATAGTCAGCATGGCTTTGTGCAGGACAGATCATGTCTTAGTCATGTGAATTTTTTGAGGAGGTGACGAAGGTGATCAATAAAGTAGAGCTGTGAATGTTGTTTGCATGGATTTTAGTAAGACTTTTGACAAGGTCCTTCGAGATTAAGATGCATAGAATCCATGGTGACTTGGCTGCACGGATTCAGAATTGGCTTTCCCAGAGTAGGCAGAGAGTAATGGTGGAAAGGTGTTTATCTGGCTGATGGTCCATGACTAGTGGTGTTCCACAGTAATCCATACTGGGACCTCTGCTGTTTCTGATATATATAAAAAAAATGGAGCTAGGTGAGTTAGTATATTTGCAGACGATACAAAGATTGGTGGTGTTGTGGATAGTGTAGAAAGTTGTCAAATAATACAGCTGGATATAGATCAGTTGCAGATATGGGCAGAGAAATTCAGATGAGTTTAATCTGGGTAAGCGAGATCCTACACTTTGGGAGATCAAGTGTTAGGGAAAAGTTTATAGTTAATGGTGGGAGGTTGGGGTTCAAAGGAGATGTGAGGGGCAAGTTTTTTTTATAGAGTGGTAGGGGTCTGGAATGCACTGTCAGGGATGGTGGTGGAGGCAGGTACAATAGAGGCATTTAAGGGGCTTTTAGATAAGCACATGGACATGCAAGGAATGGAAGGATATGGATCCAGGACAGGCTCAAGAGATTCGTTTAATCTGGTGTCATGTTTGGCACAACAACATATGCTGAATAGCCCATTCCTATACTGTACTGTTCTAGGTTCTCCACCACTTCTTCTGGCAGCTCATTCCATACATGCACCACCCTCTGTATGAAAATGTTGCCCCTTAGATCCCTTTTATACCTTTTCTTTCTCACCGTAAACCTATGCCTTCCATTTTTGGACTCCCCTACCCTGGGAATAAGACCTTGGCTATTCACCCTATCCGTGCCCTTCATGATTTTATAAACATCTATAAGGTCACCCTTCTGCCTCCGAAAACAGGCCCCAGTCCATTCAGCGTCTCTCTAGCTCAAACCCTCAACCCCAGCAACATTCTTGTAAATCTTTTCTGAATGCTTTTAAGTTTCAGAATGTCCTTCCTATAGCAGGGAGACCAGAGTTGTACTTAGCATTCCATAAATTGCCTAACCAATGTCCTGTACAACCATTTTATGAAATCCTAACGCCTATATTCAATGCACTGACCAGGAAAGGCAAGTGTACCAAATGACACCTTCACTACCCTGTCTACCTGTGATTCTACTTTCAAGGAGCTATGAACCTGCACTCCAAGGTCTCTTTGTTCAGCAACACTCCCCAAGACCTTACCATTAAATGTATAAGTGCTGCACTGGTTTGTCTTTCCAAAATGATCAGATCATTGCTTCGGACAATTGGAAGAATCTTCTGCTCTTCTTCAAACTTCTGTCATGGGATCTTGAATCACTGGCTGTAAAACCAACTGGAACGAGGTTTGATCTGAAAGATTGCACGTGTGATAATTCAGCACTCCCCCAGGAGGCTCCACAAAGATCCCCATCTTTAACGAAGGAAGTGTCCAACACATCAGTGCAAAAGCTAAGGCTGAACCATTCACAACAGTCTTCAGCCAGAAGTGTCAAGTGGGTGAGCCACCTTAGGCTCCTCCAATTGTCCCCAGCATCACAGATGCCAGTCTTTAGTCAATTCGATTCACTCTTGTATTCCAGACTGTGCTACAGAACATGCTACTCCCCGTAGCCAAGTTGTTCCAGTACCATTGCAAAACTGGCATCTACCCAATAATGTGGAAAACTGCCCAGGTCTGTCCTTACATAAAACTCAGGACAAATCCAACCCAGCCAATTACCGCCCCATTAGCCTACTCCCGATCATCAGTAAACAATGCTATCAAGCAGCACCTGCTCAGCGACACCCAGTTTGGGTTCCACCAGGACCACCTAGCTCCTGACCTCATTGCAGCCTTGGGTCAAACATGGACAGAAGAGCTGAATTCCAGAGGGGAGGTGAGAGTAACAGCCTTTGAGACTACATTTTAACTGCGTGTGGCATCAAGGATCCCTCAGAAACTGGAATCAATGGGTATCAGGGACAAGCTCTCTGCTGGTTGGAATTGTTCCTGGCACATAGAAAGATGGTCCTGGTTGTTGGAGGTTATTCATCTCAGCTCCAGAACATCTCTGCAGGATTTCCTCTGGTTAATGTCCTAGGCCCAACCATCATCTGCTACTTCATCAATGAACTTCCATTATAAGGATAGAAGTGGGAATGTTCACAGATGATTGTATTATTTTCATGCTCAGGGTTAGCACTGCTGCTTCACAGTGCCAGAGATCTGGGTTCGATCCCCTACTGTCTGTGTGGAGTTTGCACATTCTTCCTGTGACTATGCAGATTTCCTCCGGGTGCTCCGGTTTCCACCCACAGTCCAAAGATGGGCAGGTTGGTAGTTTGGCCGTGTTAAATTGTCTGCAGTGTCCAGGGATGTGCAGGTTAGGTGGGTTAGCCATGGGTTATGCAGGGTTACAGGGATTGAGTGGGGTGGGGGGGTGGGGCTAGGTCTAGGCATAATGTTCTTTGCAGGTTCAATGGGCTGACTGTATCGATTTACGCTGTAGGGATTCTCTAAGTCTGCCATTCTCAGATACTGAAGCAGAGAATCTTACCATTGCCCTTTGACATTATGTATTACCATACAGATTCTCCACTATCATCAACTATGGGGTTACCAGTGACTAGAAACTTAACTGAACTCACCAAATAAATATTGTGGCAATGGCAGGTCAGAGGCTAGGAATCCTGCAGTGAGGAACTCACCTCCTTTCTCCCCAAAGCTTGTCTACCTTCTACAAGGCGCACACAGGTTATTCAGGTGGATTCCTGAGATGGCCAGAAAGTCTGGAGTTTCAGCTTGAGGGCTCAGCCATTTATGACTGAGATCAGAAGTGTCTTCACCCAGAGAGTGGGGAGCCAGTGGAATTCTCTGCCACAGGAAACTGTTGAGGCCAACACATTTAAGACTTTTAAGAAAAGTGTCGCAAAATTTCTTAGAATTAAATAGATCAAAGGATGCGGGGAGAAAGTTGGAATAGGGTACAGTACTGATTTTCCGACAGTGCACCGCTCCCTCAGCACTGACCCTCCGACAGTGTGGCACTCCCTCAGTACTGACCCTCCGACAGTGTGGCACTCCCTCGGTACTGACCCTCTGACAGTGTGGCACTCCCTCAGTACTGTTACCCTCCGACAGTGCGGCCCTCCCTCGGCGCTGACCCTCCGACAGTGCGGCCCTCCCTCGGCGCTGACCCTCCGACAGTGCGGAACTCCCTTGGCCATGGTGACCCAAAAAAAAGGACCAACCTCCGTCAAATTTGCTATTGAGGGAGGCCAGTGAAGGTTCACCAGACTGATCCCTGGGCTGGCAGGACTGACATATCAGGAAAGACTGGATCAATTGGGCTTGTACTCACTGGAACTTAGAGGAATGAGAGGGAATCTCAAAGAAGCATATAAAATCCTGATAGGAGTGGACAGGCCAGCTGTGAGAAGAATGTTCCTGATGTTGGGGAAGTCCAAAACTGAGGGTCACCATCTAAGAATAAAGGGTAAGCTATTCAGGTCTGAGATAAGGAAGAATTTCTTCACTGAGTTGTGAACCTGTGGAATTTAGATTAGATTAGATTCCCTACAGTATGGAAACAGGCCCTTCGGCCTGACAAGTCCACACCGACCCGCCGAAGAGCAACCCATTCCCCTACATTCAACCCTGACTGCCTGCAGTGTTAGATGCATTAATGTAGCATGGCCAATTCACCTAACCTGCACATCTTTGGATCGTGGGAGGAAACCAGAGCACCAGGAGGAAACCCACGCAGACACTGGGAGAATGTGCAAATTCCACACAGATAGTTGCCCAAGGTGGGACCTGGGATCCTGACACTATGAGGCAGCAGTGCTAACCACTGAGCCACCGTGCCACCTATTCTCTCCCACTGAAAGCTGTAGGGGCCAGTTTGTTAAATATATTCATGGATGTAGCCTTCGGGCAAAAAGGATCAAGTGGTATGAGAGAAAGTGGGAGTGGGATGCTGAGATTGCACGATTAACCCATCATCATATTGAGTGGTGGTGTAGGTTTGAAGGGCCGAATGGGCTACTCCTGCACCTATTTTCTATGTTTCTATGAACTCCACGGTCAGTGATCTGCTTGCTGCTGACACTTCTCTCTGATCCCCTTGTTGCTAACAGACAACAAATAGGGTCCAGATTAATTTGGTTAACTTGTGGTGACTGTGAGATTTCATGTCCTGTGGGAGATGTAATATCATGGATTTTCTGAGCAAATTGAGAAGTAAAATGCAGCAAGACTTAGACAATATCTAGGTTTGTGTCAAAAAGGGTGGTGCTGGAAAAGCACAGCCAGTCAGGCAGCATCTGAGGAGGAGGAGGAGAGTCGAAGTTTCGAGCATAAGCCTTTCATCAAGAATGTGCGATGGGGCCCAAGATGCCTGAGAGATAAATGGGAGGGGTTGGTGCTGGGGGAAGGTGGCTGGGAAGGCAATAGGTATATGAAGGTGAGGGATGATGGTGATATGTCAGTGGGGAGGGTGGAGTGGATAGGTGGAAGGGAAGATGGACAGGTAGGACCGTTCAAGAGGGTGGTGCCAAGTTGGAGGGTTGGATGTGGGATAAGGTGGAGGGAAGGGAGATCAGGAACCTGGTGAACTTGAGATTGATGCCATGTGGTTGGAGGGCCGAATCCCCCAGTCCTCACCTTCCACCCCACCAACCTTCAGATACAACTCGCCATCCTCCGCCATTTCTGCTACCTACAGTCAGACTCCACCACCAGAGATATATTTCCCTCCCCACCCCTTTCAGCATTCCGCAGAGACCATTCCCTCCGTGACTCCTTCATTAGGTCCACGCACCCCACCAACCACCCTACACTTTCCCTTGCCAACGCAACAGATGTACAAACCTGCACCCACACCTTCCCCCCCCCCCCTCGCCTCCATCCAAGGCCCCAAAGGATCCTTCCACATCTGAAAGACAATTTCCTGCACCTCATCTACTGTGTGCATTGCTCTCAATGTGGTCTCCCTGACGTTGGACGCCAACTTGCAGAATATTTCAGGGAACATCTCTGGGACGCACACACCAATCAACTCTACTGGCCTGTGGCTGAACGCTTCAACTTCCCCTCCCACTCCACCATGGACATGCAAGTCCTGGGCCACTGCCACTGCCACTGCCAAATTCTAGCCACCCGAGCTTGGAGGAAGAACACTCATCTTCTGCTTTGGGACCCTCCAATGCAATCAATGTTCCCCCCCACCTTATCTTTAAATGTTGACTCCTGCTCCTTGGATGCTGCCTGATTGGCTGGCTGTGCTTTTCCAGCACCACACTTTTTGAGTCTGATCTCCAGTCCTCACCTTCTCCTAACACCCAGATTTGTGCTGACAAGTGATCATCTCCAAGAACAGCATCGTCTTCTCAAATACAACGAGAGTGAGCAAGTGTTGGCCTTTTGGGTGACCTTCACACCCCATGGATTAATTAACAGGAAGATTCCGTTTAGCTATAGTTATAGAGCTATAGATTCCCGATGAAGGGCTGATGCCCGAAATGTCGATTCTTCTGCTCCTTGGATGCTGCCTGATCTGCTGCGCTTTTCCAGCACCACACTCTCCACTCTGATCTCCAGCATCTGCAGTCCTCACTTTCTCCTAAGAATTGTACAACATGGAAACATCCCCTTCAATCCAACTAGTCCATGTTCACCATGCTTCCCAAACCAAACTGGTCCTACTTGTCTATGTTTGAACCAAATCCCTTCAAACCTTTTCTACTCAGGTACTTATCCAAATGTCTTTTAAATGTTGTAACTGTACCCACATCCACCACTTTCTCTGGCAGTTCATTCCACACACCACTCTTTCTCCTCATGTCCTTTTTAAAACTTGTTTCTCTCACCTTAAAAATATAACTCCCCTACTATAGAGAAAAGACCCTTGCAATTCAGCTTATCTATTCGTCTTATCTATTATCTATACCCCTCATGATTTTAGAAACCTTCCAAAAGTCAGCCCTCAATCTCCTACACTCCAGTGAAGCAAGTCCCATCCTATCCAGCCAATTTTTATAACTTAAACCCTCCACTCCCAGCAACATCCGAGTAAATCTGTTCTGAACTCTCTCCAATTTAATAATTTCCTTTCTATAGCAGGGTGGCTAGCTTGTAAGTGTTAAGCCAGATTGGATTCCAATGGTAAGAACATTGTTTTGACTTAACTGAGTCACACAGATCAGTGAGAGCTCGGCGACAATTTAGTAATGAAGGTGACTTTGAACTTACTGTGTGACATTTATTTAGAACAGTCGCTTGACTCACCTAAGTTTCTCCATCTCGAGTCTAAACAAATCCTGGGTGTTCCAATCTGCTCCCAGACCCTCTTGATGGAACAAGACTGGGTTCCTGATGGGGATGAAATTGGGGTTCAGGGTTGAGTTGCTGGGGCATCCATCCAATGACTCTCTGAACAATTCTAGTTGCCCTTTTATACGTTTCATGGATATTCTGTCAATATACTCCACTCTCCTGTATGCCTTCAGTTGTTCCCCTGCTGTTTATGATTTGATTCATAGCTGGGATATTTTGCATCTGGCATTTGTGTATTTCCATTCTCTCACTCTAGCCAGAAGAACTCACTAACCTTTGGTCTGTTGCCAGAATGTACAGGCTTAAACTGGCTCAAAGAATCACTACTAAATCCAGCAACAAGCTTCATTTGCAACAAGATATCAACAGTGGAATCTAACTATGCATTTTGGCCTTCTCTCTTATCTCTTGCTTCTCCATTCCCTATTCCCTTTATAGTTATTGTTACATTACAGGTGTTGAGGAATATGAAGCAAAGATGGAGAAATAGGATTGATGTAGATTAACCAGGATCAATGATGCTGCAATAGGCTGAAGGAGATTAATGACCTCCTCTTGTTCCTGAGGAAAAGATTTCAGTTGACACAATCCTGCATTCACGAATTTGCTTCTTTCAGCCTGTCAATTGCTACAGATCTCCTGTTTCAAAAAACCCTCTATTCTTATATCCTTGACTTCTCCTCAGTTCATCGCTCAGTGGTTAGCACTGCTGCCTCTTAGTGCCAGGGACCCGAGTGAAATTCCTGTCTCGGGCAACTGTCTGTGTGGAGTTTGCCCATGCTCCCTGTGCCTGCGTGGGTTTCCTCCAGCTGCTCCAGTTTCCTCCCACAGTCCAAAGATTAGGTAATTGGCCATGCTAAATTGCCCATAGTGTGAGGTGCATTAGTCAGGGGTAAATATAGGGGAATGGGTCTGGGTCGGCTGCTCTTCAGAGGGTCGGTGTAGACTTGTTGGGCCGAAGGGCCTGTTTCTACCCTGTTGGGAATCTAATCTAATCTAATATCTTCTTAATAAAACTTAGTGAGCAAGTGCTGCTTTATGAAGCTCTCTGGAATAGGTTCCTAAATTCAAGGTGCTTTATAAATACAAGTTACTGTTAAACATCGTGTCCTTAGCACACAGGAAGAATAATCATTTGAACAAAAAAGGGGAAACACAAGAAAGAATAGCATTTACAAAGTGCCTTTCGCCACCTCATGGAAACCCAAAGTGTTTGACAGCCAATGATGCTCCAGTACACACGAATGACATTCGGATACTGGTTGCGTGATAGACATTGGCCAGGGCACTCCTTTTCTTCTTTGAAATGTAACCATGGGATCTTTCACAGTCCATCCAGGAGGTTGGGTGCGAGCATAACAGGTATAGTTAGTAAGTTTGCAGATGACACCAAAATTGGAGATGTAGTGGACAGTGAAGAGGGTTACCTCAGATTACAACAGGATCTGGTCCAGATGAACCAATGGGCTGAGAAGTGGCAGATGGAATTTAATTCAGATAAATGCAAGGTGCTGCATTTTGGGAAAGCAAATCTTAGTAGGACTTATACACTTATTGGTAAGGTCCTAGGGAGTGTTGCTGAACAAAGAGACCTTGGAGTGCAGGTTCATAGCTCCTTGAAAGTGGAGTCGCAGATAGATAAGATAGTGAAGAAGGCGTTTGGTATGCTTTCCTTTATTGGTCAGAGTATTAAGTAAAGGGGTTGGGAGGTCATGTTGCGGCTGTACAGGACATTGGTAAGGCCACTGTTGGAATATTGTGTTCAATTCTGGTCTCCTTCCTATCGGAAAGATGTTGTGAAACTTGAAAGGGTTCAGAAAAGATTTACAAGGATGTTGCCAGGTTGGAGGATCTGAGTAACAGGGAGAGGCTGAACAGGCTGGGGCTGTTTTCCCTGGAGTGTCGGAGGCTGAGGGGTGACCTTATAGAGGTTTATAAAATCATGAGGGGCATGGCTAGGGTAAATAGACAAAGTCTTTTCCCTGGGGTTGGGGAGTCCAGAACTAGACGGCATAGGTTTAGGGTGAGAGGGGAAAGATATAAAAGAGACCTAAGGGGCAACTTTTTCATGCACAGGGTGGTACATGTATGGAATGAGCTGCCAGAGAAAGTGGTGGAGGCTGGTACAATTCCAACATTTAAGAGGCATTTGGATGGGTATATGAATAGGAAGGGTTTGGAGGTGGGACTAGATTGGGTTGGGATATCTGGTCGGCATGGACAGGTTGGACCGAAGGGTCTGTTTCTGTGCTGTACGTCTCTATGACTCTATGACAGATGTGACTTCAGTTTCACACCTCATTCTTCTAAAGTGCCCTGCAACCAGGCAGCACTCTCTCTGTGCCACCCTAATAAGTGCAAGTCTCGTCTGGAGTTTATGCTCCGATTTCTGGAATGAGATTTGAATCTGTAACCTCCTGTCTTAGAAGCAAATGCTACATATAAGCGGTGGATGGCAGAGCAGAAGTACAAGGCATTCATGGAACCAAATGCCAGTGAGAATCAGCGAAGGTAAAAAATTAGATAGGAAACATACTAACTCAAACCATAATGATACAAAAGTTGCTTCAGGCCAATGTTTATCACTTCATAATGTTCACTATCTCGTTCCTCCTTTAAGATGGTCCTTAAAACTGAGCTCATTGACCAAACTTTTAGCTGCCATCCTAATTTTCTTTTTGATTCAGTATACTGCTTTCTTGAATGAATTGTTTCTGGACATGTTACCCACATAATAATGTGTAAATGCAAATTTAGTTGTAAGCAACCTACCGCATCTCTTGTGTTTTCAGGTATAACAGAGACTTTGGCCCAACTTGCTTCAGGGTGGATAGCTGACCAGAACTACGCCAGCAAGTACCACTACCACAAAGCCTACCTTCTCTTGTGTGGCCTCTCCAACCTCTTGGCTCCAATGGCAACCACCTATGCTCAGCTAATGACATACGCCATATTCTTTGCTGTGTTCTGTGGTGGATATATGGCCCTGCTGCTTCCTGTCTTGGTAAAGCACAAGCATTTCCTCTTTATGAAAACAGAAATTGCTGGAAATGGACAGCAAGTCTGGCAGTGGAGAGAAATCATACTAATGTTTCGTGTTTAGTGATCCTTCGTCAGAAATAATGATAGCTAGGAAAAAGTTGCTTTTAGGCAACAGATAGGGTGGGGGAAGGAATAAATGATCAGTTGAGATAGACAATGGAGTAGATAATAACTAGCCTGGGAGATTGAATAACTATTAGTGCACAATTAGTAGCTAAAGGTCACTGAACCAGAAGCGTTAACTCTGATTTCTCTCCACTGCCAGACCTGCTGAGCCTTTCCAGCAATTTGTTTTTGTTTCTGATTTTCTGCATTCACAGATCTTTTAATTTTTATTTCCTCTTTACATTTGGACGATGCCTGTGACTCCTTCTTTCCCTGAAATATTTGTTGACAAAGTGTTACACATCAGTGGCTTTTTCAGAGTTAGTGAACATATCTTTTAAGGATTTGATTTGAGATGCCATTATCAGCCACTAGGTTATTTATGTGAAGCAAAATTTCAGTAATAGTGCAATCAGTAAGACACAAACTGAAATGTAAAAGTATCCTGGTGTTGAAGGAATTAGGACTTTTCCATCATGAGGAAGTCTACCATTTCTAATTCTCTTCCCTCCAGATGCATTCCATTGATATTGGGAAGCTTTTGGAATTTGTTTCGGAGACTCCCTGTGGGATGAGCTGATACAACAGGATTATGTGTCATTTGTTAACACATACTAATGACATCTTCATTTTGATTTTGTTTGCAGGATGAAAGTGTCAGTGACTGGGCCAGCATTTATTGCCCATCCCTTTTTGCATCTTGAGAAGATGGTGGTGAGCTGCCTCACTGAATTGCTACAGTCCATGTGCTGTAGGTTGACCCACAATGCCCTTAGGGAGGGAATTCCAGGATTTTGACCCACCAACACTGAAGGAATGATATATCAGAATAGTGAGTGGCTTGGCAGGGAACCTGTAGGTGGTTGTTTTCCAATGTATCTACATTCCCTGGTCCTTTTAGATGGAAGATGTTGTGTGTTTGGAAGGTGCTTCTAAGAAGCTCAGTATGCAACTGGATCCACTTGTATGAATTGACTTCCTTTACAAATTCTTTTATTCTACAGGTTGACCTTGTGGGCGTGACAAAAGTGCGAAGTTCAATGGGTTTTTCAATGTTTTTTGCTGGAATTGGCTGCTTGACAGGACCTCCAGCGGCAGGTAAACCCATTATACTGTCTAATACTCAACATTCCCATTGTCATGTTCCCAACGTTCATCATTCCCAACTGTTCATATTCCCAATCTTCATCATTCCCAGTTTCCAAAATTAATTGTTCCCAACCCTCAACATTCCCAACCACTTGTCATTCTCAAATCTTGACATTCACAATGTGACCAACACTTGACAATGTCAAATCTAATCATTCCCACTCTCAGCGTTCCAACTCTTGATATTCCCATCAGCTGAAGATCCCAACAATTGACCCCCCAAACTGTTGACATCCTCAACACTTGACATTCCTTTACTCTCAACATTCCTCACCACTCGATGTTCCCCAATATATATTGTTTCCTGACAATCCCTCATCAGGTTTTGGAAGATCTTTCAGTTCAAATTCAGAAGGTGGCATGGCACTAGCAGACGCAAAGAGCATTCTCACAAAATGCATTCTAGCAATGGTCAAAAAGCTGCAGTGTGGTAGCATTAGCAAGCTTGTTACCCTGTCACTTATTTTCTCTTGCATACAGTCATTCAAATCACAGGGAATCAACATTTAGAATAATTCCCAGCCCTGCACTTGCCTGAGTCAAGTCTCTGTTCAGCCACAACTTGATATTTCCAGCTGGTACTGTATGCCTGTAACTCATCAATCTGATTTACTTCATGTTGTGAATTCACATTCATGCAGCAATACTAATTCAGACTTCATTTCTTTCTGCCTTACTCTGATAGCACCTACGACCTTTCCATTTTCAATTCTAGTGTTATATTTCTCTCCCACCATACACCTTGATGTTTTCTGATATAATCTTCCATATTCAACAGCTCTGCTGAGTTAATTTAAACCCTCCACAGCATTGGGCCCTTTCTAAAAATTAAAGATTAATCTCTGGGATGTTTCTGCTTAGAGGATTTTTATTTTCTTTGAACACCTCTGTTTAGTATTATTGAAATAATTGACGATGCAACTAAGGCTGCATGATAGATAGGAATCATTAAGTGATGAATGCAGTCTCATACAGATGCAGGGTTGTGGAGCTGTGGTTCCAAGTAGAAACTGAGTCTGAATCATTCTTTGCCATTCAGAGATTTCTAACATCCTCAGTTCAGACCTTTCTAAAGGTGTTGACTTTTATTGAGATATTGATTCCAACTGGGCATACTAATTGCAAATGAAACAGACTGTGTAGCACAGTACGGCATCAGGAATGTACAGTAAGTGAAACTGAATGTACAGAGAGACCTGTCTAAAGGGAGCTGGAAGCAATGGGAATATGATGATGTAATTATAAAACACCATGGGGGCTAGCAGCTTACGTCTTCTATGGTCTGGTGACCACAACTATGCTTTGGTAAAGTCCTACAGTCTATTATTACATGGGATAACTTTTAAATTTGGAAATCCTGTGCTCAAGGAAAAGCCAATCAGTCACCACGTTCAAGTCATTCTAATTCCAATCCCTCTCAAGTTTTCAATCATAAAACCAAAGCAGCTGAATGTTAGTTGCAGACATTGAATCCAAGGATAGTCTCACCGCTCACCCAGTGTACCCATAACATTAAAGTGAGCTGAAATTTGTATCAATCTAACATGTACACGTAATGTGTTCAGTTCTGGTCTCCTCACAGCAAAGACAGGCCAGATATAAAGAGGAGTATTTGATTTGATACTGAAGAAGTGGTGGCCTAAGAGAACACTATGGAAACACAAAGACTGTGGTAAGATAGTTAAAAGATCCTTATTGAGGAATGTAAAATGCTAGAGGATATCAAGTCATCTGGCAAACAAGAGAGGGATTTTATAGGAAGTTTCTATTGTCAAGGAATGTGAAAAGATTACTGAACAGGAGCGTAGACATTGATACAATTATAATAGGTGTACATTCAAGTCATTTAGCGACAGAGTGAGGCAGACTTTTATAGAATGAATGATCTTCTCAGCACCTGCTCTAATTAGTTAACAAAAGACAACACAAAACTGAACCAATATTTCAATCCCCGTTCCTGCACTGTAACTGAGCATTTCAGCATCCATCTTACACGTGGGCTGTAAGAGGTCTTTACTGGATTGATGTTGGAATTTTAAAAATTACTTCCCTCTACAGGGAAACATGTTCTGTGGAAATTATATAGTTAGTTTTCTCTAGAATCCATTGCTTGGCTATTAGCCCCAAACATCTTCAAGACATCACAAAATTTGCACTTAGTGGGTGCAGCCTCACTTTAATAGGGTGCAATGGTCAGATATCTCCCCAGTTCCAAATACAAACCCAGCTGATCTAAAACCTGAAGTCAATCCAAACCTGAATTAGCCCCTGATCTGGATGAAACCCAGCCCAATCTCAATAAAAGCTCTATTTGACAAAAACCAAACCCTGAATACAAATGCAAATCTCTCACAAGGCCTGACCCTGTCAGATGGCCTGTGTAAATATTGGGACATTATTAGTACAAGTATTGAAGCACTGTTCAAAATGTCACATTTCCAGGTGTGGGAATAGAGACATATATGTCCTGTGGGCAACAATTGAGGCTGGGATTTTGAGGCTGTTGGTGTTAGGATGTCCTTGAACGAGCTGAACAGCCTCCTCATTTGTATCAATCTTAAGAAAAATATCATTACTAGTTTTGATGTTGCCAATCTTAAAAATAATTAGTCTCTCTCTAATTCTATATTGCCCCAGTTTTAAATTCCAAATTTTCAAACCATAAGGTATATAGAAGATTATAAAATTGTGAGGCCCATAGATAGGGTTCATGGTCAGAATCTTTTTCATAGAATTGAAATGTCAAATACAAAGGGGCATGCATTTAAGGTGAGAGGGGGAATGTTTAAAGGAGACGTGAAGAGCACGATTTTTTAAGAGTGGTAGGGGTCAGGAATGCTTTGGTTGAGGCAGATACAATAGAGGCATTTAACAGACTTTGAGATAAGCACATGAATGTGCAAGGAATGGAGGGATGTGGACCAATGGCAGACGGAAGGGATTGGTGTAATTTAGCGTCATGTTTGGCACAACATTGTGGGTCGAAGGGCCTGTTCCTGTGCTGCACTGTTCTGTGTTCTATAAGTTTCAACATTTCCTGCCCATTCCATAACATTCTACAACCGTGGTGTAATTAAACAAGGGTCAGTGTGGGGAAGGAATAAGAATTTAATTCTCTCAGTGTCAGGAAGAAAATGAGATTTTCACTAATTTTAAAAACGGATCTTTGTGGTTCGTATGGCTTGTGAGACATTCTGTCACCCTCTAGTGGTCTGATAATGTTTTTCTTTGACTGAAATAATTTAAAAATTACCTCCAAACATTTTCACCTAAGGCTGAGGTGGAGAGAGAGCAGTGATAATTATAAGACCCAAAAACCTCCCCAAAGAATTCTAAACATCAAGTATATTAAAATCAGCAATTTTAAAACACTTTGAATAAGGAACCTTTCCTTCTTGGAGGCGAACATATGGAAAAAGTGAGGAGGGAAAGTCACTGTGCTGAACTTGCAAAACACATTTACAACAACAGGGGGAGGTGATGGATTATGAGGCTAGAATATTACTCCAGAAATTGAGTAATATTGAGTATCTGGGTTCAAATCCTGCCCTGGCAGATGGTGGAAATTTGAATTCATTGTAAAAACATCTGGAATTAAGAATCTACTGATGACATTGAAGCCATTGTTAATTGACAGAAAAACCCATCTGGTTCACTAATGTCCTTCAGGGAAGGAAACTGCCATCCTTACCTGGTCTACAACCACATCAATGTGGTTGACTCTCAAAAGACCTCTGAAACAACCTCGCAAGCCATTCAGTTGTATCAATCACTACAGAGTTACAACAAAGGAATGAAACAGGACAGATCACCTGGCAACGACCCAGGCAACGGAAAAGACAATGGCAGAAACAGCCCTGTCGACTCTGCAAACATCTGGGGCTAGTGCCAACATTTGGAGAGCTGTCTCACAGACTAGTCAATTAACAGCCTGACATTGTAAGGTATGATTCCGTGAGTGTGACGATGTTCCAGGCACCACTATCACCATCCCTGGGTATGTCCTGTTTCACCACCAGGACAGACTCAGCAGAGGTGGTGGTACAGTGGTAAACAGTTGAGAGGGAGTTGCGTGGACCCCATGAAGCCTCATGGCTTTAGGTTAAACATGAGCAAGGAAACATGTACTGTTCTCCCTTGGTTGATGAAGCAGTGCTTCACCATGTTGAACAACACTTGGAGGAAGCCAGGGTACAAAACTCTATTCTGGATGGGGGATGTCAATGGAAAGTGAAGGAGGCCGTGCAAGGAGCAGCACTGGGTCTGTCAAAAAAAGGTGTCAACCTGGTGCAACTACCAAACAGGACACCCTGTGTGCCAAACAGCATAAGCAGCAAGTGATAGAGCTAAGTGAGTCCAAAATCAATGGATCAGATCTAAACTCTGCATTGCTGCAACATCCAATCATAAATGGTGGTGGACAATTAAACAACTCACTGGAGGAGGAGATTGTATTAGATGCTGCAAAGGCTAACGGACTTGACAATATGTCTGCCATTCTATTGCAGCATTGTGCACCATAACTTGCCCGTCCCCTAGCCAAGCTCTTCCAGTACAGTTACATTTCCAAACCCATGACCACTTCCATCTAGAAGGACAAGGATAGCAGATACATGGGAACATTCAAGTTCCCCTCTAAGCCACTTGCTTGAAAGTATTCCTGGTATTCCCTGTTTAATGGCATTGTGGGTCAGTACGTAGCAGGTGGACTGCAATTGTTGAAGAAGGCAGCTCACCACCAACTTCTCAAGGGTAACTAGGGATGGGCAATAAATGCTGGCCAGCTAGCAATGCTGATGACTCTACAAGTGAATAAGAAGAAACAGTAATAACCTGTCCAAGGCTTGAAAGTCAGTACAGAAAGGGCACTACTGCAAGAGATTTTTGCATTTTTGTGAATGCTATTGGTGCTCCTGTTTTTATAGGAGGAGGTATGAACAGGCGATAGGATCAGTTTCAGTTTAGATATTTGCTTCAGATTAAAATTCAATGAAATTCTAAGAGCCTCAATAGTTTGTATTCCCTAATACCAGACACACTGATGATGCACACCTTGACCTTCTATTTCAATATCCTTGTTGTTAGTATCAACTTTTCACTATAAGCAAAGTACCTGAGCTGAGTTGTCAAGCTGGACCATCAGAAGCTGAGGGGTGACCTCAGATAAATTTATAAAATCTTAAGGGTATGGATAGGATGAACAGTCAAGGTCTTTTTCTCAGGGTACAGGAGTCCAAAACTGGAGGGGCATAGGTTTAAGGTGCAAGGGGAAAGATTTGAAAGGGACCTAAGGGGCAACTTTTTTCACACAGAGGGTGGTGCATGTAAAGAATGGACTGCCAGAGGAATTGGTAGAGGTGGTACAATTACAACATTTTAAAAAGGCATCTGGATGGGTATATGAATAAGAAGGGTTTAGAGGAATGTGGGCCAAATGCTGGCAAATGGGACTAGATTAGTTTCAGATATCTAGTCAGCATGAATAAGTTGGACCAAAGGGTCTGTTTCTGTGCTGTACAGCTCAGTGACTCTGTGGCAGGCTCTACATGAAGCTACTTGATAATTCATAAACAATTTTATGAGGGAATTGGATATCTCTTCAAGGTTCATAGAATCCCTACAATGTGGAAACAGGCCATTTGGCCCAACAAGTCCATACTGACTTTCTGAAGAGTATCCCACTCAGACCCATTCCCCTACCCTATTACTCTGTAATTACTCCTGACCAATTCACCTAACCTACACAACCCTGAAGACTATGGCAATTTAACATATAACATAGAACAATACAGCGCAGAACAGGCCCTTCGGCCCTCGATGTTGCGCCAACCTGTGAATTTTTCTCAGCTCGTCCCCCTATGCCATCACAAAATCATCCATGTGCTTATCTAAGGATTGTTTAAATCTCTCTAATGTGGCTGAGTTGAATACATTAGTAGGTAGGGCATTTCACGCTCTTACCACTCTCTGCGTAAAGAACCTACCTCTGACATCTGTCTTAAATCAATCACCCCTCAATTTGTAGTTATGCCCCCCTCGTACACGCTGACGTCACCATCCTAGGAAAAAGACTTTCACTATCTACCCTATCTAGTCCTCTGATCATCTTGTATGTCTCTATCAAATCCCCTCTTAGCCTTCTTCTTGCCGAGAACAGGTTCAAGTCTCAGCCTTTCCTCATAAGACCTTCCCTCCAGACTGGGCAACATCCTGGTAAATCTCCTCTGTACCTTTTTCCAATGCTTCCACATCCTTCTGAAATATGGGGACCAGAACTGTACGCAATATTCTAAGTGTGGCCTCACCAGCATTTTGTATAGTTGCAGCATGATATTGCGGCTCCGGAAGTCAATCCCTCTACGAATGAAACCTAACACACCGTATGCCTTCTTAACGGCACTATCCACCTGGGTGGCAACTTTCAGAGATCTATGTACATGGATTCCAAGATCCCTCAGCACATCCACACTACCAAGAATCTTTCCATCGACTTAGTACTTTGCCTTCCTGTTATTCTTCCCAAAGTGCATCACCTCACACTTAGCTGCATTGAACTCCACTTGCCACCTCTCAGCCCAATTCTGCAGTTTATCCAAGTCCTCCTGCAACGTGTAACATTCTTCCATATTGTCCACTACTCCACCGACTTTAGCATGGTCAATTCACCTAACCTACACATCTTTGGTCTGTGGGAGGAACTGGAGCACCTGTAGGAAACCAATGCAGACACAGGGAGAATGTAGAACACAGACAGTCACCAAAGGCTGGAATCGAACCTGGATCCCTGGCGTCGTGAGGCAGCAGTGGTAACCACTGAGCCATCTTGCTAGCAATCACATGTCCTGTGAAGATTGTTGATTTCCATAACAAAGATGCTTACCTCCAAAAATAACTTGTAGGTGTCCTTAAACCTGCCACTGTCACGGACAGTGAGCTGACTGAGGAGACATTGCAAACTTCACTTCAAAGGTGAACATTGCCCAGTTGGAGGAATGCCAATATGGGTGGATTGTTTCCACTTTCCCCAAAGTGGGACAATTGTCAGTAAAGAAGAGATGATTCTGGTTATTGTGATTTGGTAAACCACAAAATGACTAAAGATGACTGTTTAGTAAAATACTGGATCCCATCCCATCATTGAGAGGAAATCCAGGGATGACCCGCAGAGATCGTTGAAGAGATGTCATGCGAGATTTCCAGCATCTACGGTTCTTATTTCTTTGGCGTAGCCTCCCCTAGGAATCTTGTAAGTTTCAATAACACATTTTTCTAAACCCAAACCTCTCAACCTCTTCTCATAAGAAGATCACTCCATACCCAGGATCAAGCTAGTGATTGGACTGCTTCCAATGCCAATATATCTCTCCTTAGGTAAGGAGCCTAAAATTGTTTGCTATATTCTAGCTGTGATCTGACCTCATATTATTACTCCTCCCTATTATTGTACTCTGGCTGTTTTTAAATAAAGGCCACATTCTCATTGCTCATTGAACTTGGATGCTAGCTTTTCGTGATTCATGAGTGAGGACCTCTAAATCCTTCAGAACTGCATTTTTCCCTATATAAATAATAATCAGCTCTTCTATTCTTCTTGCCAAAGCCTGTAACTTCACATTTTGCCATATTACATTCTATCTTTCAAGTGTTTGCCCAATCACTTAACCTGTCAATATTCCTTTGCAGACTTTGTTCACCGCTTTCCACCAATGTTTGCATCATCCATAAACTTGGTTATAGTGCATTCACTTTAGAGTCAGAGATCTGTACAGCACAGAAACAGACTCTTCAGTCCAACTTGTCCATGCTGACCAGATATCCTAAATTAATCCAGACCCTTTTGCCAGCATTTGGCCCATATCCTTCTAAACCTTTCCTATTCATGAAAAGACATCCGGATGGATGCAATGTTGTAATTGTACCAGCCTCCATCACTTGCTTCCACATGTGCACAACACTGTGTGAAAAAGTTTACCCTTAGATCCCTTTTATATAATTCCCCTCTTACCTAAACCTATGCCCTCTAGTTTTGGACTTTCCCTATCCATGTCCCTTTATGACTTTATAAACCTCTATAAGGTCACCCCTCAGTATCCAACACTCCAGGGAAAATAGCCCCAGCCTATTCAGCCTTTCTCTATAGCTGAAACCCTCCAACCCTGATATCCTTGAAAGGGTGCAGAAAAGATTTACAAGTTTAACAAAATCTTTCCTATAGCTGGGAGAGCAACATTGAACACACTTCAAAAGTGGCCTAATCAATGTCCTGTACAGCCGCAACACGACCTCCCGATTCCCATATTCGATGCACTGACCAGTACAGGCAAGCATACCAAACGCCATCTGCACTATCCTGTCCACCTGTGACTGCACTTTCAAGGAACTATGAACCTGCACCCCAAGATCTCTTTGTTCTGCAACACTCCTCAAGACCCTCCCATTAAGTGTATAAGTCTTGCCCTGATTTCCTCTCCAAAATGCAGCACCTCACATTTATCTAAATTAAACTCCATTTGCCATTGCCCAGTCCAACTGATCAAAATTCTGCTGTACTCTGAGATGTCTTCACTGTCCACTACACCACCAATTTTGGTGTCATGTGCAAACGTACTAACCATTCCTCCTATATTAACATCCAAATCATTAACATAAATGACAGAAAGCAGTTGACCCAGCACCAATGCTTGTGGCATGTTGCTGATCAAAGGCCTCTAGTCTGAAAAGCCATCCTCTTTCTCCTACCTTCAAGCCCATTTTGTATCCAAATGGTTAACTCTCCCTGGATTCTATGTGATCTAACCTTGTTAACCAGTTTAGCACACAGAACCTGTTGAACACTTTGCTGAAGTTATCCAAATTATTGTAAATAATTGTAGCCCCAGCACTGATCCCTGTGGCATTCAACTAGTTATCATCCTGAAAATGCTCCCTTTATCCCAAAACTCTGTCTTCTATTAGTTAGCCAACCTTCTATCCATGCTGTCTGCAACACCAGAGGTTCTTATGTAACCGTATGTAAGATATCTTATTGAGTATCTTTCAGAAATCCAGATATATTACATCTAGTGACTCCTCTTTGTATATTGTTATCATCTCAAGATACTGTAAAAAGTTGTCAAGGATGACTTCCCCTTGTTATTTATAATATGTTTGATATTGATGACTGTGTTTGAAATGTGAGAGGTGTACTTTTGCCAAAGCTAGGATGTGACTTCACCCCAGCACAGGATCCCTGGTTACCAAGAGAACTCAAGAGACCCTTGCAGTAGATTTTATTGTCTTTAATTCCAGTAGCTGTGGGATTGAACACATTCTTCTACTCAAAGATGTCTTCATCAGGTTCATTCATTCATAACAAAAGGCCTCAACTCTGAGTGTCTATATTTGATTGGTTTGTGCTTTTTGGTGTTATTAACCAGAGGGTAATGGACAGCACGAACAATTCAGCTGGAGGGCGGTCTCAGAAACTGGCTCACAGAGGGAGGGACTGCCAGAGGTTAAATGCCTGGAGTACTTGGAGGCAAGCAGCTCACTTAGTGGAATTGCCAAACCTTAAGTGTCAGCGTGTGATGGCTTGAATGAATTTAAATTGACGACAAGGTATCCTGAAGTGGTCTGAAGCAAGGGGGTGTATCTAGTTTGGGGAGGCTTACTGTTGGTCTGGAAAATATAAGGATGACCTATTATGAGGTAGAAACTGGAGCAGCAAATGCCACTGACTGTACAACTTCCAAAGATCTGTGCATCAGAGACCACAATGTGGGTGATCTGTCGCATAACCTGAATGGGCGACACGGTGGCTCAGTGCTTAGCGCTGCTGCCTCACAGCACCATGGACCCGGGTTCGATTCCCACCTCGGATGACAGTCTGCATGGGTTTCCTCTGGGTGCTCTGGTTTCCTCCCACAATCCAAAGATGTGCAGGTTAGGTGGATTGGCTGAGCTAAATTGCCCATTGTCAGGGGTAAATATAGGGTACAGGAAATAGTCTGGGTGGGTTGGTCTTCGGAGGGTTGGTGTGGACTTGTTGGGCCAAAGGGCCTGTTTCCATACTGTAGGGAATCTAATATAATCTAAATTGGAGGATATTAGTACTAATAAAAGACTGAAAATGTACTCTTGTGCAAATCCTGGATACTGACAAAACCCTTGCCATTTATCTATTTCAATACTGTGCGACAACAATCTTGTCATTCCCAACTCCTGAGATAATGGTCAGTGTGCTATGTGTAGTTACAAATCTCTAGCAGAAAAGTTTAAAACTGAATGTCCAGCAGTCTGTGGTGATAGTGAGAGGGGTCCAGGTAAAGTAGTTGGAGGTAGTGTGTGGAACCTCTGGCAGCAGTGACATTCTACAAGCTGAGTACGAGGAGTTACAACATAATGTCAAAGAGAAAAAGTAGGACCTCAAAAGTAGTAATTGTCAGAATTGTCCAAATCTTCTGGAATATTGTAAACAGGGCTTGACTACTTGGGTCAGTTACCAGATTGTGGTTGATGATACTTACAGTCAACCAGGAGGTATGTCATCATCAGCTGGGGTGTGAATTCCAGTGGGGACTACAAGATGTTCTGAGATCTTATGTCAACAGGATTGCATGAATAAAGGGTGGGTAGTGCATTTCTTGTTGAAACCTGTTTTAGACCTTTATGTCTAAAGATTGGACACAAGTGGAGTTCTGTAAGGAAGAAATTAGATCACAGATTGAACTGGAATCTTTGTTTCGCTGCTAATGATCATTGTTAAAGGCTATATTGATAAGTATATTTTACACCAAAGGCAAAGTAAATGAAATAAAAATGAACATTAAAATACAAAGCACTGTGAATGCTGGAGATCTAAAACCAAAGTAGAAATTGCTGGAGAAAGTCAGAAGATCTGGCAGCAGCTATGGGGAGAAAGCAGTGTCAATGTTTCAGTGAGGAATTAGTTGTGTTTATATCCATACAGATGCTGCCAGACTTGCTGAGTTTCTCCAGCAATGTCTGGATTTTGAAACAAAAATTGACTTAAGGTCTAATGGAGAATGATCTGAAGACTAATTTTCTAGTGGTGTGATTTCATTGTAAATGTTTTAGGATAGATATATTCCAAAAAAAGATCTGATTAGCTAAGGGTCTGTGTTAGGTTTACTCACTCAGAACATGTCCTTTGGTGTCTGGTGTCCCAACAGCTCATTCAAATATAGGACTAAACTGGGCAGTTGGCAAACATTATATCACAGTATCTCATTGCAGTGTTTAGTATCACTCCTTACCTGCCTCCCACAGTCCTGTATCAATCCCAAACTAATAACACTGCCCATTTTCTCCCCTCTCAATTCAATTTCAATTCTAAACTAATTCCATTACCCCAGACTGTCTCCACAGCCCTGCATCAATTCCATACTAATCCCACACCTTGCTCACCACCTCTCCCCCATAGCCCTCTTTCAAAATGGAAATAATTCTACTTCCTTCACAAATGTAACATACTTTGCTTTAATTACATTCAGTTTGATATAATTCTTCTCACCAGGTTCCATCAGTAGAAATGATTTTCCTTTTCTCTGGCTCAGAATGATGTTTCTAAATTGAACCACTTTATCAAAACAGGTGGTTTTTTTCTATTTAGTTCACTGAACCTTTATCTTCCCAAGTCTGGCCAGGCAGGCGATTAACAGGTCAAGGCAGCGGGGCCTCTGTTGACTGCCTGCCTTTTCTCAATGGTTAGCCTTTGTGCCCTTGGAGAAGGAGCACATGGTGTCCACCTCAATGCTCTTGCTGCCTTTAGAGAGAAATGGACATCGTGGAGAATACAGTGGTTTATTTTCCCATCCAACACCATTTTGATTTAGACCCTCCCCCTCACTTTTGATGGTTTGCATCACTCTTAACTGGCTACCTGGGTGTTTTACTGCGTTTTTTAATATTCATTTGTGGGATGGGGGCTTTGCTGGCTGGTCAGCATTTATTGCCCCATGCCAAGTCCTTGACAAGGTGATGGTGAGTTGTCGTCTTTAACTACTATCCACCACCAGGTGGATTGCTGCAGGTCAATAAAAACCCCCACCAAACTTATGACCATTTTGATGGTGGGAAAGTCACTCAGATGGTGTGTGATACGTAATGCGATAGTTCCTTTCTCGTGCGATCTCGTATTATAAGAAATCATGTCATAGCCACACCATTTAAATTAGTGGGGCTGGAATCACATTATAGCCAATACAGGTAAGGAAAGTTCACATTCTACAAAAACTTTTCAACTGCATTAAAGCAAATTCACATTGAAGAGATGTGTTATAGCAGAGGGAGCTGTATAAAAATAATCTTTTTTTTTATATAGTTGTAAACATTTTAAGCTCTACAGCAATAGTTCAAAGTTTGTGCGAAGATTTGTAGCTCGGGTGCTCGTTGTTGTGGTTCTGTTCGCCGAGCTGGAAGTTTTTGTTGCAAACGTTTCGTCCCCTGGCTAGGCGACATCATCAGTGCTTGGGAGCCTCCTGCGAAGCGCTTCTTTGATGTTTCCTCCTTCGCAGGAGGCTCCCAAGCACTGATGATGTCGCCTAGCCAGGGGACGAAACGTTTGCAACAAAAACTTCCAGCTCGGCGAACAGAACCACAACAACAGCAATAGTTTCTCAAGTAGCAAAATACACTTTCTCAGCAAATCTACACTGTAGCTCACCATTTTTTTTAATCACAGGATTTCAATTGGCTGGGCAATTCGGCAAACTGGAGAGGGTGAAGCTGGTGGTTCGTCACTGAACTATCATAATCCATCTCTGTGTAATAAGCATTACCTCAAAGGGTTTCAGAGGTTTAGGTGGGTTCAAGGTAGTAGGTGTCTTAATGGATAAGAGCACTTTATAACAGACAACAGTTCACTAAAGGTGTTGTACTTGTAAAACTGACTGTCTTTCAAATTTTGTAGGTTGGCTATATGACTACACGCAGACCTACGATTGCTCTTTCTACCTGGCTGGTGTGTGCTACTTGCTGTCTTCTGTTTCTCTGTTTCTGGAACCCACAGCACGTCGATACAAGGCAAGAAAGCAAGCAGAGACTCTTACAGTGAAGATGGAGACAGTAAAAACTGTCACTTGTGGAGCTGAATGTCATAATGGGCAAATTATCACCCCATCTGATATAAGGACTGAGAAGCTCGAACAAATTAGCTCTGTGTAAAGATTGCTTTGCTGAACAAGGATTTGTAATCTCTAAGATGCTGGGAAAGTGACTTTTTTATAGATATTCAAGAGTCAGGATTTAAAGACAAGTTTTTTTTATTTCAATGCAATTCACATAAAATTATATTTGTGAATATTAAAGGCAGAGGAGCAGTTTAATTTTTAATATTTTGCATTATGTTTAGGTACTGCCAGGGAATCTCCCAACAAACTCTCACTGCATGTTGATGGACAAAGTAGTGCCTGAGCTACTGGGTTCAGGCCAACAAATGTACCTCCTTCCCCCGACTATGCTTTTAGGGAGACAAGCACTCATACCTGTCACAAGTGTAAATATTTTTATAGCTACACCCATTAACATGAATCTTTAAAATGAATGAGAAAGTTGTGTTTTCCATGGTTATTGTTCCAGTACTTCAAATGTTCACAACCACAGCTCACACTTCCTTGTGCTGAATTTTGGCAATTAATTTGAGAGCAATTACTACATAATTAGATGCAGAGTTTAGAAACTTCCATTTGTACATCATTAAGGAGATCATTAATGACAAACTCTCAAAAGCAAGGAATGGAAAAGAGACCAATCAGTAAAGAACGAGTGCGGTTTGGATTACAACCCAGATAGGAGAGATTTGTAATAGACCACACTAGATGTAGAGATCACTGAAAGAGGTTTGGAAACAGTGGAGAAGGGAGAGTCAGACAGGAGGGGTGTGTGGCACAAGTTCTGGGTGATAGGCTTTTTAATAATGTGATTTATACATGTGGTTAGCACTGCTGCCTCACAGCGCCAGAGACCCGGATTCAATTCCTGCCTCAGGCGACTGTGCAAACTCCACACAGACATTCTCCCAATGTCTGTGTGGGTTTCCTCCGGGTGCTCCGGTTTCCTCCCGGTGCTCCGGTTTCCTCCCACAGTCCAAAGATGTGCAGGTTAGGTAAATTGGCTATACTAAATTGCCCATAGTGTTAGGTGAAGGGGTAAATGTAGGGGAATGGGTCTGGGTGGATTGCTCTTTGGCAGGTCGGCGTGGACTTGTTGGGCTGAAGGGCCTGTTTCTACACTAAGTAATCTAATCTAATCTAATATAGGAGGGGATCAGCAAATAGGAGTGGAGTTGAGTTAAATGAATAAAGATAATTCGCAGCCCAACTTCTGACAAATATCCATTGTGCATCAGTGTGGACATCCAGTTGCAGTCATCCTTTGACCAATACAGGGAAAGTAGTGACTGGAGATCAGAGTCAAACACTGTGGTGCTGGAACAGCACAGCCAGTCAAGCAGCATTAAAGGAGCAGGAGAGTCGACGTTTCAAGCATAAGCTCTTCATCAGGAATGGGAAGAGCTTATGCTTGAAACGTCGACTCTCCTGCTCCTTGGATGCTGCCTGACTGGCTGTGCTTTTCCAGCACCACAGTTTTTGACTTTGGCCAGTACAGACCAGTTAGGAATAACAATGTCATGACAACCCAAAAACTCATTCCCCATTAATTTGTTAGAACCAGTAGAGCAAAGGGACTGGTCTTGAACTCTCCCAGATTTGACAGGTGACCACTAAAACATTGTGCAATAGGTTGTCATTGTAATTTCTGAAATGAATAAGCATCACAATACAAATCTTTGACAAATAAGTTCTTGACAATTAGACAAATTTCATCTTGGAGGCATTTTCATAAATTGAACTTTTATTTCCCATTAAATCGATCCAAAATAATGGGCAGTGATCACATTTCTTCTTTGCTCAACACAACAATACCTTTTAAAACTGTTGAGAGTTCATTGTAGATTTTATTGTATATAAAATAAAATTAAATAAAATTCATCGTTTCCTGAGAAATGCATCAGTTCTGCATTTTTGCTAAAACAATATAGTTCTGGTTGTTCAATAAGCCTCTTAGAAAACAAAGATAATGGGACACTGGAATACTTGTTCAGATATTTCACGAATGGTGTCCTCCACAAAATTCTGAAGAAAACCTCGAAATAGATTGAAGGTATGTTCTCATACAATGTTATTTACTCACTTTGGCAATGGTTAGATCTGTTTGGATTGGTTTCTTTTTTTCCTTTTCAATACTCCACGTGGTCAAGATCTTTTTCATCAAACTTTTAAATAAGGTTTAAACAAACTGTCCCATGCAACACAAGCTAGATTTTCACAGATTCTAAATTCATTTTCACCTCCTGGAAAAGTTCTATAATATCACACAACAGTGCCCATGGGGGTTATTTTTACAATGTTATCAAATAAACAAGCAAACTAGAAATACTTACAGCAGCTGAAAGTCAGCCTGTAATAAGAGCTTAACACTCAACATGACGCACAAACAGATTGCAACAGCTGCACATATGAATGCATCAGTAATGATTACTGACAAAATGACGGTAATATCTTGGGAACAGCCAAGCAGTCATTTTCTGCAAATGTTCATTGCATTTTAACCTCACTTTGGTTTAGCTGAGTCATAAGACTCTTCACAGAAGGGAAAAATTCAGAAACTCACTTAGGACTGTTTCCTTGGCCTGGGCAGGATCCCCGTCACTCACTAACAGACTCATCTTTAAACACCTAAATTGACTCGATAGTCTCTTCCAAAAGATGATTAAACTAACTCAATGCATCATCCCTTCCCTCAGTAGGTACAGTAGTCTAGTCAGTGTGATACTTGACTGGCAAACCCAGAGTGGGTTTTAAAATCTCACCAGGCAAGACACAAAAGCAAGTTGCCTAAATGTATTGATCATACAGCCTTCCAACATTAATTCACTGTCCCTGCTTTCATAAATTAGTGAACTGATTCCAGAAAAACAGCCAAAGTCTCTGTATTGTTGAATGAACCCAACAGAATGTTTTCATCCTACAATAAACTTAACCCACACTTTTGGATAATTCTGTGCCCTAAAGGATGGAAAACACAAACTCATCAGTGTTGTTCAAACCTCAAACAAACAAATAGCTGTCAAGAGTTGATGAAAGATATTCAGTGCAGACTAACAAAATTAATTATTTATACAATTTCAGTTTCACCATTATGGAAATGAAAAACCTGTGAAAGAAAAAAGTAACAAGAATCCTGCAAGTTCAATAACACAACCAGGGATTGTTATTAACTATAATTAGCTCAAGACATACAGCATTTATGACTTCTACAGGTTGCTTAGAAAAAGCTAATGCAGCTTTCAGCTGGATCACAAAGTTTTCCAGTTGTTTCAAATCTGTGTAAATATAACCTAAAAACTACCTTTCATAACAAGACCAAAGGTCCATGACTTATTTCCTGCTTCAACATGTTCGTCTCACAAGCACTTTCTAAAGCCTATTCTTAAACGCACAGAGAGAAGTTTTCACCCAGTTCCAACCAGCTTCAAAATTGAAAATGCAGCAACTTTTGACATAAATTTCAATGCTCAAAACACATGAATAACAAATAGTAATGAAGGAAAGGAGTCATTCTCTGAGGGCTATACAAATTAATACATTTCAGAATATAACTCATTCTCATTTCTTGATTACCCACCTCTGTAACATTACTTATGGTCCTCCTTTAACACATTTGTTGCTGAAATCCTCATCTAATCCTGTTAGCTTTAAACGTCATGATTTCAATCGTCATAATAAAATGGCAACAAATCTACATTGACTATCTTTCTTTTAGCAGAGAGTTGTGAATGTGTGGAATGTGTTGCCAGCTGTGGTGGTGGAAGCAGAGTCACTGGGGACATTTAAGAAACTGCTGGGCATGCACATGGATAGCAGTGAGTTGAGGGGTGCGTAGTTTGGGCTATTTATTTTACATTAGGATTAATCTTTGGCACAAAATCGTGGGCCAAAGGGCCTGTTCTGTGCTGTACTTTTCTGTGTTCTATGTTCTATCTCAAAATGACTGAAATTTGGGTTGGAAAAAAAAGGTCAAAAATGAGTTCCATTTTAAAGTGTCCAAACTACTTCCTGTCACAGCACTGCAACAGGAAATAGTCAGTGTTGATTTCTTTGCCGTGCACCCAGAACAGGAAGTCAGCACCCACTCGGGTGATGCACAGCACGCTGCACTGCTTTCATTATTACACAGGCATTCCCACAATGCCCTGCTCAGAGCACTTACCCATTCATCCAGCCCAACAATGGTACTCTGGTCCACCCTGCCACCCCACTCAGCACTCTATCAGGCACAACTGCTGGATTACAACACCCCACTGGCTCTCAGCCCCACTTGGCATCCTGACCTCTCCCACTTAATACATCCTGATAACTGTTTCAGATCGCTAGTGGAGTAGGATCATAAGACACAGAGCCACTAGCTACCTGGTGAAGGAGTAGCACTCCAAAAGCTAGCACTTCCAAACAAACCTGTTGGACTATAATCTGATGTTGTGATTTTCAAACTTTGCCCACCCCAGTCCAACACTAGCACTTCCTCATCATGACAGACCTTCTTGACCACCCTACCCACTTGTGTTGCCATTTTCAGGGAACTATGGACCTGCACTAGAACAGCACAGGAACAGACCCTTTGGCCCTCCAAGCCTGCACTGATTCTTCTGCCTATTTTCTAAGGATCTGTATCCCTTTGATTAGATTAGATTCCCTACAGTGTGGAAACAGGCCCTTCGGCCCAACAAGTCCACACTGACCCTCCGAAGAGTAACCCACCCAGACCCATTTCCCTCTAACTAATGCACTTAACACTATGGGCAATTTAGCACGGCCAATCTATCTAACCTGTACATCTTCGGACTGTGGGAGGAAACCGGAGCACCCGGAGGAATCCCACGCAGACACGGGGAGAATGTGCAAACACCACACGATCAGTCACCCAAAGCTGGAATCGAACCTGGGTCCTAATCACTGAGCCACTGTGCCGCCCATTTTGCTCCCTGCCCATTCGAGTATCTGTCTAGGCACATGTTAAACAACGCTATCGTTCCTGCCCCTACCACCTCCGCTGGCAATACACTCCAGGCACCCACCACCCTCTGCATGAAGAACTTTCCACGTATATTGCTCCTAAAGTTTTCCCCTCTCACTTTGAACTCGTGACCCCTAGTAATTGAGTCCACTCTGGGGGAAAAAAGGTTTCTTGCTATCCACTCTGTCTACATAAGGAGGGAAGAAGTGTTGGGTATTCTGAAAGGCATTAAGGTGGACAAGTCCCCTGGTCCGGATGGCATCTATCCCAGGTTACTGAGGGAAGCGAGAGAGGAAATAGCTGGGGCTTTAACAGATATCTTTGCAGCATCCTCGAACATGGGAGAGGTCCCAGAGGACTGGAGAATTGTTAATGTTGTCCCCTTGTTTAAGAAAGGTAGCAGCAATAATCCAGGGAACTATAGACCTGACATCAGTGGTAGGGAAGCTACTGGAGAAGATACTAAGTATATATATATTTCCATTTGGAAGAAAATGGGCTTATCAGTGATAGGTAGCATGGTTTTGTGCAAGGAAGGTCATGTCTTACAAACCTAATAGAATTCTTTGAAGAGGTGACAAAGTTGATTGATAAGGAAGGGACGTAAATGTCATATACATGGACTTTAGTAAGGCATTTGATAAGGTTGCCCACGGTAGGCTGATGAAGTCGAATGGGTCCAGCGTGTTCTAGCTAGATAGATAGAGAACTGGCTGGGCAACAGGAGACAGCGTTGTAGTGGAAGAGAGTTTCTCAAAATGGAGCCCTGTGACCAGTTGTGTCCCACGGGGATCCGTGCTGGGACCACCGTTATTTGTGATACACGAATGATTTGAAGGAAGGTGTAGGTTGCCTCATTAGCAAGTTTGCAGATGACACTAGGATTGCTGGAGTAGCAGATAGTGAAGGGGACTGTCAGAGAATACAGCAGAAGATAGATAGATTGGAGAGTTGGGCAAAGACCATAAGACATAGGAGTGGAAGCAAGGCCATTTGGCCCATTGAGTCCACTCCACCATTTAATCGTGGCTGATGGGTGTTTCAATTCCAATTACCCACATTCTCTCCATAGCCCTTAATTCCTTGCGACACCAAGAATTCATCAATCTCTGCCTTGATGACACCTATCACCCTGGCCTCCACTGCGCTCCGTGGCAACGAATTCCACAGGCCCACCACTCTCTGGCTGAAGAAATGTCTCTTCATTTCTGTTCTAAATTGACCTCCTCTAATTTTAAGGCTATGCCCACAGGTCCTAGTCCCCCCACCTAACGGAAACAACTTCCCAGCATCTACCTTTTCTAAGCCATTCATTATCTTGTAAGTTTCTATTAGATCTCCCCTCAACCTTCTAAACTCTAATGAATACAATCCCAGGATCTTCAGCCAATCATCATATGTTAGGCCTACCATTCCAGAGATCATTTGTGCGAATCTTCCTGGACACGCTCCAATGCCAGTATGTCCTTCCTGAGGTGTGGGGCCCAAAACTGGACACAGTATTCTAAATGGGGCCCAACTAGAGCTTTATAAAGTCTCAGAAGCATATCGCTGCTTTTATATTCCAACCCTCTTGAGATAAATGACAACATTGCATTTTGCTTTGTTAATAATGGACTCAACCTGCAAATTAATCTTTAGAGAACCCTGGACTAACACTCCCAGATCCCTTTGTACTTTGGTTTTATGAATTTTCGCACAGTTTAAAAAATAGTCCATGCCTGTATTCTTTTTTCCAAAGTGCAAGATCTTGCATTTGCTCACGCTGAATTTCATCAGCCATTTCCTGGACCATACTCCTAAACTGTCCAAATCTTTCTGCAGCCTCCGCACCTCCTCAGTACTATCTGCCTGTCCACCTAACTTCATATCATCGGAGAACTTCACCAGAATGCCCCCATCCCTTCGCCCAGATCATTAATATATAAAGTGAACAGCTGCGGCCCCAACACGAACCCTGCTGGACCCCACTTATCACCAGCTGCCAATCCGAAAAAATGGCAGATGGAGTTCCAATCCGGACAAATGTGAGGTGATGCATTTTCAAAGAATTTCGATGCAACTCTAGAACCAACTACACCAATAAATGGAAAAGTTCTGGGGATAATTGACATATGGAAAGATCTGAGTGTTCAGAGCCATTCTTCCGTGAAGGTGGCAACGCAAGTCAGTAGAGTGGTCAAGAGGCATATGGCATGCTTTCCTTCATTGGATGAGGTATCAAGTACAAGAGCAGGCAAGTCATGTTACAGTTGTATAACACTTTGGTTCGGCTGCATTTGTTATACTGCGTACAGTTCTGGTTGTGACATTACCAAAAGGATGTGAATGCTTTTGGAGAGGATGCAGAGGCTGCCTGGTATGGAGGGTGCTAGCTATGAGGAGAGGTTGAGTAGATTAGGATTATTTTCATTGGAAAAGAGGAGATTGAGGGGGGGACCTGATTGAGCTGAAAATGTGTTGCTGGAAAAGCGCAGCAAGTCAGGCAGCATCCGAGGAACAGGAGAATCGACGTTTCGGGCATAAGCCCTTCTTCAGGAAACTGAAGAAGGGCTTATGCCCGAAACGTCGATTCTCCTGTTCCTCGGATGCTGCCTGACTTGCTGCGCTTTTCCAGCAACACATTTTCAGCTCTGATCTCCAGCATCTGCAGCCCTCACTTTCTCTCGAGGGGGACCTGATTGAGGCCAAGGGCAACCTTATCAAATGCCTTAAAAAAGTCCATGTATATGACATTTACGTCAATGGATAGATATAGATATATAATATATTATATATATATGTATATCTCCTATCTCTTAGTATTTTCTCCAGTAGCTTTCCTACCACTGACATCAGGTCTATAATTCCCTGGATTATCCCTGCTACCCTTCTTAAACAAGGGGACAACATTAGCAATTCTCCAGTTCTCTGGGACCTGCCCAGTGTTCAAGGATGTTGCAAAGATATCTGTTAAAGCCCCAGCTATTTCCACTCTCGCTTCCCTCAATAACCTGGGATAGATCCCATCTGGACCTAGGGACTTGTCCACCTTAATGCCTTTTAGAATACACACTTCCTCCCTCCTTATACCAACTTGACGTAGAGTAATTATATGTCTATCCCTAACGTCAACATCATGTCCTTCTCCTCGGTGAATACTGATGCAAAGTACTCATTAAGAATCGCACCCATTTTCTCTGACTCCATGCATAGCTTTCCGCCTTTGTCCTTGAGTGGGCTAACCCTCATTACCCACTTGCTCCTTATATATGATTAAAAGACTTTGGGGTTTTCCTTAATCTTGCTCATTAAGGTTATCTCATGACCTCTTTTAGCCCTCTGAATTCCCAGTTTCAGATTGGTCTTATATTCCCAATATTCTTCCAAAGCTTTGTCTGTCTTCAGTTGCCTAGACCTTATGTACGCATCCTTTTTCCTCTTAGCTTGTGGTTCCCTAATCTTGTCATTTCTATCCTTCATTTTCACAGGAACATATCTCTTCTGAACTCTAATCAACCTCTCTTTAAAAGCCTTCCAAATATCGAATGTGGATTTCCCTTCAAACAGCTTTTCCCAATCTACATTCCCCAGCTCCTGCTGAATTTTGGTATAGTTGACGTCCTCCCAATTTAGTACTCTTCCTTTAGGACTAGTGTCGTATTTGTCCATGAGTATTCTAAAATTTATGAAATTGTCATCACTATTCCCAAAGTAATCCCCTATTGAAACTTCAACCACCTGGCCGGGCTCATTTCCCAACACTGGATACAGTATGGCCCTTTCCTGAGCTGGACTATTTCCATTCTGCTCTAGAAAACATTCCTGGATGCTCCTTACAGATTCTGCTCCATCCAGACCTCTAACACTAAGTGAATCCCAGTCAATGTTGGGAAAAATTAAAATCTCCCATCACCACCACCCTGTTGCTCCTACATCTTTCTATGATTTCTCTACATATTTGCACCTCTATATCACATTTGCTGTTGGGAAGCCTGTAGTACAATCCCAACATTGTTACTGCACCCTTTCTATTTCTGAACTCTGCCTATCTTACCTCACTGCTCAAGTTTTCTATAGTGCCCTCCTTTAGCACAACTGTGATATTTTCTTTGACCCCTTTTACCTCCCTCTCTATCTCACCTGAAGCATCGATATTCTGGGATATTTAGTTGCCAATCATGCTCTTCCCTCAGCCAAGTCTCAGTAATAGCAATAACATCATACTCCCAGGTACAAATCCAAGCCCTAAGTTCATCTGCCTTACGTACTATACTTCTTGCTTTAAAACAAGTGCACATCAGACTACCAGTCCCTCTGCATTCATCCTTTGCTTCCTGCCTACTCTTCTCCTTAGTCATGTTGACCTCATTATCTAGTTCCTTACAGGGTTTAGTTACTATCTCCTTCCTGTCCACCAAGCTCCTCATTTAGTTCCCATCCCCCAACAACATTAGTTTAAACCCTCCCCAACAGCATTGGTAAAAGTACCTCTAAGGGCATTGGTTCCAGTCTGGCCTAGGTGTAGACTATCTGATTTGTAATAGTCTACACCTAGGCCAGAACCGGTCCCAATGTTCCAAAAATCTGAACCCCTCCCTCCTGCACCATCTCTCAAGCCATGCATTCATCGGATTATTTTATCATTCCTACTCTGACTAGCATATGGCACTGGTAGCAATCCTGAGATTACTACCTCGGAGTACCTACTTTTTAACTTGGTTCCTAACTCCCTAAATTCTTCGTTTAGGACCTCATCCTGTACTCCTAGATTCCCATGCTTGTCAATGCTATTAAAAGGTACTGCCATTTACAGTATATTTCCCTCCTTAAATAGATCTCCCAAAAATGCAGCACCTCACATTTATCCAAATTAAATTCCATCTGCCATTTCTCCACCCAAGTCTCCAACATATTGATACTCTGCTGTATCCTCTAGCAATTCTCCTTACTATCAACAACTCCCCATTTTTGTGTTGCGTGCAATCTTACTAATTAGGTTACCTACATTCTCCTCAAATCATTTATCTTTATCACAAACAACAGGAGTCCTAGCACTGATCCCTGTAGAACACCACTAGTCACAGATCTCCAATCTGAACACACCCTTCCATTGCTACTCCGTCTTTTATGACTATGCCAGTCCTACACTTATCTTACCAACTCACCACAGATCCCATGTGACTTTGCCTTTTGCATGAGCTGGCCATGAGGGTCTTGTCAAAGGCCTTGCTCAAGTCCATATATACAATATGAGGACCTCACTTAAAGCATACAAAATTCTGACAGGGCTGGACAGACTGGATGTATGGATGAAATTCCCTCTAAATGGGGGAGCAGGTATCTTAAAACAAGAGGCTGCGATTTCCAGAGACGGGATACACTATTTTGGCCAGAGATGAGATTTCCTCACTCAAAGGGTGATACATCTATGGAAGCCTCTACTACACAAGATGATGGATACAATGTCAATGAATAGATATAAGAAAGAAATAGACAGATCTCAAGATGCAAAGGCATCAAGGGGTCTGGGGAGGAAGCATTGAGGTAAAGGATTACCCATGATTATACTGAATAGCAAAGCAGACTCCAGGTTGAATGTCTTACTCATACTCCTAGTTTCAATGTTTCTCAACAATTTGTTAACATGCTGTTTGTCTCTAAAGAACATGAATATAAGTTACCCAAAAACATGCTCATCATTCCCTGTTCAATTCTCTTCAGACCCATTTCTAATGCGCGAGTAAGATTCTAACATCATGACCCCCAGAATTCAGAAAGAGACCAAAACTTAACCAATATTATAAATACAGCCATGCTTATGGCCAATAAAATAATCGAGCCTGGTTCTGAATTTACCTGTAATCTGTGTGCCTGATCTCTGCAAACCTCTGGCACTGTATTTATGAAATCAAAATATACTTGGGTTAAATCAAGTGTGCAAAAATACCTTGCAAGTGAGATTAGCGTGGAGCATGCTAATATGTTAGGGCATTTTGAGATCTAGAAAGAAGTGGTGTTGGATTTCCTGAAGAGCATGAAGCTGGATAAGTCCTCAGGGCCTCTAACCCAAGTTATTGACAAAGGTAAGTGAGGAGACTGTTTGGGGCTTAACCAAGATCTTTGTATCCTCACTAGCCACTGGCAAAGTCCCTGAGGACTAGCGAGTAGCTAACATTGTTTCTCTGTTAAAGAAGGGAAATAGGGATAATCCTGGAAGCTGTGGACTTGTGAGCCTCACATCGGTGGTTGGGAAGCTATTGGAGAGAATTCTTAGGGATAGGATTTACACGCATTTGGAAAAGCATGGCCTAATTAGGGACAGTCAGCGTGGCTTTTTGCAGGGCAGATCATTTCTTACCAACTTGATTGAATTTTTCCATGAGGATAGAGCAGTGGATGGTGGCTACATGGATTTTATTAAGGCTTTCAACAAGGTGCCTCATGATAGGCTCATCTAGAAAATTAAGGTTCATTGGATCCAAGGTAACTTGGAAATGTGGATTCAGAATTGGCTTGCCTTTGGAAGGCAAAGGGTAGTTGTGAAAGGATGTTTTTCCTGGCTGGAGGTCCATGACTAGTGATGTTTCATAGGGATCCATACTGGGCCCTTTGCTGTTTGTGATACATATAAATGAATTGGATGAACATGTAGATGGGCGGATTAGTAAGTTTGCAGACAATTCAAAGATCAGTGGAGTCCTGGATAGTGTAGAAGGCTCTTAAAGGATACAGGGGATACAGATATGGGTGGAGAAATGGCAGATTGAGTTTAATCTGGGTATGTTTGAGGTGCTGCACTTTGGGAGATCGAATGGGAAGGAGAAGAATACAATTAATAGCAGGACCCTGAACAGCATTGATGTACAGAGGGATCTTGGGGTTCAAGTCCCTGGAAGTGGCCACACAAGTAGATAAGGTGGTCAAGAAGGCATATGGCATACTGCTTTTATTGATCAGGGAATGGAGTACAAGAGCCAGGATATCATATAAGATTTTGGTTAAAATACACATAGTGTGTTGCATTCAATTCTGGTCACCACATTATAGGAAAGGATGTGGAGGCTTTGAAGAGGTTGCAGAAGAGGTTTACTGGATTAGAGGGTATGAGCTATAAGGAGACACTAGAAAACTCAGGTTCTTTTCTCTGCAGTAGTAGAGGCAGAGGGGAGACTTGACATAAGTCTATAAAATTATGAGATGCATAGATAGGGTTGATGGTCAGAATCTTTTCTCCAGAGTTGAAATGTCAAATACTAGGGGGCATGCATTGAAGGCGAGAGGGGGGAAAGTTCAAAAAGAGATGAGAGAGACAAGTTTTTTTAAACACAGAATGGTAGGAATCTTGAACGTGCTGCCAGGGTTAGTGGTGGAGGCAGATATGTTAGGGATATTTAAGGGATTTTTACATAAGCACACGAATATACAAGGAATGGAGAGATATATACCAAGGGCAATCAAAAGGACTTAGCCTAATTTGGCATCATGTTCAGCACAACATTGTGGGGCGAAGGGACCGTTCCTGTGCTGTGCTGTTCTATGTTTTAACATGAACAGATTTCCAAGTGACCTGATGTTGGTAAACATTTAATAAACACATTTTGACTGACAAAATATGCATAAGTAGATGAAAGAAGCTTGATTCTGCTACTGATGCAATTAAAACCAATTTAAATTTTACATCAATAAACATGGGATTTTTGGGGAGGAGATGAAGTGGTGGTACTGTTACTAGACTAGTAACTCAGAACCAGGTAATAGGAACCCAGGGTCCATTCCCACACAAAAATAAAACAAGCGTGGAATTTGAATTTAATTAAATTTGGATTAAACTCTCTCATGATGAACATGATAAAGCCATTGTCAATGGTCGCAAAAACCCATCTGGTTGACTAATAGCCTGTAGGAAAGAAAGACATCATCCTTACCTGGTCTGGCCCTCATGTTGCTCCAAATGCACAGAAACATGGTGGACTCTTAACTTCCCTCTGAAATAGATTAGCAAACCATTCTGGTATATTAATCACAAAGTTTCAAAACAAATAAAGAAAGAAACCAGAGGGACCAGCTGACATCAACTAAGGTAATGGAAACGACAACACAAACTCCAATCTTGTGAACGCTAAAAAGTCCTCTGTACTAACATTTGAGGGTTAGTGCCAACATTTGATGAGCTGTCTCATAGACTAGACAAGTAACAGGCTGACATAGCCATACCTTACAGAAAATTATCATCAACCCTGGATATGCCCGGTCTCACTGGTAGAACAGACCCAGTAGAGGTGGTAACACAGTGATATATTCAGGTTGTAAGTTTGCTCACTGAAGTGAAAGGTTTGTTTTCAGATGTTTCATCACCATACTAGATACCATCATCAGTGAGCCTCCGGTGAAGCGTTGGTGTTATGTCCCGCTTTCTATTTACACGTCTTGGTTTCTTCAGGTGGGTGATATCATTTCCATTCTTTTTCTCAGAGGATGGTAGATGGGATCCCAATCAATGTGTTTATTGATGGAGTTCCGGTTAGAATGCCAGACCTCTCGGAATTCCCGTGCATGTCTCTGTTCAGTCCAACCCACGATGGTTGTGTTGTCCCAGTCAAAGTGATGTCCTTCCTCGCCTGTATGTAAGGATACCAGTGATAAAGGGTCATGTCTTTTGGTGGCTAGTTGGTGTTCATGTATCCTGGTGGCTAGTTTTCTGCCGGTTTGTCTAATGTTGTGTTTGTTACAGCCCTTGCATGGTATTTTGCAAATGACATTAGTTTTGCTGGTCATTTGTGTAGGGTCCTTTAGATTCATTTGTCACTATTTAAGTGTGTTGGTAGGTTTGTGGGCTCCCATGATGTCAAGGGGTCTGAGTAGTCTGGAAGTAATTTCAGAGATCTCTTTGATGTAAGGTAATGAGGCTAAAGTTTCTGGGTGCACTGTATCTACTTCTTTAGGTTTGTTGTTGAAAAATCGATAGACTGCGTTTATTGGGTACCCGCTCTTCCTGATTACGCTGTATAGGTATTTTTCTTCAGCTATCTGTATTTCCTGGGTGCTGCAGTGTGTTGTGGCTCATTGGAAATAATGTCCTGATGCAGCTCCATTTGTGTTTGTTGGGATGATTGCTTCTGTAGTTAAGTATTTGGTCTGTGTGTGTTGTTTTTCTGTGATGCTGGTTTGAAGTTCTCCATTAATTGTTCATTCTATTGGGACATCTAGGAATGGGAGTCTGTTGTCATTCTCCTCCTTTTCTGTGATTTTTATGCCAGTAAGGATATTGTTGATGGTGTTGCGAGTTTCGTCTCATTTGTTCCATTTTGTTATCATGGAAGTGTCATCCATGTAGTGGACCTAAAGTTTGGGTTGGATAGTTGGGAGGGCTATTTGTTTGAGTCTCTACTAGGAACCATACTAATGGCGTTCTGTTCATTTATTTTTAGGCCTTATTACTGAATATGAAGTGGGTGGTAAGGCACAGGTCTACTAGCTTGAGGATGTTGTCTTTGCTAATGAAGTTGGCATTGTCTGGTGTTTGTGTTCTTGGTTTCTCTAGTACTGCAGTCAGTGTTTCTTTGGCTAAGTTCACGTTAATTGATGTGAACAGGGCTGCTACATCAAAGAAGACCATTATTTCATTCTCTTCTATTTTGGGGTTTTAATAGTATTCAGGAATTCTTGGATGGATTGAATGGAGTGGCATGAATCTTCTATTAGGTATTTCAGTTTTCGGTGGAGTTCCTTGGCTAGTCTGTATGTTGGTGTTCCAGGTAGTGAGACTATGGATCTGAGGGGAGCCCCTAGTTTGTGTACTTTAGGTAGTCCGTAGCAGCGGAGTGTGTTGGATCCATCCGGTTTCATTTTTTGGAAGTCTGTCTTGTTTAATTGTCCTGGTTTCTGAAGCCTTTTCAATGTGATATGATACGGTTTTCTAGTTGTGGGGTCGGGTCTATCACCACCTGTTGGTAATTGTTGGTATCCGCAAGCAGTGAGTTCACTTTTTCAAAATACAGAACAACCTCAATTATCCAAACGAGATGGGTGGGGAGTATTTTGCTCAGATAACTGATTGTTTGGAGAACTGATAACATTTTTACAGTAGCTTGAGATCTTGTTTGGATAACCAGAAATTCGGATACTTGATGTTCGGATAGTCGAGGTTGTTCTGTACTCTGTTCAGTTTAGAATGATAGTCATGTGCCTTTTGTGTGCAGGTAGGATTAAAATGTTGTTGTCTTTTTTGAGTCTTTCTAGGGCTTTCCTTTCCTGTGTATTGAGTGCGTTCCCTTCCTTTTTCCAGCTTAGTATTGGGGTAACTATCTGTCTAATGGTCTGCTCGGTTTCTTCTGTGAGCCCGCTGAGCTTCAGCGTTGATTCTAAAGCTGCTGGGAAGCGAGCAAACTTACAACCTGAACTTTGGATCTGAGCTACACATCTTCTCAAAAATCACAAATAGTGGTGTATAGTCAGAAGAGATTTGCCCTGTGAGTAATCATTGTTTATTTTGGACCCCATGAAATCTCATGACATCAAGTCAAAGCCGAGCATGAAACGCCCTGTTGAATACCATGTACCTTTCCACTTTGGCAGATGCATCAGTATCCCTCCATCTGAACACTCCTTGAAGAAAATAAAACACAATGCAACAAGGGTGCAGAGTGAAGTCCTCTGCCCAAAGTACATGTCCATAATAACAAGAGCTTGGCAACACCATTACTGACTAAGCCAGTCAAATTCTAAAAGATATTGATGCTGGACTGGGTCTATGACAGGTGGTAAGAAAAGAACCCACTTAACCTCATTCTCACCAAGTTAGGATGGTGCGAGGCAGATACATCTATTCATGATAGTATCATTGGGTGGCATGGTGGCTCAGTGGTGAGCACTGCTGCCTAACAGCACCAGAGACCCGGGTTCGATTCCAGCCTCGGTAACTGTGCAGAGTTTGTAATTCTCCCCGAGACTGCGTGGGCACCCTCCGGGTGCTTGAATTTCCTCTCTCAGTCCAAAGATATGAAGGTTAGGTGGATTGGCCAGGGGAAATGCGGGGTTATGGGGAATAGGTAGTGTGGACTTGATGTGCTGAATGGCCTGCTTCTGCACTGCAGGGATTCACTGATTCTTTCGGTAAGAGTGACCATTACACAATCCTAAATAGAGATAAAGTCCTGTCCTCTGTCACGTTGAAAGGGACAAACTTTAAAACAGACCTAGCAACTTGAGACCAACCATGGGCTGCAGCAGGTCAGCACCAGCTAAACTGTACTCCTGCACAATCTGAATGGCCTGATTACCATTACCATCAAGCCTGGGGATCAACTCTGATTCAGTGAAGAGTGCAGAAAGGCATGCCAGGAGCAGAAGGCACATCTAAAAATAAGGTGTCAACCTGGGAAAACTACAAGATTACTGCCTCATCCAGTCATGAATGAATGAACAACTCACTGGTGGGTGTGGGTCAATAAATACCCCCATTTTCAATGATGGGAGACATGTTCATAGAACATGAACATTGCTGGCGACCAGTATTTATTGCCCGTCCCGAGTGTCCCTTGAGAAAGTGGTCATGAGCTGTGTTCTTGAACCACTGCAATCCACATGCCTCTAGGTTGATCCACAACATATTTAGGGAGGTAATTCAATTTTGATCCAGCAACAGTGAAGCAATGGTGATTAACTTCCAAGTCAGGATGGTAAGTGGCTTGGAGGGGAACTTGTTCCCATGTATCTGCTGCCTCAGATGGAAGTGGTCATGGATTTAGACAGTACTGTCTCAGGATCTTTGGTGATTTTCTGCAGTGCATCTTGCAGCTAGTACACACATGCATCTGAACGTCAGTGATGGAGGCAGTGGATACTTGTACATGTGCTGCCAAATCAAGCTGACTGCATTGTCCTGGATGGTGTAAAGCTTGACTTTTGGAGCTAAGCTGGACACAGCGATATAAATACCACCTGCAACTTCCCTTCTAAGCCTCGCACCATCCTAACTTGGAAATCTAGTAATCTATAGAGCAAGGTGCTAGGGACACAAGTTCAAATCTTGTGGAAACCCAACAATTCATTATTTTGAATATACCACTTTCCTCAGTGATAGTGAACATGGCAAAAATGCAAAAACTCAAAAGTACGTAAAAACTCATCTAGTTCACTAACGCCCGTAAGGAAGGAAACAAGCTGTCCATACCCACTCTGACTTGGATATGCTCCGCGGCAATGAGGTAGCTGTTTAACTACCTTTTGAAGCAAGCAAATGAGTTCAAGGTCAATTAGGGATAGCAACAAATATTGGCATTGTAAGACATGCCTACATCCTATTAAAGAACAAGAAAGAAATAAAGATCATTCTTCATAATTTCTGCTCTGGTGTGTGAAAATCAACACAATTAATGATGATTATTCTTGCATCTGGATTAAAGTATCCATTGGAATAAACACAGCAGCAACTTGCCTTACCTCAAATGATTTCACAGTGAACCAATAAGAAACCTGTGGATTACTTAATGACAGCATTACAGATATTTCATTATTGACATTAAAAAGCTGGAGGGCGTGCATGAGAGAAAGAGAGCAAAAAACGGAGAGCAAGAATGACAGAAAGCAAATGAGTGATATGGCAACAGATAGACTGACAGATGAAAAATGAAATTATTTAGTTTCAAGTAAATAGTGATGCAGAGTTGGAACAAATTTAGAAGAAGCTAAAAACAATGAAGAATGCAAGTTTCACTTACCAGCAAGCATGGAGTTAACAGGTAACGCACAGTCAAGGATGTTATCATAGCCACAGTCACAACTCCAGCTGATTATTCAAACTTTCAGTTCATAGAATGGTTGGAGTCATCTCACAGATAGAAACCCACCAATAATATAACTCACTGCACCTTCCACAGATCAACGCAAGCAGCTGCAGGAACAGAAGTAAAAATGCATTATATCTTTGTTCCTTCAAAAGAATTGGTGTATTAATGGGCAATTCCAGTGCTGAATTAGAAAAACATTCTTTTTTGGGAGAGTTAGTATAAAAAAAAAACACTCTCCTATACTTAATTATAGTATCAAAAATAAACATTATCGCATAACATATCTCACACTTTGGCGGTTACATGCATGCCTTTTGTTTTTAGATTCAACAATATAGCTTGACCAGAATGTCAATTCTGTACTCAGGCTGTTGTCAAGATGACTCTGCCTCTCAAAAGTTTTTGAATTGAATGATGTATTGTCACTTGTATTTAACAAATAAATAATGAAAGGGTAAGGTCAAAGCTGCATCGTTGTATCTTCAAACAGCAAAGCTAACATCACAAAGTGACTGCCTGGAGCAAACCATTAGTTTGTCACTGCACACTGCTGATTGACATTTCAGAACCACGTTGAGGAGCTAACACCAGGCAGAACAAAGCAACCATCTTAAATGTGTACCCCACCAACTGTTTAATACCCTCTCTACAGTATGTATGGAGTGGCTGCGCATACTATCTACAAAAAGCACTGCATCAACTCACCAAGGCACTTTAAACATCTTGTAAATACTTAAGCTATATCAACCATCAATCAAGAAAAGGGCAATTGATTCATGGGAACACTAACACCAGCTTGTTGTGCTCCACACTTCTCAGCATTGGAACCATATTGTTGATCCTTTATGGTTTATGGGTCAAAATCCCGGAGAATTCCTTTTAACAGCCCTGACACCACATAGTCTGCAGCAATTCAAGACAGCAGTTCACTTTCTCAGGGAAATTTGGGTGGAAACGTTCTGCTGGCTTTGCTAGCAAACAAGACCTGGTGCCATTATCGCTGGACTGTTAAAGTTCTGTTAATGGATACCTGTGAATGTTCTGGGTACCCACTTCAAATTCACAACAGGTGGTAATTTGAATTCCATTTCAAGGAAAAATCTGGAGACTAAATGATGACTATGATTCTACTGTTGATTATCAGGGAGAAATAAAAAAACATCTGGTTCACTCACGTCCTTCAGGGAAGGAAACTGCAGTCCTTACTTTATCTGGCCTACATGGGACTTCACATCCACAACAATATGGTTGACTGTGATTTTGGAGACGTTTGTCGCTCAGGTTGTAAGTCTGCTTGCTGAACTGGTAGATTTGTTCTCAGACATTTTGTCACCATGCTATGTAACATCATTAGTGAGCCTCCGGTGAAGCACTGGTGTTCTGTCCCACTTGCTATTTACCTGTCTTGGTCTGTTGTGGTGGGTGATATCACTTCCGGTTCTTTTCCTGAGAGGTTGCTACATCCCCATTTACCAACCTCGCAGGAAAAGAGCCAGAAATGATACCACCCACTACAACAGACCAAGACAGGTAAATAGCAAGTGGGACAGAACACCAGCACTTCATTGGAGGCTCACTGATGATATTACATAACATGGTGACAAAATGTCTGAGAACAAATCTACCAGTTCAGCGAGCAAGGTTGACTTTTAACTGCCCTCTGGGCAATTAGGAATTGGCAATAAATGCTGCCCAACCAGCACTATCTTCATCCCATGAATGGATTAAAAAGGAAAACAAAATCTCTTGAAAGATGAAGGCTTTTATCCAGCATTATTCTACCAGTGCTCACTCAACCAGCAGCTCTTCTACCTTTACGCTCATTTAACTAAACAATAAATTCCACTTTAACGGATGCTGTAGTCTTTAGCTTAATATCATCCTTTGGGAGAAAAGCATACCTGGTACAATGTGGGGGAAAATATCTTCCCCCTTCATTCTCCTTTGATAAATCTGTAATCTCGGTCACTTTGTTATTGATTTCTCAACCAGCTAAAAGAAACTGCAGTGTCATTTTTAAGACTATTCATAATTCTGAAAAAAACTCTTAGCTGTTGCAGCTCATTTTAAAAAAAAATCCAGAAAACACCATTTTGGAATCTGGTGACTGAGAATTTTAAGTTATGACATGTAACGACTGTAGCGTGGTAAGCAAGATCAAGTAGCTTTGGGTGTCTGTTTCTCAAAGCTCTCGATCACTGGGGTTTTCATGACCCCATGTCAGTTTCTGTTGTAGACTTACTGATCAAGATCAATCATGATTACCCAAAAAACTTTTATTACCGCTGTGTCATCTGACTACCAAAACAGTACAAAGAAAACCACTTAAACCTTACCTTAATGCAAAGCTTTTTTATCCAGTCATTGCTAGGTTTCTAAGTTCTCACACTACTTATGATTTGATTTAAAGTCAGGTTACCTTTTCCCTAGTATTTTGATGGATATATATTTAGATGCCAAAAATACCAAATCACAGAACTACATTGTTTTGGCTGGAAATAGAAAAGTTAGATTTTTTTTTTATAAATTTCAGGAAAACTTTATGAAATTAATATCCATTAAACCTAGAGTTGTTATTTTATGCTCAGAATGCAAATGCAGAATTTTTGTCCAAATGCGTAATAAGTGGCGGTAATGTTGAAGCCATATGGTAGGTCCATCAACATCTAAAGGGCAGAAAGAAAAGACAGGTTTAATATTTCAGCAATGGATCTGTTGCAATGTTGAACTGAAGTAGATAACCATACCTATTTATTTCACGAAAGTGAGAACAAGAAAAAGAGAGCAAGAGCTAGAGAATGAGAAAGACAGAACATGCACAAAAACGATTGCTGGGATGCAGAGAGGCTACCTATAGGCCAATTAGTATTTGAACTTTAAATTTATCCTGCTCAATGTCAGCCACTAGAATGATCATAAGCTTAAATACTCTTGGTTATCAAGACGTTTGGGAGAGGTGGTGGTTAACTTGAGAACTCTATGTTGGGATATTCAGCCAAGTTCTGAAAAATTGTGAATGAATCCTGGGGGATATGACATTTAGCAGAGAGAAATAAGGGCAAAAAGTAAATTCTGTCTGTAAACTATATGCATAAGGCTAGTTAAATAGTAACGTTCTACATAATGAAAACTTCAAAACACCTGGATATGCAGTATAAAAGGAAGTGATATCATTCATCGCAATGGCTAATGTTAGTGCATACTTGATGGAACTATGATTTGAACATTACGATCAAATTTGATTTCCTGGAGTTTGTTTTAATTACCTTTGCGGATGGGACAGAAGTCTTGTTTCAATAGAAAAATAAAAGCAAAGGGTATAGATAGATAATGGGAGTATGGCATTGAGGTAGAGGATCAACTATGATCATACTGAATGGAAAAAGAGGCTCGATGGCTTGAAGGGCCTACTTACACTTCGATTTTCTATCATTTTGTATCCTGAATTGGCTGAGAAGTTGATAAACTTTATCCATTCCAGATAATGCAATCACTAACTGGAACAGGCAACTTCATGCAACTATCCAAATTTCAACTTGGACCAATAGTGTTTAGTTATATTTTCTTATTCTATAATTTTGTGCTCAATTAAACTAGTAGTTTTCCCAATTTAAAAGTGAAAACATTTCATCTTTAACTGACTAGATCTCTCATCACCAAGTTTTCTCACTGTGGATGCATCATCTTTTGGATACAGATCAAGTGATTGTCTCTCTATTTGGTTGCTGACTTTATGCAGGAAGCATCCAGAAAATGGCCACTGCTTCCCCAGCTGAGGGCTATCGAAAATGAGAGGGATATAAGTAGTAAAAAGTTTGAGTAAATTATATACTGTAATGGTCAAGGCCAGAGGGGCACTGCATTGAGTTCCAGGACTAAGGAGATAACTATGAGAATGGTAAGCAAATGAAAACACCAAAACAGCCAGTTTCCCAGAACCATTTTGCAACATTGAGGCACTGAGCATATATTATGTCTGTTTGAGCCAGTTACAGCAATCAAAGTCAGTGGGTGGTAAGTAGGCACATCAATCTCCACATACAGCAGTCGGTTGCTGCAATCTTTAGCCGGAAGTTCCAAGTGGATGACCCATCTCAGTCTTCTTAAGTTCTCACATCACAGTTCCCAGTTTTCAGTCAGTCAATCTAAACAACATTAGAAAGCAGCTGAAAACATGGACATTCTGGTAACAGTACCGAAGACTAATGCTCCCTTTTTGTTCATTGTCCCCCCTTCCTTTCACTTACACAAAATCTATGTTTTCAATCAATTAATTTAGTTCTGAAGGAAGATCCTTGACCCAAAACATTAACTCTGTTTCTCTCTCTCTCTCTCTCCAGATGCTGCCTACAGACTTGCTGATATTTTCAACATTTATTTAAATTTAATGATGCTTTGCAATAACACAAATCAATTTCAAATTATTGAGAAAAAAATCATTTATCATTACAGTAATAACACTGAAAAATTTATGAAGGAAACCTGGAAACATCTCTCATTCTTTGAAAGGCTGACAATTTAATTTGCACAGGGACATTACTCATCATCAGGTAATGATTTGATGCAACAAGTTGAACTGTTAAAAATAGTACTCAAAACGAAAACTGAAGTGAACAGTATAAATAACTTAGTTCAGCAGAGAAATCAGTTCATGGAGCAGGAAGGAATTGATAGAGAAGGCCGAGTTAGTAAGTTTGTGGACGACACCAAAATTGGTGGCATAGAAAACCTTCTTCACTATTTACTAAGATTACAAAGAAATTTTGATCAAATGGATCACTGGGCTTAAAAATGGCAAATGGAGTTCAATCTGGATAAATGCCAAGTATTACATTTTGGTAAAACAAACAAGGATAGGACTTATACAATTAATGATAGAGCCCTGGGCATGTTCTAGAACAGAGAGACCTAGGAGTTCAAGTACATAATTCTTGATGTTTGTATTACATGTAGATAGGGTTATTAAAAAAGCATTTAGCAGCCTTGCCTTCATTGCTCACTCCTTTGGATAAATGAATTGGGAAGTCATGTTGAGGTTGTACAGGACATTGGTGAGGCCTCTTCTGAAAAACTGTGCCCAGTTCTGGTCACCCAGTTCTAGGAAGGATACCATGAAGCTGGAGGGGATTCAGAAAAGATTTACTAGGATGTTGCAAGGTATGGAAGGTTTGAGTTATAAAGAAAAGCTGGATTGGCTGGGAATGTTTCACTGGAGGTTGAGAGGTGACCTTATAGAAGTTTACAACATCACAAGGGGTACAGATGGGATTAATAGTAGGTGTATTTTCCCTAGGATGGGGGAATTTCAAGATGAGGGGACATTTTGTTTTTAAAGGTGAGAGGAGAGACTTTTTAAAAATAAAGGGTAATTTTTTTTATTACACAGAGGATTCACATGTGGAATTGACTTTCTAAGCAAGTGGTGGAAGTGGGCATAATTACATTTAAAAGACATTTGGATAAGTAAATGAATAGGAAAGGTCAGGAGGGATGTGAGTCAGGAGCAGGCAATTGGGACTAGTTTCGTTTGGGATTATATTCAGCATGGACTGACTGGATAGAAGAGTCTGTTTCCATGTTGTATGACTCTATGAGATGCCCTTTAAAAAACAGAACTCTTCACACCAGAAATAAATAGCTCATCCATCCAAATAGCCTTTTCCTGAAATGCCTATGTACTTTCGATAATTTGGAAAAAGAACAATACAGCACAGGAGCAGGCCCTTCGGCCCAACAAGCATGCACCAGCACAAGATGCCTTTCTAAACTAAAAGTCTTTTGCCTCAACATGGCCTGTATCCCTCTATTCCCTGTTTATTCACAGATCTGTCAATATGCTTCTTAAACATTGCAATTGTATGTGACTCCACCACCTCCTCTAGCAGTGCATTCCAGGCACTTACCACTTTGTTAAAACAAAACTTGCCTTTCACATCTCTTTTAAACATTCCCTATTTTACCTTAAACTTATTTCCCCTCGTAATGAACAACTGGCATGGACTAAGTGTTCAACCCACGCTTCTCATAATTTTACAAAAACTTCGATTAGGTCACCCCTCAGCGTCTGACATTCAAGTGAAAACAAACCAAGTTTGTCTAATCTCTCCTCATAGCTAATACCCTCCAAACCAGGCAACATCCTGGTTAACCATTTCTGAACCCTCTCCAAAGCCTACATACCATTTAGGTAATGTGGCGACCAGAACTGAACACAATAATCCAAATGTGTCCTAAGTAAAGTTCTATACAGATGGAACAAGTCTTGCCAATTTTTGTACTCCACACCCCAAGCAATGAAGGCAAGCATGCCATATGAGTTCTTGACCACCTTATCCACTCAGGTTGCCACTTCCAGAGAACTGTGGACCTGTACACCTAGATCCCTCTTATGTTGATGCTAATAAGGGTTCTGCCATTTATTTTATACTTCCATCCTGCATTAGATTTTCCAAATGCATCACCTTGCATTTGCTTGGATTAAATCCAATCTGCCATTTCTCCATCCAAGTCTCCAACTCATCTCCTGCTGTACCCTATGGCAAGCCATTTCACTATTCACAACTCCCCAGTCTTTAGCTTGTCCACAAACCTACTAATCAGACCACGTAAATTCTCCTCCAAAACTATATATATTACAAACAACAGGGGTCCCAGCACTGATCCCTGCGGAACACCACCAATCACAGATTTCCAGTCAGAAAAGCAGTCTTCCATCGGTACTCTGTTTTCTATGACCAAACAAGTTCTGTATCTATCTTAACTTTCCATGGATTCCATGCAACTTCACCTTTTGTATCAGTTTGCCACGGCAGACCTCGTCACAAGCCTTGAAGTCCCCCATATAGACAACATCCACTGTCCTGCCAAATCAATCATCTTTGTCACTTGCTCAAAGAACACAATCAAGTTTATGAAACACAACCTCTCCCCACGCAAAGCCATGCTGACTATCACTAATATGTCCAGATGTATTCAAATGAGAGTAAATTCTGTCCCCAAGAATCTTCTCCAATAACTTCCCCCTCCATTGACAGAAAGCTCACTGACCTGTAATATTCCCGATTATCCCTGTTGCCCTTCTTAAACAAAGGAACAACATTGGGAACTCTCCAATGACTAAAGAGAATATGAAGATTTTGTACAAAGTCCCAGCAATTTCATACCTTACCTCCCTCTGGGATAGATCTCATAGGGTCCTAAGGACATGTCTATTGTAATATTTTTAAACACCTTTTTTCTTCAAAATACCGATATTCCAAGAATATCAACATACTCCACTCTACACCCACCATGTCCTTCTCTTTTGTGAATACCGATACAAAAGTATGCACCATGAGGGACCTCACCCACTTTGATATCCATGCATAAATTCTCATTTTGTCTTTGAATGGATCTACTCTTCCCTTGTTCGCTGTCTTGCTCCTTATGTATAAGATGCCTTGGGATTTTCCTTAATCCTGTTTGCCAAGGGCATTTCATGGCCCCTTTTAGCCCTCCTAACTCTTGTTTAAGTTCTTTCCTACTTTATTTATGTTCTTCAGTGTCACATGGATGCAATGCTAGTGGTTGACTGTACAAAAGAGAGAGAAATGCAGAGCGTATGATTGGGGGCAGATGTTTGCCAGTAAAGGGATGGCTGGAGACTGGGAGTCCTCCAAATATGAGATAATGAGAGATCGTATATTCCTGTTGGGGTGAAAAGAAAAGGCTGGTAGGTGTAGGGAATATGAGATAACTAGAGAAATTAGGTTTTGGTTAAGAAAAAGAAGGAAGCATATGTCAGGTATAGACAGGAGAGATCAAATGAAAGCTTAAGAGTATAAAGGCAGTAGGAGTATACTTAAGAGGGAAATCAGGAGGTCAAAGCAGGGACATGAGATAGTTTTGGCAAATAGGGTGAAGGAGAATCCAAGGTGATTTTATAAATACATTAAGGACAAAAGGGGTAACTACGGAGAGAATAAGGCCCCTTCAAAGATCAGCAAGGCTGCCCATGCACGGAGCCACAGGAGATGGGGGAGATACTAAGTGAGTATTTTGCATCAGTATTTACTGTGGAAAAGGACAGATTTAGAAAGTGGGGAAATACATGGTTACATCTTGAAAAATGTCCATTTTGCAGAAGAGGTGGTGCTGGATGTCTTGAAATGTATAAAAGTGAATAATTCCCCAGGACCTGATCAGTTGTACCCTAAAATTCTGTGGGAAGCCGGTGAAGTGATTGCTGGGCCCCTTGCTGAGATACTTGTACCATCGATAGTCACAGGTGAGGTGCCGGAAGACTGGAGGTTGCCAACATGGTTCCACTATTTAAGAAAGATGGTAAGGAAAAGCCAGGGAACTATAGACCGGTGAGCCTGACATTGGGAGTGGGCAAGAAATCCTGGAAGAAATCCTGAGGGACAGGATTTACATGTATTTGAAAAGGCAAAGACTGTTTAGGGATAGTCAACATGGCTTTGTGTGTGAGAAATCATGTCTCACAAACTTGATTGAGTTTTTTGAAGTAACAAAGAGGATTGATGAAGACCAAGCAATAGATGTGATCTACATGGACTTCAGTAAGGCGTTCAACAAAGTTCCTCATGGAATACAGGGAGAAATAGCCATATGGACACAGAACCAGCTCGAAGGTAGGAGACACTGTTGGTGGAGGGTTGCTTTTCAGACTGGAGGCCTGTGACCAGTGGTGTGCCACAAGGATTGGTGCTGGGTCCACTGCTTTTTGTCATTTATATAAATGATTTGAATGTGAACATAGGAGATAGAGTTAGTAAGTTTGCAGATGACACAAAATTGGAGGTGTAGTGGGCAGCAAAGAAGGTTACCTCAGATTACAACAGGGTCTTGATCAGATGGGCCAATGGGCTAAGGAGTGGTGGATGGAATTTAATTTGGATAAATGCGAGGTGCTGCATTTTGGAAAGGCCAATCTTAGCAGGATTTATACACTTAATGGTAAAGTCCTGGGGAGTGTTGCTGAACAAAGAGACCTTGAAATACAGGTTCATAGTTCCTTGAAAGTAGAGTCGCAGGTAGATAGGATAATAAGGAAGGTGTTTGGTATGCCTTCCACTATTGGTCAGAGGATTGAGTATAGGGGTCGGGAGGACATGTTGCGGCTGTACAGGACATTGGTTAGGCCATTTTTACAATATTGCATGCAAATCTAGTCTCCTTCCTTTTGGAAGGATGTCGAGAAACTTGAAAGGGTTCAGAAGAGATTTAAAAATGTTGCCACGGTTGGAGGCTTTGAGCTATAGGGAGAGGCTGAACAGACTGGGGCTGTTTTCCCTGGAGCGTCGGAGGCTGAGGGATGACCTTAGAGGTTTATAAAATCATGAGAGACATAGGTAGGATAAATAGACAACGCCTTTTCCCTAGGGTGAGGGAGTCCAGAACTAGAGGGCATAGGTTTAGGGTAAGTGGGGGGGGGTGGGGGAGATGGTGAAGATATAAAAGGGACCAAAGGGACAACATTTTCACACAGAGGGTGGTAAGTGTATGAAATGAGCTGCCAAAGGAAGTGGAGGAGGCTGGAACAACAACAACAACAACAACAACCACCATTTAAAAAGGCTTCTGGATGGGTATATGAATAGGAAGGGATATGGGCCAAGTGATAGATTAGGGCCTAAATTAGGTGAGGATATCTGGTCAGCGTTGACAAGTTGGACCGAAGGGTCTTTTTCCATGGTGTACATCTCTATAACTCTACATGGGGTGAGTGAGGCTTGCTTAATGTCACTAGATGAGTAATGCAGAGGCCCAGGCTAATAATCTGGGGCCATAAATTCAAGTCCCTCCATAGCAGCTGGTGGAATTTATATTAAATTAAATCTGGGATTAAAAAAAAAATTGTCAAATGATGACAGTGAAACTATTGTCAATTGATGTAAAAACCTATCTGGTTCATGGATATCCTTCAGGGAAGGAAATCTGCCATCCATACCTGGTCTGGTCTGGTCTGGACTACATGTGGTTTACCACTTTCAGATGTCCTCTGAAATGGCCTAGCAAGACAGGTGCATCAAATTGTTACAACATTTTAAAAAAACGGAATTAAACTAGACAAACCATCTTGCAACAAAATCCTGTTAATATCAACGGCAAAAAGAATGCTACGGACTCTGCAAAGCCATTAGGCTTTGAGGCAAAGTCGGAAAGCTGTTTCTTGGCTAATCTGTGCAACATTCAGACTCTTGAGTTATAAATATTAAAAATATCCCAAACAGTTGTCCTCATCCCTGGATATATCCATAAGGACAGTCCAACAAGTGGCAGTGGAAAAGTGGAATGCAGTAGAATACAGTAGACAGAGAGTTGTAATGAGGCTGCCTGAAATTAACTTTAGACCCTAATGAAGTCACGTGGCATCAGGTCAAAGATGGACACAGATAGCTCCTGCCGATCATCACCAATAAGCTTCAGCCGATTAATTAGTTCAAATGTTGAACACCATTTGTAAAATGTGAGGTAAGGCTTGGGTGCATGCTTGGGTGGGGGGAAAAGGATTTTAGATTAGATTACAGTGTGGAAACAGGCCCTTCGGCCCAACAAGTCCACACCGACCCACCGAAGCGCAACCCACCCATACCCCTACATTTACCCCTTACTTAACACTACGGACAATTTAGCATGACTTTGATGTCCTACACCAGAGTGGCAGCAGCAACATTACTTACTATATTTGCTGAGTCCTGAAGGTCTAAGCTGTCAGACAGGGGCTACAGCATGTGGTGTGGAAACCAAAAAGAAGGAAAAACTAAACTGATTTCATTCAGACCAGCCTACTCACTACAGATCTGTCTTTCCATGACAGGTTTGGCTCAGTACTTGTGGTGACAAAGCCTCCAGATTCACAGTGCAAATATTCTTGATTTCTTTGTATAACACGATCTATTGCTAAATTGGATAGATTTTGAACAAATTTAACAACTTGAAACTAGACATTCATGAGATGCTATGAATCATCAGCATCAGAAGCAGCAGAACTGTGTTCCACCACAACCTGCCACATCATTGTCTGGCCTATCCCATATTCTACCTTTACTCACTAACCAGGGAACCGCCATTAGCTACACCAGCATACCCAAGAATGACAAGTCAGCCTAATCCAGCCAGGAATTTTGGCAATTAAATAATTAACAGGAGAACATGGCTCCACTGATATCACCATCCTTAACTGATTGGGGGGGGAGCCCAGCACATCAATGCAAAAGACAAGGCAAAGGGATCAGAGAACCTCCCTGACTATGTCAAGGGTATAGAGACCCTTCGGTCCAACTCGTCCATGCTGACCAGATATCCCAACCAAAACTATTACCACCTGCCAACACTCAGCCCATATCCCTCCAATTCCTTCCTATTCATATACCCATCCAGATGCTTTTTATATGTTGCAATCATACTAGCCTCCACCACTTCCTCTGGCAGCTCATTCCATATGCATATCACCCACTGCGTGAAAAAATTCCAGGTAGAATGCCATGCTTCTAGGAATTCTCTTGCGTGTCTCGGTTTGGCTTGTCTTAGGACGGATGAGTTGTCCCAGTCAAAGTGGTGACCTTCCTCATCTGTATGTTCGGATACTAGTGAGAGCGAGTCATGTCATTTTGTGCCTAGTTTTCTGCCTGTTTGTCCAATGTAGTGTTTGTTACAGTTCTTGCACGGTATTTTGTAAATGACATTACTTTTGCTTGTTGCCTGTATAGAGTCTTTCAAGTTCATTAGCTGCTGTTTTAGTGTGTTGGTGGGTTTGTGAGCTACCATGATGCCGAGGGGTCTGAGTAGTACTACTCATACAAACAACAAGCAAAATTAATGTCGTCATTTACAAAATACCGTGCAAGGATTGTAACAAACACTACACTGGACAAACAGGCAGAAAACTAGCCATGAGGGTACATGAACATCAACTCGGCATAAAACGACATGATCCTCTCTCACTAGTATCCTTACATACTGATGAGGAAGGACACCACTTCAACTGGGACAACACATTCATCCCTACGACAAGCCAAACAGAGACACACACGAGAATTCCAAGAAGCACGGCATCCCAACCGGAACTCTATCAACAAACACACTGACATGGACACGATTTACCAGCCCCTGAGAAAAAGAACAGGAAATGACATCACCATAGGAAATGGCGTTACCAACCCAAAGAAACCAAACATATAAATAGAAAGCAGGTATCAGCAGTGCTTCATCCAGAGGCTCACTGAAGATGTTACCTAGTATGAAGACAAAATGTCTGAAAATGAACCTTCCAGCTCAGCGAGCAAACCTACATCTTAAAACCCATCGCACAAAGAACCCCTAGCTTCTATCACGACACTACAGACTTCTTAAAGAAACTCAGGACCCACGGACCAGACAAACCAGGAACATTCCTCATCACAACAGACGTTTTGGCACTCTACACCAGCATTCCCCCACAACGACAGCATCACTGTGACAGCATATAGGCGAGACCGTACAGACACTACAGCGATGAATGGACATCACGCAGCAATTGCCAGACAGGAATGTTCCCTCCCAGTCGGGGAACACTTCTTCAGTTAAGGACATTCAACTTTTGATCTTCAGATAAGCTCCTCCAAGACAGCCTTTAAGATTAACAATGCAGAATCACCAAGCAGAAACTGATAGCCAAGTTCCATACCCATGAAAATGGCCTCAACCGCGATCTTGGGGTCATGTTTTATATTTGTAAAATCTTCCTTACTGTTCTGTTTTGACACCATCACTCTGATAAATTGTCATGATCTCCCTACCTTAATTAGCTTGTATAGTTTTGGATTACTTATTACTTTGTTTAGATCCTCTGACTCTTATACCCATCATGTTATTCTGGTCAAATAAAAACCGAAAGAACTGCAGACACTATCAATCAGGAGCAAGGGCAGGGGTTGTTTGGGTGTTTCGGTGAGGTGGGGGTGGGGGGTGCTCAGCATATCTGGTGGCATCTGTGATGAAGAATCAGAATTAATGTTTTGGGCCTGATGACCCTTGCTCTGGTTTTTCTTCTCGGGTGCTGCCAGACCTGCTGGGCTGGGCTTTTCCAACAGGTTCTGTTTTTGTTCCATGTTACTCCAGTCATTTGGTTTGTCTCCAGCAAAACCTTATTTTAAATTTTTGTAATTATCTTTCTGCCTCATTTTATGGGATCATAGGTCATCTCTTCAATTGTTATTCAGTTACTGACACTTTATTCACACCACCTAACACCCTTGATCACCTGCAGAGACTTATTATTTGACACTCCACTCAGACCATTTCTGTAATATTTTGATCTCTCTGCGCTTGAACTCTCTGCCCCTAAATTCTGTGTTCCATGTGTTTTCCTCTCACTTCACCTGATGAAAGGGCTACGCTCCGAAAACTTGAGATTTAAAATAAACCTGTTGGACTAATAACCTGGTATTGTGATTTCTGACTTTGTCTATGGTAGTCAAACATAGACACCTCCATATCACTCTACCAACTAGAAGGACAAGGGCAGCACAGATATGGAAGTACCATCATCTGTGAGCTTTCTCTGACTTAGAAATACACTGCCATTCCTTCACTATTGTTTGATCAAGATCTTAGAAAGCTCTGCCAAACAGCAATGTGGGTGCTCCAAGGTTCCTGAGCAGCAATGATTAAAGAAGCTTAGCACCACTTCTCACAAGCAACTAGGTATGGGTAATGAATGTTGGTCCAGCCAATTGCACCCGCATCCTATGAATGAATATTTTAAAAAAGCATTTTACTATGCTACCCACCTATACCTCGATGCTTTTAGTATGTAAGCATTGAATCAATCTCAGCACTCTCGAGGTAGAGAATTCCAAAGATTCACCATCTGCTGAGTGAAGATATTCTCAATTTGTAGTAAATAGCCTGCTGTTTATTCAGAGACTGAGCTCCCTGGCTCTCGACCCACAGTCCCCCAGACATGGGGTGGGCACACTTTAGCCAGCTTCCTGGTTAATTCCTTTAAGAACTCTATATTGATTGAGATCATCTCTCAGTTTTCTACATTGAGTCACAGAATCAGAGATGTACAGCCAGAAACAGACCTTTCAGTCCAACTCGCCAATGCCAACCAAATATCCCAACCTAATCTCATCCATTTGCCAGCGCTTGACCCTTATCCCTCCAAACCCTTCTCATTCATATACCCATCCAGATGTTGCAATTGTACCAACCTTCACCACTTCCTCTGGCAGCTCATTCCACACATGCACCACCCTCTGTGCAAAAAGGTTGCCCCTCAGGTCTCTCATATTTTTCCCCTCTCATCCTAAACCTATGCCCTCTAGTTCTGGACTCCACCACCTCAGGGAAAAGACTTTGTCTATTTACCCTATCAATGTCCTTACTGATTTTATAAACCTCTCTCAGGTCAACCTTCAGCCTTCGATGCTCCAGGGAAAAGGGCCCCAGCCTATTCAGCCTCTCCCGTTAGCACAAATCCTCCAACCCTAGCAACATTCTTATAAATCTTTTCTGAACCCTTTCAAGTTTCACAACATCCTTCTGATAGGAAGGAGACCAGAATTACACACAACATTCCAAAAGTGGCCTAACCAATGTCCTGTATAGCTGTAAAATGACCTCCCAACTCCTGTACTCAATACTCTGACCAATAAAGGAAAGCATACCAAAGGTCTTCTTCACTATCCTAACTGCCTGCGACTCTACTTTCAAGGAACTAAGAACCTTCACACTAAGGTCACTTTGTTCAGTAACACTTTCTAGGACCTTACCATTAAGTGTATACGCCTTGCTCTGATTTGCCTTTCCAAAATGCAGCATCTCACATTTATCCAAATTAAACTCCATCTGCCACTCCTTAGCCCATTGGCCCATCTGATTAAGATCCCATTGTAATCTGAGTTAACCTTCTTCATTGTCCACTCCACCTTCAATTTTGGTGTCATCTCCAAACTTCCTAACTATACCTTTTATGTTCACACCCAAATCATTTATATAAATGACTAAAAAGTAGTGTACCCAGCACCAATACTTGTGGCACTCCACTGGTCACAGGCCTCCAATCTTAAAAGCAACCCTCCACCACCACCCTCTGTCTTCTACCTTCGAGCCAGTTCTGTATCCAAGTGGCAAGTTCTCCTTGTATTTCATGAGATCTCACCTTGCTAACCAGTCTCCCATGGGGAACCTTGTCAAATGCCTTACTACTCCCCACTGCTCTGTCCTCATCAATTTTGTTATTTCTTCAAAAAAATATTAAATCTATGTAATCCTTCCTCCCATCACAATCTCTCCTTTTGTTGCATTCACTCTATAGTTAATAGATCTTTCAACAAGTAAAGAGAAAGAAACAGTTCACAATACTCCAAAGTGTAGCTTCACCAGCCTTGTTTGAAAGGAATAAATCATCTTTATCTCAATGCTCAAAACCTCTTAGAAATTAAGTAACTTACAATAAATATTTTTGACATATAGATTTGAGGCATTCGAAAACTGTGATTTGGACAGTATAAGAAAAACTCTTCACTCGTTTTGTAAAAATTCAAGATTCCGTAAGCCTCCCTAATCACTCTGTCAACTTGTCCTACATCCTTCAATAATTAGCATGCATATGGCTATTGTGCTCAACTCCTTTTACAACCGTACACTAACTGATATTGCATCTCCTTGTCCTACCTACTTACAAGGATCATTTCACAATTTTCTGTATTAAATTGCACATCATGTGTCTACCCATTCTAGCAACCTGTCTGCATCCTCATCACTATGGAAATTTTGGAAATCAAGAAGCAAAAAGTGTCAGGTCATCTGTAAATTTTAAAATTGTGACCTATCTAGTCAAATCATCATATTTATATCATGGAGAGTAATGGTACCTACACCTAATCCTGAGGGAACCCCACTGTAATCTGCCTCTATTCAGTAAATTAACTATTTACCACCAAGCTGGGTCCTGTAACTCAGCCGCCTTTGTATCCATGCACCCACTGCCCCCTTATTTCACAAGCCTCAATTTTGTTAACAAGCCTTTTAATCATCTTTTGTATGAAAACATTGATTTATTCAACTGCATTACCCTGATCAACACTGTCACCTCATCATAAACTACAAGCAAATTAAGAAATTCATATTTAAAATTCTTTCAAAGTCAACTTGCCAATCTTCACTGCTTTGGAAAGATGTGGGAATCAGTTAGAAAAGATACCTGGTTAGACAACTCTTCAAATGAAAGTGTACATACAACTCCTGCACATTCCACATCAGCCAAAACTAAAGGGCAGAATTAGCAGAATCTAAGCTAATCTCGAAGACTGTATGACCATTTTGTAAAACCATCACAGCTTGAAAGCAGATTTTTAAAATGAAATTGTATTGATAAGTAAGATAATGACATAGCATTGATCTGTTGAATTAGTAAATTCCACTTTTATGACTCTTTCTCCATGACATCCTCAAAACAAAACATTTACACACCTCTAATGAAACATATTGTCATTGAAAACTGTGAAGCCTGAATTTAAATGCAAAGTATTTGGAAACCAAAAGGTTAACAAGAAATTATCAATCTTAGACATATCTTAATCTGCATTTTCATGATCCCAGTGAAAATGTTTAAAAGCATACAATCTTAAATAAAAAGTTCAAAATTCTCCTTTACAATATACTCTAGAGCTAAGGCAAGCAATCTGCAGTTCTCAACATGCATGCAGCTCCAGAATATAGCACCATCCAATTTTTTCTTTACGATAACGAGTAAGAAATGTATCTGGTTAGAATTTTGTAGCCCCAGGGTCTGTATTTAAACATGCTGTTGAACTAATACACAAATTCTACAACAAGACATGCTGGTATTAGCAAGTTATATTCTATACAAATGACCAGAAGCACATGGTTCTCTCCCTTTTTGTTACCAAAAGGAGGTAGTTTGAGTCAAGAAATTTCCCAACTCAGTTTAAAGCCTCTGTTTAAAAGGACCCTGTTAAGATTTAATTTTCATTCCCGAGATGGGGATGGGATCAAATCCAGAAACAGATCTTAAGTGGTCACATATCTCGCATGTTGGTAGAAAGCCTTTTCACCCATCAAATCAAAATGGTTTTGGAGTTTAATAGGTTCTCAATCCCTCACCTGTCATAGATCTTTGGATCCCACATCATAGGTTAAAACGCAGCCACCAAACAGCATCTGTTTAATCTCAGCACTATTGGGTTTTGCACTATTTTATATGGTATGCAACCTATGACAATTATAAGCTGATGATTAGACGCTGGCTTAATGGTATTATTGGATTAATATTAATCAAAAAAACCCCAATGCTCCAGAGACCCAGGTTTGAAACCCACCATAGTGGATGTTGGAATCTGAATTCAATACAAAAACAAAATCTGGATTTAAGAGTCTAAGGATGACCATGAAACTGTTGCCCATTGTCACAAAATCCATATGGTTCACTAATGTCCTTAATGTGACTGATTCTTAACTGACCTCTGGGCAATGAATACCAGCCCAGACCATGGCACCTACATCCTGTGAATCAATGAGAGGGGCATTTCAGCTCTAAAACATATGCAGAACTTTATACAAAAAAATAAAATCAAATCAGCTGCTAAATAAACAAACAGATTTGCTTATATTTCAATCTGCAAACACAACAAGTGTAACACCTGACTGATTCATTCAGTCTGCATTTCACTACACTGGGCCTTCTGACTTTAACAACAATCCAGTGAGTGTTAACACTGCTGGACTCATACATTTAGGAAGCGGAACGTGAGCCACTGCCAATCTGTGTCTACAAGGGAAATAGGAAATGCATTTTTAGATCTTGCCCTCTTTTCTACCTCTCAGGCCGATAAATTATTTCTACTCCCACTATCAAAGCAGGAGGTTTTTCGCTAAGTCTTTATCAGAATAGGAAAGCAAAGAAACAGCTCAAAGATTTTTCAATAATCACTAATTCATTGTCAATAACCGTAACAATTCAGTGTTGTTATCCTTTTTAAAAAAGGAAATCCTGTCCCACAGTTGTAAATTAATTTAATTTAATTTATTGTTGTCACATGTACCCAAGTACAGTGAGAAGTTTTGTTTTACAAGCAGTACAGGTAGGTCATAACATACAAGGACAAACAGATCATAGGGTGTTTAGACAGAGCAAAGCATACAAGGTTATGGTTGCACAGAAGATGCACAAAAGCACGATCAACATTAGATTTCAAATTAGAGCGGTCCATTCAGCAATCTAATAACAGCAGGGAAGAAGCTGTTCTTGAACCTGTTGGTATGTGTGCTTAAGCTTCTATATCTTCTGCCTACAAGTTTTATTTGAAATAGGTGGATGAATGATGAGAGGTGAAAGCAGCACTAATCAAGGACTTAAAAGGAAAACTGGACATACGCTCGAAGGATCAAGGTGTATAACTGCTCTGCAGAAGGCCAGTATGAACCAGTTGAACTGAATGACCTCGGAGCTGTTCATCACTAACTTTAAATGGTTAAGTAACACCCTGTTATGCTGACCTAGCTCGAGTCAACTGTACTGCAGGTCAAAGAGAATGAAAGTATCAGCATGTTATCGAATGAAGGCTGCCAACTTCTTTAAATGTGGTGCCTCCTGCATAGAAGTTCAAGTGCAGGAAGCTAGAATTCCATATGCTAAGGGAATGATTGCAGCTGTGGGATTATTTTGAGAACATTTCAGGAAATCTCTGGCATAAACAGGAGGTTAAACATTCTTATCTGTATTTCAAAGATGCTTTCCGTAAAGAAGTTAAATATTTGACACAAACGTTCACATTAGGAACAGAGAAACCTTCCATCCTAAATGAGGTATTAACAATTGGCCTTTCCTCCTCCCTCGACTATCCAACTGAAGCAGCTTTGTGCCACTCAATATTTTAGTCACAACTACATTGTATTACAGTGTCAGATGTAGCTACTCTATTCCATTTAACTGCACCATTGAAAAAAATTGGATGCAGTCTATCTTCCCCTACTCGGTAGTTTATTTATTTAAAAAGATAAATTAATTCATTCATCTTAGAATACGAACATTGAATACCACAAAGCAGCTTACTTGATGACTCCAAATATAATTGCATTTTGACATGTGCACTCGTTTAACAGACATCTAAGTATCATAAGTTACTAGCTACTCAAATACATTAAACAAGATTCTTGCTTGATCTCTAGGCCTCATGAAAACTGGCCACTCATTGGATACTAACGTTTACAAACTGCATAGGCAGATGAATTCACCCTCCAAAGCATCCAAAACAATTTGAAGTCATGCAAACATGGGGACAACCAATCAATCAGTAAAAATACAGCTGCCATAAGCAAAATAGTCAGAATCTCTGAGAAGCTGCTCCTACAATCACAATGATTCTCTCCTGTGTTTGTTGACAGTTCCAGTATTCAGAAAGGGATCACTGGGGTGACAAGAGATTGGGATTTGGACCCAGGATGCGAGCAGGTTGACAGAGAGTCTGAGAAAGGAACTGCAAAATGGGGAAGAGCAATTATAAACCTTTTGAACAAAAAGGAAGATGCTATCATAATTAACAATCAACTTGATAATTTATTACAAAAATTTTATTTCATAAAAATTTTTACATTATCATCTCAAATACTTTCATATTGTGAATTGCTCAAGGTGAAGTGACTGGTTTAGAGACAAACAGAAAACAAATTAGCCATGAATTCACCAATCAACTGAAAACCAGTTCATGGTGATGTCTTGTGTATTGACATATACAAGTTTTTGTTAAAACAAGAGTTTTGCTTCTGATATGCCTGTTGGCCCATTCCAACTTAAACTCAGTGATATTAATGATTCTCCTTGTATATTGTGGTTTTAACTTTAATGAAGCATTGTTTATTGAGGAAACTGATGAAGTCTTTTAATTCTGCTTCTGTTTGAATCCAAAAACTTCCATTCATAAATAGAAATGAGGAAATGCTCCAACATAAATTTCCTCACCTAATAAAAGGGGTCAGTCAGAACAAAAAGGAACTCTCAGAAAACAAAAAGGTAGCCAAGAGAAAATATTAATGGGAGCCCACAAAAATAAAAGATTATTTTGACCCCGGTACTAACACAACATTTCCTTTGAAAATGATATTTTTTCATTAGGCAGGTAAATCAAGTGTTAAGGAGTACAAATGGAATTAATTGCAAAGGGACTAGAATATAAAAGTAGGGAAAAATTAAGGGAATCTTATTGAGAGACATATAAAGAGTTTGAGATTAAAACTGGGGAAGAGTTTAAGAAACGGAATGCTCAATTTTAAGACAATTGAGGAGAAACTCTGTCTAGTCTAGAATAACCTTTCCCAGAAAGCAGTGGATACTGGATCTTTAAACATATTTGACAACAGTATGTCAGACAGACAAGATAGATGTGGATTATAGGGTCACAACAGAAAAATGCAGCTGAGACCACAACCAGACCAGCCATGACTTTACTGAACAGTGGAGCAGAATCAAAAGGGGCAAATGGCCAAACCCGGTGTTCCTAAGAGATGCTGCCTATTTTGGTTCCCAAGAAAGTCTAGCTTTAATGCTAATATTTGTGACCCTTGGCTCTGGATTCTCTCTCTAGGTGGATTTGCATCCACTCTATCAAATCATATTATCTTTGATAATATGTCAATTAAACAATTCAAGTTAACTGAATACAAGGAAATAAAAATCAGGTTTATTTTGTGTGTCCTCAGTTTAACCCTTGGTGGAAGTCTTTTGTGACCCAGAGATAGTGTCCGTATCGTGGACCATGAGACTTGGGTTCAAGTCCCACATGTGTAACCAGGTGTGTGTACCATCATCTCTGGACAGATGGTGGGTGTCTCTTGTTGCAGTGTCCCTACCTCTAGGGCCAGGAGGCCAGACTTCAAGTCCATCTGCTCTAGAAGTATGCAATAAACAACTTTCTACAGACTTATTTAAAAATATCTAACCCAGCAGGTTTAAGGTCTTGTAGCACAATGGTGTCGTCCCTAAATCTGAGTCAAGGAGGCCCAGGTTGAAGTCCCAACTGCTCCAAGTGTGTATAATAATGCCTGAGCAGATTAAATAGAGAATATCTCACCTCTGAGGTACTAGCTTCATTCTGGTGAAACCTCCACACTGTACACTTTGCTAAGGTTCCAAATATCATTCTCAAGGTCAATGGTGAAAAGTGAACATGGGAACCCAGGTGCAGTCACAGCAATAGAAGAATCATTTTCACATTTCTGAATTCAACCCTCACATCAAATAAAGGCCAATGCTCCTTTGTTTTTCATTTAATTTTTAATATCATAATTTTCCATGGACATCTGTATCCCACTGTTAATAGTGACAGACTAGAAGCTGCAAGGGAACAAAGTATTAGAAATAAAATGAACAAGGCGACTATTCAATCCCTTGAGCCTGGTCTATGACTGATATGCATCCATTTACCCCACTGTGCTCTGTCACTCAACCAATTATCTATCTCAGAACTGTCCCAAACATCCATAAAATCAGTGGAGACATGCAAGTTATAGAGAATTTTTCGCTGTACTTTGTAAGAAACAGTGCTTAGTGATTTCAATTAGTGATTACAGTTTTTAACTGTAATTTTAAGCCTTATTCTCTTGCTTTTGATTCCCCGCCAGAGCAAGTAATTGGTCTATATATCAAGAGTTACTTGGCAGCACAAAGCTTAAAATTATTGAAGATTTTTATCTTTCACTAATCAGCACAATCATTCAGAATGCCAATTTAAGGGGAAAAAAACCAAACTTAATACTGCAGGAGGGGAAACTTTGGTTGGCAGGTGTACTTGGATTGGTAAAAGTGTTTGCATGGAAAATGCACCAGTTAATGATGATCGACAGTTAATTGTCAGGTTATGTTTAAACTTTAAAGCAGGTGTGCTTTCTGAATAGTAAGACATTTCCCTGGAAAATGAATCAGTAAATGATTGTTACCTATTTTCTGGAATTGAAAGAGACACAGCACAGTGTATCTACAGTTCTGTCAACAAAGAATAGGGCCCTTACATTAAGAATCATAACTCATATTACTACATGCAAAGCCCTAATGTGGTCACTCTTCATCCTATGGAGTAGCAACACAAGTGGCATTCGCTAAAGCCAAAATGATGCTCTGCGCATCATACATAAATGATTAATATGGTACATGAATTTCAGTATCAAAGTGATGCCAGGTAAGTAGATAGTCTTTCTCAAAAAAACGGGCATATTTTGGCTGTTCACAACAAACAATTGTTGACCACACAAAACCAGCTCATGCTAGCAAACCTGAACAGCAAATATTAGAAGAAGTGATTCCACAATCTAACAACATTCACTGGATAATTCTGTGTCTGTAAAAGTCATGCTGACAACCAATTTAAGATTGTCAGGCTTGCAATGTAATACATTTGCACGTACAAGGCACTCCATATATTAATAGACAGGGTTCTGCAAGGTTTAAAAAAAAAACTTGTTCAGTAAGCATCATCCAACTGATAGTCTTTAATAAAACGTTTAAAGACTGAGAGAAGTAGAGCTGGAGTCCCAACCCTGCAGTTTGATCACTATGCTTTTTATCCTTTAGTTTTATTTTAAGATTCTAAGGAAACATAACTGTTTTGAGTTTTACACATATTTAATCATAACATGGCGCCATTTACTGCCATAAGGATGCACAATCAGTACAAGCCACTCCCATGTTTTCAAAGAACACATAAAATTGGCAAGTGTAGTTACAGATAATGGACAGTCCAGAATGTTCTCCAGATAGTTTAGGCAAGTACAGGTACTAACAGTGGAATAACCCTGATAAAGCAACACTTGAACAAAGGCCCCGGTATTACTTTGTACAAATGTTGCTTTAACATAATTCTTGTGTATTGATTTGTTGCTAAATGTCTCCAAATGAGACACTGAAATTTTTAACAAAACTTTAATATAAAATCTCTTGCAGCAACATTTACAGGTAAAGTGCCCCCTACCACCCTTTGCAGCTTCCATGTCATTACAGTATGTAGTTGTGCTACAGATCAAAAGAAGATTAGGCAATAATACTTCAAAAGAGATTTAATGAAGTCGCTGCACTTAATAATGTTTGTGTTTACAATGCCACTGGGGCAAACTTCCTACCCCTGCCTGGAATTCAAGGAGAAGACAAAAAATGAACTCGAGCCTGTTATTGAATTACTGAGTCTAATCATGATCTCATCCAACATTTACACATGCACACTACAAAAGGAATCATGAATAACTAAATTATTACCAGAAATCCCGTCGGCATTTTCCCCATTTCTACCAATATCAGCTGCAGCAACTCAAGAAGGGTAGCTGATCGTACAAATGAAATAGGTCTTCTTCTGGTCTGCAAGCATTATGACTTCATGAGGGCAGTGCAATTTTAAGCACGCAGTTAATTGTCACAACATCACTAACAAAAAGGTGCTCATTCAACAGACACAGGAAAATATTTAGACAAAGAAGGTGCAGAGATGTACCAGGATGCTGCCTAGACTGGAGGGCATGTCTTATGAAGAAAGGTTGAGGGAGCTAAGACTTTTCTCATTGGAATGAAGGGTGAGAAGCAACTTGATAGAGGAGTACAAGATGATGAGGCGCAGATAGAATAAATAGTCAGATTTTCCCAGGACAGAAATAGCTTTTAGAAGTGGGCATAATTTTAAGATGTTTGGAGGAAGGTTTGGCAGAGATGTCAGACATTGGTTCTTTACACAGAGCGGTGGGTGCGTGGAATGCACTACCAGTGGTGGTCATACAGTCAGATACATTAGGAACATTTAAGTGACTCTTGGATAAGCACGCAGATGAAAGTAAATGAGGTTTAGATTGGTTAGATTGATCTGAGAGTAGGATAAAAAGGTCAGCACACAAGGGCCTCAGGACCTGTACTGTTCAACGCTCTAAGTTCTGAGATGTGACTTAAACCTGTAACTTCTGGCCCAGAGGTAAAATGCTACCACTACACCACAAAATCTCCTTCAAGGCTAACTTCTTCAAATTCACTTTTCATCATTCTAGTAGTCACATGACATCCTAACATACAAACTTAAGTAGCATCAAACCAATTTTTAGAATTCACTAAACAAACAAAGAACTACAGATGCTGGAAATCAGAAATTGCTGGAAAAATTCAGTAGATCAGGAAGCATACAAAGGAATAGAATTAATAGAGTTTCAGGAGTTTCCACAATTACACCATTTCAAAAAGACACATTAAATAGTCAGGGTGGGACATTGCTCCAAGCTAGCTAAACATCAGTTAACAGAAAACAAAATACTAGATAGAAGTAGAAAAAAATAGTAGAATTTCCAAACTTTTGTCCTTAAAAATAAGAAACTACTAGTGATAAAATAGTGTTAATATGGGTGGTTGCCTTTGTAGTCACATGAAAACATACCAAGGGGCCTGTGCCACAGATGCAGGAAAGTCATCTCAGCTTTATCTAAAGCTGGTGTACCAAACAGCCACCAGATTTGGGATTTATCCTCATGGGGAAACCACAATCATAATAAAAGCCCTTTCCAAACCACACAGCCATAAAACTATTGCTAATTGTCAGAAAAGAGCCGTCTAGCTCCCAAATGTCCTTCAATGACGGAAATCTGCTACTCTCATCTGGCCTGGCCTACATGTGATTCCAGACCCACAGCAATCTGGTTGACTCTCAACTGCCCCCAGAAGTGGCCTAGCAAGCTGTACATTTCAAGGACAGCTAGGGACAGATAATAAATGCTGGCCAGCCAACAGCATCCATGTCCCATCAGAGAATAAGAAAAAAATGATTACAATGTGATAAAACAAAACTTAAAAACAGAACCAGATATCTGGGCATCAAGGAACAACTTGCTGAATTGATTAGGAGCAGCAATATGAAGGATGCTAACAGCTCAAGGCTGCAACATTTAACAAATTCAGTTAAGTGGTAAAAAGGACATGAGAAACATTTCAAAGTGCAGTCAATGCAAAGTTTAAGCAATTAAAAAAAAGTACAAGAACCATTCCAAAACCTCTTCTGCAAAGTGTTCCAAATGTCATCACAATGGTTTTATTACTGGATTTGGAACATGCATAAAATCTGATGGTCAGTCATCCAAAAAAAATCTGAAAACAGGAATGAATCCACTGTTAATTCCACTGAACTCTTGTCGATTAAAAATGGGGAGATACCAACTATTCAAATGTATTTAATCTTTTTTAACATAAACATAAATCCTAACATGCTGAAAAAATGACAGCTTAACCAACATATGAAAAGAGAATTCATATTTCTGATAAAACCGTTAGTAACTGCTGGAAAGAGGGCATTTACTATATAGAAAAGGTTACACTGGAATGTCAACATGGGCAATATTAGCTACTCAATCTACAAATTGTGTGTTCACACCTTCAAAAACTTTAACACTAACAGATTACAATCATCGATAATAAGGGTCTCTACAAATAAATCTGCAGTATTCCAAGTTGAAATGGTGACCGAATTGGACATTCTGGGCAACAGCAGTTTGATAATAAGTAGTTTTAGTTTGCCAATTTCCAAAACAAAAACATTCTCCTTTCCCAGCTCCATCTCTGTTCCTGTAAGTGATCCTCATGTCATATGAAAGGTGCACTTGCAAATACACAAAACAGGAGTAGGCTATTGAGCTTATCAATTCCATTCCATCATTCAAATGATCGTGTCAAATTCTTTAGCTCAATGCCATATGCTTGTTTGCTCCCATTACCTCTTGACTGATTAGCTAGAAATTGAAGATATTTCTTAAATATATAAGTGACTTCACTTTCATACCCTTGTGGTAGAGAAAACAGAATAATCATAAGTTATATGGACTATATTAAACAAAACACGTGAATTTTTTTTAAAATTCAAAATATTTGCATTACTCTAAAAAATCCTCTGGCTGATATTACCGTAGAAACATGTTTTATCAAATACAGGGAAGTCAATGTCAGCAAAACACAAAACCTGATAAATGTTTGTCATCTTTTAGAGACAGTTCATGCCAGGGCAATTTAACATACACCAAATGGTGAGCATCCCAACTCTACAATATTACCACTGAATATATTAATCCTACTTTAAAAACCTTACCTTGGTGCAAACACTAATATTAATCAACAGTGTTAACACCTTTGAAGACAGAAAATCCATAACATCCAATAACGATAGAAGTTGTCTTTCAAGCGCTGAAGTGCAGGAGTGTTTTCTCCCCATCCTTTACAAAGTATTTGGCATAGCAACCACGAGGGAAACTCAGGCCAGACGTCTTCTGTTAGTTAGCAGTGCAAGCTTATCAGCTAGTTACTGGGCAATTCTATTCGTTTTTTTTTAAATATAAAAGGAGGTCTCCTAGGTCAAAACACCGGAGTCGAAAGCTCACTGTGATGAGTTGACAGGCAATACAGACATAAGTGAGTTTGGGTACCTAAGGACATGCACATCCATGGGGTGTGAAACTGTTACAAGCCATAACGGATCCATCAAATAAGGCACCAGTAACATAGTAAAGTATATTTAAACCAACTGCTAGCCCTGACGAAATATCAGGTGTATAGTACCTTTTCTTCCTCTCGAAATTAAGCACTCAAATGGCACACTTTACAAGCTCCAGGACATGGGGCACTGCCTTATAATTCTAGGCAACGCTCCAGAAAAGCTGATTTTTTTTATATATATATAAACTTTGGGAAAGCACAGAATGCCTTGATTTTTTGGTTTGGTCATGGGTAGCAAGATCGAGACTTATTTTCAAGGATTCACATTCTTCACACACTTCAGATTTCTCTGGTCAAAAATAAATCAAATTTTTTTATATAAACTCTTTCAAGCAATTCTGGATCTTCGATTAGAACAGCATCAAGATGATCAGCCAGCGGTCAATTCTCAACATTTCAGAGTGGGGTATGTCCCCCCAATTTCGTTTCTTGCAGGCCACTGTTAACATAACGGTGACGCTGACGTTTCCTCCTCAAATAACGGGCCTTCCGAAACAAAAAGCCTCAAGTGTACATAAGTGGGTCATGTTTTTGCTTCATTCAAACTTACTCCAACGCAGTTTTTTTTTCCTCAAAAGAAAACACATTTTATTGATTTTGGTTGACAACATAATCAGCTCAACGCACGTGTGTCTGTGAAAGCCCGTATTCAGATGGTTGAGCCCGAATAGCTTTTCCTTTCTCCCCCAGAAATCAGCTATAAACAGCACACAGCGGCAGATCATCTTTCCCCTCAAAACACAGGACCTGGTTTCACATTAGAAGATACAGGAACTTTTTATATATATTTTTTCAAGCTGTCATTCCAGCTCTTTAAAAACAAAATAACAGAAATCTTTTCCCCCTGCAAAAGGCCATTCTACTTCAAACAAACATTGTCTTCGGCTTGTACTAAATTCCAGCAGGAAGTCTCCTCCTCAGCTGTGTCATTCAAATATTCTGTCACTTGGTTTTTGCAGGAAAGAAATATCAAATTAGACACAAAAAATACATGCAACACCAGTTTCTTCTATATAACTAACAAGAATACAGTAATTTTTACACATAGCCTCAAAACAAAAAAAAACTAAAGAAATTCAGTTGGCATGCTACCAAACAACTGTTTCTTACTAAGGCACCAAGGCCCTAGATTTCTAAAACAAATTTTTGATGCAGAGCTGTCAGACACCGCAAAAGCTGATAGGACTTTTACCTTGAAGAAAACTATGTTAAATAGTTCTTAAGCAAGGCTAGCCAATGCAAGACTAAAGGCTTGCCTGATGATTAAGATCCTTTGCAGCTCTTAATCCTCATTTACAATGGATTTCTAACACTGGATCATTTACAATTTGAATAAAATTAAGACCATTTCTTCTCTTAGGATGGGTTACCCAATTCAAAATAATTATGTGCCTTGGCTGCCAGGGATGGAAAGAGAACACTGGAGAACATAGGACATTGAAAGCATTAAAAGTATTTTACATTAACAACGGTGCCCAGGACCTGCCCAATTAACAGGTGAGCACATGGAGATCTACAAGTCATTCAAAAATAATGCAAGTATAATTGAAAAGAACTCCAACCCAGGAGGGCAGCAACGAAGACTAGACAAATAAAATGGGGAAGAATGCCTCTGATAGGTCAAAGGTCTGTGCTTCAAAACCACCCTCCCAGCATCCTAGTGTCATCAATAACTAGGTGCATGCTGTAATGTGTAGAGTAGCCTAGTGTTCCCAATCTCAGCAGAAGAAAGGTAAAGAAAATATAAAACAAAAGACAACACTGGTTACAAATGACCATTTTTGAGCTTCCATTCAACTGGTGACTGCAGCCAATTCCTAGAGATGAACTGCCTGCTAGCTTTCAGAGGCATGGACTGGTGAGGAGAGGAGCACAGTTCGAATTACACTACGCGAAGGGCATAGGAAGACTCCCGAAACCTACATCTGGATAATGATTTCTTTTTCCACAGCTGTCAACTGTCTAAGTGCTCCTATGAGACCACCTTGAACTCCTAAAGAAAATTAGAATCCTTATACTGAAAATGGAAGCTTTATGGTTAGAGTAAGACTGCTGCTTTAGCATGTGATGAGAAAACCAATATTCAAAACCTCTTTTGCACCTACACTCTTATCTGTCTAAAAACATTTAGGTTATCACTTCTTACAGAATATTGGAGACAATCTAAACAGTATAACTGCAGCTTTTATACACCTGGTCCTTGGGACAACATGCCAACTGTTTAGACATGCACTCTTTATTGATGCTCTACACGTTTTGCACTCCCTCCCAGCTCCCCAAAGCACGACTGTGATTAAACCAAAAACACTGCACAGTTTCAGTTTGAATTTCACAACGTAAAAATTGTTCAGAACAACAGTGCACACGGACTTGCTTGAAACAGATTTTTATCCCTTAAACGGTTTAAAAGATTGCCATGTCAATTTAACTGGGCCAATACAATTCAGCTGTATCACCTTAGCTTTATGCAGCTCTCTTATTTGGCTCAAAATTCCCCATACAGAAAGTGCAAGTACTCAATTTGGTATCAGTATGCACATGTACAGCCTTGTGCAAAAGCATACACCCAATTTTAGAAAAACACCTGTAACATTACCACTCATATCAAAACATGTACCTGCTATGTTAATAGCTATATTTGTTTAAAGTCATTTACTCTGCTGTTTTCACAGTTACCAAAGGCTAGTTGTAGTGGAATGCAAGTAAAATGATTTGATGGATCAGTTCATCCTAATTACAACTATGCTGCATTGCATGAGGCAGAAATCCCTTCAGGTCTCCACAAGCACATTCATGTGCATTTATATTAAAAATAAACTAGAAAGTATAGTTAGGTTTTACTTTTAAACATCCTGCCCCTATTTTTCTCACCTCATTTGAATTTTCACCTTATGCAGTTTAATAGGTGCCAGTGACACCTTCCACCTCCCCCAGAACCCAAACTCACCCTTCCCTTTCAGCCCGGACCCCTCCACTCAAGAAAGTGACTACCATTCCCATCCATCATGAGGGGCAATTTACAGAGGTCTCACAGATTAGTCAATCATCTTGGATATCCACACTGCTATTTGAATAATTTCATAGAATGGATTCCAGCTGCTCATCATCAACAACTTGAACACGAGTAATGTCCACAAGAGTTTACTTTAAATATTCAAAGCGATCACTACATTTTACTGTTCTATGTCCTCGAGCAGAAGCACAAAGGTCAGTTGTCATACCCTAACTGGTGTTTCAATTCAAGAGTTAAGTCATCAATGGATGCCTTACAACAGGCATTCACATACCACTGGGGATAACTATATACTTTTGTTTTAAAATCATGCCAAGCAGATCAGTTTTATCTCTTTTAAAAAAAATACTCCAAAACAGCAAGTGTCCTGTGACCTTGAACACTGCAAACTTCTCAAACAAAACTATAAGCCACAATTTAAGTCTTTTTTTTTTAAAATTACATAACATTTGCTTGCTGGCACTGATCAGACCTAATGTCCCAGATACAATTCAGAGGAGCTGGAGGTGGGAGAAGTACTTTCATTCAACAGAACAGCACAAACAGAAAAAGCTGAAACATAGCATGCCAGTACCTGTGAGTACTTTTCTTCACAGACAAATTGACTAGCTTCATGTTTAGGCTTTTCTGATTTTGTTCAGATTATATGTTTGTACTACAGAAACACAGTCAGTGTGCACTTTCATTTTCTCATTTAAAAGAACTACTCTTTATACCATAATTACTATGCCTGTGTACTTGTTCAAAATATATCTTGCATTAGTACAAGACCACTGCAAATCTAGTAGTTTCCATCTTGCACTAATATTAAATAGGACCACACATTTAGAGCTATTTGTTACATTAGAGAGAAACAATAATGTCAAAGTGTACATTTCAACAGTGTAGTATCAAAAACAGGAAATCTGAATTATTTGTGCAAATTTTACTTGCAACTCTGCCCAAATGGTAGACAGTGTTTACAGACTAGGCATGGGGCTAACTCCAGTTTGTTTTTCTCTCCACTCTGCAAAAGATTCCAACCAATTAAAAAGGTACTGTCCCAAAGAAACCCTGGCCAGATTATTTCATAAGTACTTAAAGGGGTTCCTGCTTGGCTGGAAACAATTTTGTAAAACATTTGCATCGTGGCTGCCCACCTTCTGTAAATATTGCAAACAGCATAGGACTGTTTTTATTTTTGATAATTTTCTACCCACTCTGCTTCCCGAAAGTGCTGATGCTTTCTGGATTGCTTTAATAGGCCAAATGACTAAAGGTCCAAACAGACAAGCTTGACCCATGCTCTGCATTTTCCAGGACTGAGTAGGGGATCTGGATAACTATCAAGAATATTTTTCCACATCTTTTTAAATTTCTTCCCACCACTGAAAAGTTAGCCCTCTAACGAACAAGTACATAGGCACCTTTAAAAAATATTTTACAACATATTTCAACACAAAATTCTTGACATATATAATCCATTTGTTGCTATTTTATATGGCATAGAAATTGACTTTGCTGCCCAAGATAACTGGTTCGAAAAGCTTCAGCCAATCTATTTGAAGATGTTAAACAACAACTTTATAGATTTTGAACTGAACTCCAAGTAATTAAAAATGTTTTCTGAACAATCAGACAGGAAAGACAAAAATTACTTTACTTCGTTCCAACTTGTGTGTTAGTTTGAGGAATTACTGGTGTCCAAAAGATATTAAGTGCAAAACAAAATTGCCTACAACTCTTATAGCATATTATATAAAACAGTTTTCAAGGCCTTTGTTCTCCTGTATCAGTTATATCTACAATAACTAGAAAACAACTGAATTTAAGTTGTTTTGCCCTCCAATAACAACATTAACATAGTAAGACCTTTAGTTTTCAATAATGAATCCTGCTTGAACAAATAATCAATTACTGGCCTCTAGCACCGATAGGTAGCCATTACCTTAAACAATGCAGGAAGCACTCAAGCTCTGTACAATTCACGGTTTAAACTCAAGTGAAAGTGCTTGTGTATTGAAATGTTGCACGGAATACTTTTCTCTTTAAAAAGTAACCACTACATGGATACAAGACTTTTTAAACTGAGGATGTGGAGACAAGGAAAAAGAAAGAGCAAGGGAATTTATTTTAAAAAATTAGGTGGGCCAGACTTATTACAAACACACAGCTAATTTAATATTAATCGTAACTGAATTTGGTGTTAGGCATGGCACGAGTTGGGAGGGTAGTATATTTCAAAAGACAACAATATTACTTCACTATCAATTCGTAGAAGATCTATTTTTACTAGAGGCAAGGCTGCCAGCATAGTTCTATTGGGGCTGTGTGTGTGTGTGTATCTGTGTCCAAATAGAAAAATAGGGCTCCAGAACACACAATGTGATTAAAGTATCTGACAGTTTGGTGATCTTTGCCCTCTTTGTATCCCGCACACATCACAATACTCAGCGGTAGCACAGCAAACAGTACAATTTCAATTCTAAGCCGTACCACGTACAATTATTATAACTAGACAGTCTTCTTCAGATTTGGCCAGGGTTCGAGCAGAGGTTTGCAGATATTGTTGAGAAAAATCACAAGGAGGGAAAGCATGAAGCACACCAGTGTGGTCTTTCTCTTTGCTTCCTCCAACAGGCAGGCTAATGACACCAGCTGCCTGCTTTTGTTTTAGATAGGACACCAAGTTCCTCAGTGGTCTCTGTGGTGAAGTGGCTTGCTCTATAGAAGCAGACATTCCTTCTGCATTTTCCATGCTGCTCAATGCTGGTACAGCCAATAGGACACAATAACCATTTGTGCCTGATGCCTTGATGCGTCTTGTTACCTCATCCAATTTAGGCTGATCTAGTCGTAAGCGCTGAGTGATTTTTAACTGAGTGACTTTTCCACCAGTTGAGACATCCATTAGTAAGTTGGCTGCAACACCGAGATCACCCTCAAGGAAGTGCATGTTTGTGGAGAAAGAACTATTCTTCAGAACTAGCATTCCATGCCAGGCTACGTTTAATTTATGTTCATATTCCCGAAAGCCATCAGATGCTTTGGTATTGCTGGAATCAGATTTTGTCTTGCTCCTCGTGGGACTTGCACATTCTGTAGTTCTATGTTTGCGGTCTTTATCCTTTTCATTCACATTGACAGTTTTGATCTCATGTTTACCACATGGAATTTTCTCTGTGCTATTACAACGATCTCTACTGGGTGAATACCGCTCATTCTTAACATCGCGGTCTGAATCACTGTGGCGCCCACCATCACGACTGCTATTACCTGGGCTGCGATCAGGGGAAATGCATCGTCGTTTTCTGGAGCGGTCATTGCTTGGAGAACAATCAGTTGGGCGTGTATCTGGAGGGCCTCTTCTTTTTCTTCTTTGGTCCCAATTTTGCAAAATATGGTCACGTCCACGTTCAAGAGACCAGCTGTCCCTGACTTCACGATCAAGATGATCGAACTGTTCGTGGCTATTTCTGTTTCTTTCACGGACAGAAAGGACATGCCAATCATTGCCTGGGAAAAGCTCCCTTTCTCTGTAATGCATTGGAGGAGAATTTCTTTCCCTACCCCTTAAACACTCTGCACCACGAGGAAGAAGGCCATCTCCAATCAAATCAAAAGGAGGTAAAGGCAAGGCTTGTAAATATTGTTGAGGATAACGATGTTCTGTATCTGCAAAGTCAACTCTTAGACGTCGATCTGGTCCACCCAAGGGAAAGCCACGCATCTGAGTACATGCAGCTTGTGCAGCATCCAAGCTTTCATATTGAATGTAAGCCCAATTGTCCCCCTTTCTGTAGTCAATTGATCTTATGGTTCCAAATCGATCAAATTCCCTTGCAAGGCCAGCTACAGGAACCCAGGCACCCAATCCTCCAACCCACAATCGGGTGGTAGGGGTTGCTTTCCCATATCCAATTTTGATGGGATTTCGTCCAATCACTTTTCCTGACATTGCTATCTTCGCTCGATGGGCCATGTCCAAGTTTTCAAATTTCAGGAAGCCATAAGAATTTCCTTGCCCACGGGGTGGCCGTTTGATATCCACCTCCAAGATAACGCCAAACCTTTCAAACGCTAACAGAAGATCATTTTGTGACACTGAAGGGTCCAAGTTACCAATAAACAACGTCCTGTTAGCTCTTTTATCATCTTCTGGCAAGATTTCATCCTCCCTGAAGGTGGTTCTATCGAGTGTGTAAGCAGCACGTGCCCGACCCTCATAAAAGGCATAATCCCGCTCTCTTTCCAAATCCCTCTGAGGTGGAGGAGGGGGAGGTGGTGGTGGTGGTAACTGACGCCCCAATGAACTGCGTTGCTGAGTTCTATGCTCTCTGTAACCAAGTCCAGTAGGGGACAGAGACCTTTGCCTGTGACGGTTGCCTTGAACACTTGGTGCAGAATATCCATCCATTTCAGGGGAGTAACTTCTTCCTTTTGGAGGAGGATAAACTGTTTCAATTTTCAGAGGGCGATCATGCAGCACCAATCTGCCCTTGGCATGTCTGGCAGCCTTAGCATCCTCAGAATGTCTGAAATTCACCAGAGCCACTCTTTCATCCCCATCCCTGGAAATCTTCACACTGACATCCCCAAACTTCTTAAACTCGTGGAAAAGGCCATCCTCGATGGCACCGTCACTCAACTGGGAACCCAAATTGCTGATCTTCAGGGTTTTGTATTCAGCAGGCTGCCTCTCAGCCCTACTTGTCCTTGAAGAAGCAGAAGAAAGACTCAAATTATTAGTAGTCCGGTTGGGAGGGTAAACATCATAGTCTCTGTTATTGGTCCTTTTGCCGCTAATGTTGCGAGCCCTCTTGGCATTGCCATGGTTTTTGTTGTTCCTGTTGATGCTGTTGTGGTTATTCCCCATTTTCCTCGGTTGTTGGTGATGGCCGCCTCGCCTTTCCTCACCGCGTTTTCCGCCAGTCTTAGGCGACACGTCTTTCTCCTTCATATTCCTTCACTACAGCAATTAGTAATCCAGGTTGTAAGGAAAGACAGAGGTCAGCCTTCTCTGAAAATTATAGTTTGATATAAAACCGGGCGGATTACACTATCTCCTCACTGCCGTTCCTTCACTGACGCTCCTTCATTTCCTTACCCCCTCACGGAGGGAATCGAAACAATCGACGCCTTTAATCAGCACTTTACCTCAGCCAATTCACCGATCGACCGACTAAGTTCCTTTTTTGACAGTTTTAAATCAATTATTTTTCCCGATTTTTTTCCTGCAGATTTTCAACGACACCGAAAACCTTCTCGAGCCATCGCCGCCATTTTGTACCAAATCCCGCCCCCAGTACACACGCTAATTGGCCAGAACCTTTGAGCCCCGCGCTGTGAGTGGCTGGGAACACTAGACTCCGCGCTGTGATTGGTCAGGATCACAGGGCCTCGCTCTGTCACTGGCCAGGTCTATGTCACTCAGTGAAGCTCCGACAGCGCCCTCGGCAATCTCTCATAAACACTTTTCTAAAGTTGAATGGACGGCCAGATATCCTGAATTTATTAATTAATCTAATGAATTTATTGAAGCTAAACTCAGCCTCGGCGCCACCTAAATAAAGCCTGGAGAAGTGTACATTCTTTTCAGCAGCACTTTACTGTGATTGGGCCCAGACAGTGTATTGCTTGGCTAAACGCCTGGCAAACTTTTAACGAAGGATTTCGCAGCGGAAACTGCAGAAAAGTCGCGGCTGATGGGCGATGGAAATTGGAATCACGAGTGAGTTCAGACCAGGAATTCCGTTCGAATTGTAACGTCCGCGTCTCTTGGCCCGCCCCTTTCTCCCGTTCCCATTGGAACCGACCCACAGCATCCTGCCCTCCCATTGGCTATTGCCCACATCCTTCAGACCATTAGGTCCGCCCATTAGCACCTTCACAGGACAAGGTAAGCCATTCAGCCCATCGTGTTTGTGCTGCTGGCCTTCTGAAATTCTGTCCAACACCAGTCCCATTCCCTTTCGTTTTCCCTGTCGACCTGCACATTGTTCATCTTCCAGTATTTATCCTTTGGAATGTTACTATTGAGCTGTTTTCAACCTCCTTTCACACAGCGCTGATGTAAGTTGCTATAAATATATCCTTGGCTGATGGGTTCTTATTCAGATATTATGAAACTCTTCAACATTTGTGACAGTTGCATAAAAACGTTCGCTTAAGTTTCTCTTCTATAAGGAGAACAATCACACCTTCCCCGAATATTTGCTGAGCCTTTTCGTTGGTAGTACCATTCTGATATATTTCCTTAGCCTCATGTATTGTAGTGAGTTGTCCAGAATCTGATACAAAACATTAGCTGAGGCCTAATAAAAGTTTTTTATAAATTTTTAGCAAACTTTCCTCGCTTTTGCACTGGCCTCTATTAGTAAGATCAATGGTTGCATTTTTAACAACTTTCTTAACTTGTTTTGATAACTTAAAAGCTTTAAGTACATATGTCCTTAAACTTCTCTGATCCTGCACCTCTTTACAATTGTCTCTGTTAATTTATATTCCCAATTTTTGTTCTCCCTTCCAAAATGCATCATGACAAACTTCCCTGTCACGTGTCTCAATGTTCATTTGGCTCCAGAGTTAAGTTCTGGATCAATATCAGAGTTCTATCTTGCCCTCTGCTGTGAATGTGTCTCCTGTTATTCAATACCACAGACCTTGGTGAAGATGTACTACAAAGCTTTCAGCAATCAGATCTGTGGAGTCCTACTTCATGTTAGTTTCGATGATGATGATGATGATTGTGTGGAACTTGTCTTACGTGGTTACACAGCTAAACTTGTGGCTGTCATATCCCTGTAATTAACCACGGTTAAATACTATTCACTAATCTCGAGGATATCTCCAGCTATCTATCTTCAGAGCAAGGATAGTCTTACAATGAAGGAGGGGATGGTTTTACAACGAAGGAATCCTCTATCAAGAATTAGTCTCCACACTTGCCGGGTGAGTACAACTCCAACAACACTCAAAAACTTGACATCATCCGGGACTAAGCAATCCCCTTGATTGGTACAACCTAGACAAGTATAAACTCCTTCCATCACCAATGTGTAATAGCAGCAGTGTGCACCATCTGAACTTGGAAAACAGTGCCAGGATTATACAACGTTGACCTAGACTTACAAAACGGAAATCATGCTTGACAAATCTACTAGTAGAGTTGATGTGCAAGAGCCAGTGGACATGGTTTATTTGGACTTTCAGATTACTTCTGGTAAGGTCCCACATAAGAGATTAGCATGTAAAATGAAAGCACAGGAGATTGGAGGTAGTGTATTGAAATGGATAGAAAAAACAGTGTAGGAATAAATGGGTCTTTTTCTGAATGGCAGGCAGTGAGTAGTGGGGTATGGCAGTGATCAATGCTAATGCATCAACCATTTACAATATGTATTAATGATTTAGATGAGGGAACTAAATGTAATCTCTTCAAATTTGCAGATGACACAAAGTTGGGTGGGAGGGTGAACTGTGATGAGGATGCAGAGATGTTTCAGAGTGATTTCGACAAGCTGAGTGAGTGTGTAAATGCACAGCAGATGAAGTATATTGTGAATAATGTGAGGGTATCTGCATTTATGACAAAAACAGGAAGACAGATTATTATCTAAATGGCAATGAATGTAGAGAGGGGAATATGCAGCAAGACCTGGTGTCCTCATACACCAGTCACTGAGTATAAGCATGCAGGTGCAGCATGCATTGAAGAATGTAAATGGTATGTTGTCAGCATAGCAAGAGGATTTGCTGCAATTATACAGGGCATTGCTGAGACCACAGCTGGAATATTGTATGTAATTTTGGTCTCCTTATCTGAGGAATAATGTTGTTGCTATAAAGGGAGTGCAGTGAAGGTTTACCAGACTGATACCTGGGATAACGGTACTGACATATGAAGAGAGGTCAAACCAGTTAAGGCTATGCATGCTGGATTCGGAAGAAGGAGGGAGGATCTCACAAAAAATTATAAAATTCGAACAAGACTAAATAGGGTTGATGTCAGAAGGATGTCCCCAATGGCTGGAGAAGCCAGCACGAGGGGCCGCAGTCTAAGGATAAAGGATAAACCATTTAGGACCGAGGTGAGGAGAAACTTCTTCACTCAGAGAATGGTGAGCCTGTGGAATTTGCTACTCCAGAAAGCAGTCAGGGCCAAAACATTGTATGATTTCAAGAAAGAGTTGAGTATAGTACTTGCAGCTAAAGTGATCAAAGGATATGAGGGAAAAGTGGGAACAAGATGCTGAGTTGGATGATCAGCCTTAATCTTAATGAGTGGTAGAGCAGGCTCAAAGGGCCCAATTGCCTTCTCCTGCTCCTCGTTTTTACGTTTCTATGTTATAAGGTGCACTACAGAAATTCAAAGCTCCTTCAACAGCACTTTCCAAATCTGCAACCTCAACATCTTGAAGGTGAAAGCAGTAGCTACATGGGAATACCATTCCTGCAAGTTCCAATCTGAGTCACTCACTAACCTGACACTTCATCTTCACCATGGATCCACAAGCCTGACCACCCTGGCCGACCCATTGTCTCAGCATGCTCCTGCCCCACTAAACTCATCTCTACCTACCTCAACACTGTCCTATCCTCCCCTAGTCCAGGAACTCCCCACATACGTTCGAGACACCACCCATGCCCTCCATCTCCTCCAAGACTTCCGTTTCCTCGGCCCCCAACGCCTCATCTTCACCATGGATATCCAATCCCTCTACACCTCCATCCACCATGACCAGGGCCTCCAAGCCTTCTGTTTCTTCCTCTCCTGACGTCCCCAACAATACCCTTCCACCAACACTCTCATTTGGCCGAACTGGTCCTCACCCTTAACAATTTCTCCTTCGAATCCTCCCACTTCCTCCAGACCAAAGGGGTAGCCATGGCCACACGTATGGGCCCCAGCTATGCCTGTCTCTTTGTTGGCTACGTAAAACAGTCCATCTTCCGTAGTTACACCGGCACCACACCCCACCTCTTCCTCTGCTACATTGATGACTGCATTGGCGCCACTGCGAGGAGGTTGAGCAATTCATCAACTTCACCAACACATTCCACCCTGACCTTAAATTTACCTGGACCATCTCTGACACCTCCCTCCCCTTCCTGGACCTCTCCATCTGCATTAATGATGACCGACTTGACACTGACATTTTTTACAAATCCACCGACTCCCACAGCTACCTGGATTACACCTCTTCCCACCCTACCTCCTGCAAAAATGCCATCCCGTATTCCCAATTCCTCCGCCTCCGCCGTATCTGCTCCCAGGAGGACCAGTTCCACCATAGAACACACCAGATGGCCTCCTTCTTTAGAGACCACAATTTCACTTCCCACGTGGTTAAAGATGCCCTCCAATGCATCTCATCCACATTCTGCACCTCCGCCCTCAGACCCCACTCCTCCAACCATAACAAGGACAGAACGCCCTGGTGCTCATCTTCCACCCTACCAACCATTGCATAAACCAAATGATCCGCCGACATTTCCGCCACCTCCAAATGGACCCCACCATCAGGGATATATTTCCCTCCCCATCTCTTTCTGCCTTCCGCAAAGACTGTTCCCTCCGTGACTACCTGGTCAGGTCCACGCCCCTCTACAACCCACCCTCCTGTCCTGGCACCTTCCCCTGCCACCACAGGAATTGCAAAACCTGCACCCACACCTCCTCCCTCACCTCCATCCAAGGCCCTGAAGGAGCCTTCCACAGCCATCAAAGTTTTACCTCTCTTCTTTTAGACCCTGAAACCCCAACCGCCCCAATTCCCCCACAGGGTAAATCAACGCCCAAATTTATTCATGCTTCTTTTTAAATTGCAAGATTCTGATCCTTTCAAACATTTTGTAAATAGAATCAAAGAACATTACAGTTTTGATGTAGGCCATTCAGTCCATTAAGTCTATGCTAACTCTCTATAACAACTATTGATTTATCCTTTTCTGTGTTCCTGTGTCATTTCTCTGAACATTTGCACTTTTTATATTTACTGGTATTTCTCTTTTTCAATAACGTTTTGGGCCAGGACTGTCTTGATCCTTTCAGGGGATGTGGGGTTCACAGACATGGCTGACATTTGTTGCCCATCCTTAAGAGCCCTTGAAATTAATGGTTTTCAGAGAGCCAGATTGTTGTAGGTCTGGAGTGACAAGTATGTCAGACTCAATAACAATCACAGATTTCTTCCCTTAAAGTACTGCAGTGAGCCTGATGAGTTTTTGCAACAATTAATCATAGTTACATTGTATTATCACTGAGACCAACTTTTGATTGGTTAGTAGAATTTAAATTCTATCTGCTGCCTGGTGGGATGGTATATCTGGTTGCCATGAATGAGTTGGACCGAAGGGTCTGTTTCCGTGCTGTACATCTCTATGACTCTATGTCTTGCTGCAATTGTACAGAGCCTTGATGTGACCTCATTGAAACTTTCAAAATTCTTTCAGAGTGTGGCAGGATGGATGCATGCAGATTGGATGTCCGTAAGATAGGCAAGCAAAATTAGGCCATTCGGTCCATCAACTCTACTCTATCATTAGAAATGGCAGATATGTTTCTCAGCCCCATCCTCCTGCCTTCTCCCTGCAACATTTGATCTTCTTACTAATTATTACAACATTTATAGAGTCATAGAAATGTACAGCATGGAACAGACCCTTCGGTCCAACTCGTCCATGCTGACCAGATATCCCAACCCAATCTAGTCCCACCTGCCAGCACCTGGCCTATATCCCTCCAAACCCTCCCTAATCATGTACCCATCCAAATGCCTTTTAAATGTTGCAATTGCCACCACTTCCTCTGGCAGCTCATTCCATACAAGTACCACTCTCTGTGTGGAAAAGGTTGCCCCTTAGGTCTCTTTTATATCTTTCCCCTCTCACCCCAAACCCCTCACCTCACTCTCACCCTTTAGTTCTGGACTCCACCACTCCAAGGAAAATACTTTGTCTATTTATCCTATCCATGCCCCTCATGATTTTATAAACCTCTTAAGGTCACCCCTCAGCCTCTGACGCTCCAGGGAAACAGTCCTAAGCTATTCAACCTCTCCCGACAGCTCAAACCCTCCAACCCTGGATTGGCAACCGACGGCATTTATTGCAGGTATTATCCTCAGTAAGCAATAAACTCTCCCTAAACTCTTACATCCAACAAGAAGAGCATATCACTCTTCTAAAGGCCATTTTTGCTTCTTTCAAACTACAGATCCAGAAAATTGCACTGTCTTATTCCTCTACAAAATACTGCTCCAAGTTAAATTAATACTTATGGCTTATATTTTAAGTTTAATCACAAGACATATCTCAATAAAATATATAATCAAGAAAGAACTCACTTACTACTGCAGACTTACTGTAAGGCCACGCTTAAAATATCCACTTTCGAATTAGAAAGCCTACAGTATGGAAACAGGCCTTTCAGCCCAACAAGTCCACACTGACCCTCTGAAAAGCAACCCACCTTATATTTAACCTTGACTAATGCACCTAACACAATGGGCAATTTAGCATGGCCAATTCACCTGACCTGTGCATCTTTGGATTGTGGGAGGAAACCAGAGCGCCTGGAGGAAACCCACACAGACACGGGGAGAATGTGCAAACTCCACACAGTCAGTCGCCCGAGGCAGGAATTGAGTCCAGGTCCCTGGTGCTGTGAGGCAGCATTGCTAACCACTGAGCCAATGTGCCACCCACAGTGCACCATCCTTCAAGCTGGAAATACTTATCTGTTTCTAGAACATAGAAAAGTACAACACAGAACAGGTCATTTGGCCCACGATGTTGTGCCAAGGATTATTCCTAATCTAAAATAATCTAACCTACCCTCCCCTCAATTCACTGCTGTCCATGTGCATATCTAACAGTCGCTTAAATGTCCCTAATGATTCTGCTTCCACCACCACCGCTGGCAACACATTCCATACAGTCACAACTCTCTGTTTCTGTGCTGTGACCTCTCCCAAACAGGTTCCTCCAAGATCAGTTGTGAATTTTACTGGTTGTTAATTTTCCCAGATGCACTCCGATGTCCAGCGATACATGAATCCAGAACAACAAAGGCAGTAACTGTGCAAGTTCACTGCTCTGTCAGTTAGCAATGTGGGTTTTTTTCTTTCTTTCTCCCTCTCCTTCACTGACCTCACCATGTGCTTCCTTTGTCTGTTCCTCTCCCTTTTAAAAGTGCTGTTGCTTTGACTTGTTTTTTTTCTCCAAAGTTCCAAAACAATGCAACAGCATGTAAAACAGTAATTGCTGCTCCTGGAGTTCGAGGAAAGCCTCTCCAACACCTAAAATACCTCAAAAACGGAGCAGCTGTTACAGCCAGAAAGTTTTCCTGTCCTCCATCTTGGATTACCCAGAATCCTCACCTTAAAAGGTATCTGGATGGATATATGAAATGGAAAGATTTAGAGGGATGTGGGCCAAGCTCTGGCAAATGTGACTAGATTAATTTAGGATATTCGGTCTACATGGATGAGTTGAACTGAAGGGTCTGTTTCTGTGCTGTACATGTCTATGACTCTATGACTGTCTGTAACCTGTCTTAAATAGATTCAATGACTTGGCCTACTGAGGTAATAAGGTCCACAGATTCACCACTCTCTGGCTGAAGAATTTTCTCCTCATCTCAGTTCTAAAGAGTTGTCCTTTTACTCTGAGACTGTACCCTCTTGCCTAGTCTCTTCTATTGATGGAACCATCTTCTCCATATCCATTCTCTCCAGGCCTCCCAGTATTCTGTAAATTTCAATGAGATCCCTCTCATCCTTCTAAACTCCATTGAGTACAGAACCAGAGTTGTCAACCAATCCTCTCAGGACAAACCCTTCGTTCCCAACATCATTCTTGCTAACCTCCTCTGGACCCCTTCTAACATCAGCATATCCTTCCTTAGATACAGGGTGCAAAATTGCATACAATATTTCAAATGCAGTCTGACCAGAGCCTTATACATCCTACCTAGTCTTGTATTCTAGTCATCTAGAAGTGAATGCTAACACTGGCATTTGCCTTCCTAACTGTCAACTGACCCGCCTGTTAACCTTAAGAGAATCCTGAACTGGGACCTTTAAGTCCCTTTGTGTTTCAGGTCTGAATTCTTTAGCCATTCATAAAATATGTACACCTCTATTCTTCCTACCAAAGTACATAACCTCAGACTTTCTTAGATTGTATTCCATCTACCACTTCTTTGTCCATTCTCCCAGGGTGAAGTTGTTCTAGCCTTTGCAAGTCTTTCTTCAGCCTCCCTACATTCTCAACACTATCTGTCCCTCCACCTATCTTTGTGTCTTCTGCAAACTTAGCAACAGTATCTCCGTTCCTTTGTCCAGATCATTAATGTAAAATGTGAATTGTTGTGATTCCAATGCTGCTGCTTGTAGAAAACCACTTATTATCGGTTGCTATCCATATGTCACAAAGCTAGTCCTTTATTTTTTCTAAAAGCTGTTCCTTGGCTCCAGGAGCCTCTGGCCTTGACTTTTTTCAGAGGGGTAATAAACCAGGATGGGCTCCGATCAGACTGGTTTGGTATAGAGATGAGAAAGATTTTGAGAGGCCTTTTGTTTATATGTAAACAGATGAGACTTCAGGCCAAAGTGGTCATGTTTTAGAAGTGACCTGTAAAATGAAAGGGGAGCGGTCAGCTCTCTAGCTGAGCAATTTAGTTCAGTCCAGAATTGGTTGGGAGTTCAACAGTGAGCTGTGTGGAAACTCTCTCTTCTCTCCCTTCTAACTTCGGCCTGTAAGCTTCTGATCCTTTTTTCTTCTGTGTTTAAAGGGAGTTTGCTTATTGGGACTGTTGTGTATATTCGGAATTGCATACGTAAATCTAGTTTGGATAGACTGAGTTCTGTAGGGGCTCTTTATTCTGTTCTTCGTGTTTCATTGTGTAATTTTGTCTGTTTTAAACCTGGTAGTCAACCTCACTTACTTAATCTGGGTAATTTTCACTGTACACTTACCGAAACAAATTGCAAAGTTTTGGTCTGGACTGCCTGCTTAAGAATGTTTTGAGTGGTCTGGCTGAGTCCCTAACAGATTGGAGGCTCTTTGCACGATTTTAAGCAGTGAGTGATGGGTGCTAGTGTCTTTATTTCGGGTGTTGGTTTGGTTGGGTAGACAAAGCTAGGGATAGGAATGGCTCTTTCAGTCACCAAAAGTTTTCTGGAAGTGGATGCGGTGACTTTGGAAGGTTTGCAAAAGCTGAATAAGACCAAGTTGCAAGAATTAGCAGAGAAGCTGGGATTGGATCTGCCTGCTTCTGTGAGGAAAGGAGAGATAATCACAGCAGTAGCTCAGCATTTAAACTTGCTGGAGAAACCATTGGAATCTATAGAGATGGAGAATTCGATTGCAAAAGAAGCAGCTTGAGCTAGAGGCGAGAGATAAGGAGAGGGCAGCAGAAATTAAGCCGTTGAGTTATGATTAAAATCAGAAGAGAGGGAAAAAGAGAGATCAGCAGAACAGCGAGAAAAAGAGAGAGCAGCAGAAGAGAGGGAAAAAGACAGAGCAGAGAAAGAAAAAGAGAAAGCTTTTGAACTTCAAAAACTGACACTTAAAAAGGAAAGTCAGCTTAAAAGGCTGAAGGTAATGAGGAAGTAGTGTGAACGCATGTGGAAGAGCAGAGAGTTAAAACAGCGAGGTTAGCAGCTGAAGTGGCTGATGATTATGAGCTGGTCCATAAAGCTTGGTTTGGTTTCCAGAATCAATTTCAGTCCACGAGGGATAGAAATTGGGGCAAAGAGAAATCTTCACGTGGAAAGGGAAAGGTACATCTCAGTGAAGATCATAAGGATAACTTACCACAGGGTAAAAAAGAAACCCTTGAGGGGGACAAAGAAGTTAAAAAGCTCCGATGTTTTATTGTAATAAAGTGGGCCACACCAAATCACAGTGTTGTTAGGTTAGGAGAAAGCCAGATGTAGGAAAACCAGACACGCCTGGACTAGTAACAAAAAGCACAAGGGAAGTTAGACAACTGCCTCAGAGTGTACAAGATGTTCAGAGGTTGATTAAGGAGGACATGCCAGATCTGCTTAAAAAATATACGTGCAAGGGTGAAGTTAATTCACATAGGTCAGGAATAGTAGGTAAGGAGGTTACAATATTAAGGGACACAAGATCCTCTCAGTCAGTAATGCTGAAGGATGAGCAGTTATGCATTCCTGAGGGACTATTGCCAGAAAATCATGGTGAGACAAAAAGTGTTCATTTGTGAGGCGAGCGAGTCCAAAGAAGAGTGGAGAATTTGTGGTAGAAGTACGGGACAAACTCTCAGCTCCAGGAATACAATTTGTTCTTGCAAATGATACAGCTTATTCACCTGTAGGCGTGCTGCCTACTCTACTTGAAAAGACATGGAGAATGTTTATCCAGGAATTTTCCCTGATTGTGTGATCACAAGATCACGAGGCACAGATAAGAAAACTGACACAACTTTATCAGAAACTTCCTTTGATCAGATAAATGGAACAGAGAAAGAGCAAATAGGAAAACATGTAAATATCTTTAGTTCTGCTACACTTACTGAATTACAGCAGAAAGATGAGAAGTTAAAATAGTTATATCAAAAGGCATTTACAGAGATGGAGAGTGAATGCATCCCTGTGTGTTATTAGTTAACAAATTATGTTTTAATGAGGAAATGGAGACCAACACACATTCAAGCAGATAAGAAATGGGTGGAGATTCATCAAAATGTTTTGTCAGTAGGGTATAGAAAGGAGGTGCTGTGAGTGGTGCATGAGCTACCTCTTGGAGGTCATTTGGGGTGAGGAAAACACAGGCTAAAATACAAAGACATTTTTACTGACCTGGACTACACAAAGATGTAGTTTTGCCAGATGTGTCATACATGTCACCTAATCGGAAAACCACAGGCAGTAATAAAACCTGCACCTTTAATCCCTATTCCAGCATTTGAGGAAACTTTCACAAGTCTTGATTGATTGCATAGGTACCCTACCTCAAACAAAATGTGGAAATGAGTATTTATTAACAATAATGGATGTGTCGACTAGATTTCCAAACGTAATCCCATTACACATATCACAGCAAAAAGGGTTGTAGAAGAATTACTTTTTTTTTTACTATATACGGACTGCCAATAGAGGTCCAGTCAGATCAAGGATCAAATTTCACATCCAAACTATTCAAGGAGGTTATGGATGACTTGGGAATAAAGCAATTCAAATCTACTGTGTACCACCCAGAATCACAGGGAGCACTAGAGAGATTAATCTAATCTAATCTAATTAAGAGGCAATTCCAAGCATGGCATCAAACACCAAAGACCATGTTGAGGGCTTATGGTCAGGATTATCCCAATGAGTGGGATAAGGGAGTGCTAACTGTACTTTTTGTGATCAGAGATGCACCGAGTGAATCAACCAAATTCAGTCCATTTGAATTAATTTTTGGGCATGAAGTAAGAGGACCATTAACTTTGATTAAGGAGAAATTAATAAGTCAGAATTCAGACACTTCCCATTTGAACCATGTGTCAAATTTAAATAGAGCTGGAGATTTGGCTAGACAGCATTTAGAAATATCACAACGTACAATGAAACAGAAAGTGGATAAGAAATCACAAATTCGCAATTTTGCAACTGGGGATAAGGTGTTGGTGTTACTTCCAGTAACAGATGAGCCTTTAAAAGCAAGGTTTAGTGGGCCGTATCAAATTGAGAAGAAATTGAGTGAGGTGAACTACTCAATAAGGATTCCAGACAGGAAGAAATCTCACAGAGTGTGTCATGTGAATATGCTCAAAAGGTATTTTGATAGGGAAGGAAAGCAAGAGCAGAAAGTGTTAGTGATTACAGCACAGAAGGAAGAACCAAGCTTAGAGGATTCTGAATTGGACATTCCTCAAATCAAATTGGACAATGAGGAAGTTGTCAAAATTTGGGATAAATTATTGAGTTACCTTCTACGACAAAATCAAAATGACCTGGAAGAGTTATTGCTCTCACATGGGGAGATAATCGGAAATAAATTGGGAAGTACGAACCTAATTGTGCAGGATGTAGATGTAGGAGATGCTGTTCCGATTGTAACATCCTTATAGGCGTAACACTCTAAAGTTGGCACAGGTTCAGAGGAGATAGAGCACACGCTCCAAGATGGCATATTCAAAGTGAGTTACAGTGACTGGAGCTCACCCATAGTCATGGTGCCAAAGCCAGATGGTACCTAACAGTTATGTGTGGACTATTGCAAAGTCAACGCCATTACAAAGACTGATGCATATCCAATTCTACAGTTGGAGAACTGTGTTGAAAAAGTAGAACAAGCAACTTCTATTTCTAAGTTGGATTTGCTCAGAGGCTACTGGCAAGTCCCTCTGTCAGAGAGAGCAAAGCCAATTTCAGCTTTCGTAATGCCAAATGGACTATATTAGTTCTGATGAAGGTTTTTGCCCAAAACATCGATTTTCCTGCTTCGCAGATGCTGCTTGAACTGCTGTGCTTTTCCAGCACCACTCTAATCTTGACTGTATTATCTGTTCAAAGTCATGCCATTTGGTATGAAAAACGCTCCGGCCACATTGCAGACACTGACTAATTAGGTCATTGCCAGATTACCCAACTGTGTGTTATATATTGATGACCTGGTGATTTTTAGTCACTCATGGAAGGAACATTTACAGCATTTATTGGACTTGTTCAATTGATTTCGGAAGGCAGGCTTGATGGTAAACTGAGCTAAAAGTGTATTTGCCAAAGCCCAAGTCACCCTCCTAGGCCATCTTATTGGACATGGACAAATGGCTTTACGAGATGCAAAAACAAAAGTAATTGGGGAATTTTTCACACAGTCCTCGAAAAAAGCAGTATACGTTTCCTGGGATTGAGTGGATTTTACTGTAAGTTTGTGACAAACTTTAGCAGTGTGGCTGCTCCACTTACTGAATTGTTAAAAAAGAGCAAGAAGTTTCAGTGAACAGCAGATTGTCAAAAGACATGTGACAACCTAAAAACTGTGCTAACCACTGCCCCAGTATTAGCCACATTGGATTACAATGAAGCCTTTCAAGGTGGCTATCAATGCCAGTGATGTGGGTGTCAGTGTGGTGCTCCTGCAGGAGGATGACGAGGGAATAGAAAGACCCATTGAGTATTTTTCCAGGAAGTTGAATGTTCATCAACACAAATATTCAACGGTGGAGAAAGAGACTTTAAGCTTGGTGTTGGCAATACAACATTTCAGTGTTTATATTACCAGCAATGCATCTGAGATAATCGTACACACTGATCACAGCCCATTGACATTTGTGGGGAAATTTAAGGACAAAAATGCCAGGCTGTTTAGATGGAGCTTGTTGTTGCAGCCGTTCAAGTTGACAATTGTGCACATGGCAGGTCATGAAAACATGATTGCCGACGCGTTATCAAGATTCGAATGAGATACGGAGGCATTCGGTGGTGGGTATACTGCGGTTTGAATTTGCATGTGGTTGTGCATGCTTGCATGTTTATAGTTGTATCGTGTATATGTGCATTTAGACTACTAACCGGGTTTTTGAAGGGTTAAAAATGAAGCCATCTTTTGGTATTGATGGTTCATTTTTTTAACGGGGGAGGTGTGACAAAGCTAGTCCTTTTTATCTAAAAGCTGTTCCTTGGCTCCAGGAGACTCTGTCTTGATTTTTTTCAGGTGGGTAATAAACTAGGCCAGGTTCCGATCAGACTGGTTTGGTTTAGAGATGAAAAAGATTTTGAGAGGCCTTTTGTTTATATGTAAACAGATGAGACTTCAGGCCAAAGTGATCATGTTTTAGATGTGACCTATATCTAAAGAGGGGAGTGGTCAGCTCTCTAGCTGAGCAATTTAATTCAGTCCAGAACTGGTTGGGAGTTCAACAGTGAGCTGTGTGGAAATTCTCTCTTCTCTTCTCTCCCTTCTAACTTCAACCTGTAAGCATTGGATGTGTTTAAAGGGAGGTTGTTTATTGGGACTATTGTGTATATCCAGAACAGCATACTTAAGTCTAGTTTTAATAGACTGAGTTCTGTAGGGGTTCTTTATTCTGTACTTGGTGTTTCTTGGTGTGTAATTTTGTGAATACATTTTTTTGTCTGTTTTAAACCTGGTAGTCAACCTCGCTAACTTAATCTGGGTAATTTTAATTCTACAGTTAACGAATAAAATTGCAAAGTTATGGTCTGAACTGCCTGCTTAAGAATGTTTTAGTGGTCTGGTCTAATCCATAACACTGAAAACGATCCCTTTATCCTCACTCTCTGCCATATTTTCTGATGGCAAGTGACTAGAATCTGGGGAAACAGTCTCAGGATAAGGGACAAGTCATTTAAGATTGAGACGAAGAGGAAATTCTTCACTCAATTGAGTGGTGAATCTTTGGAATTCTCTCCCAAAGAGGCTGTGAAAGTTCAATCATTGAACAAGTTCAAGATAGAAATCAACAGGCTTCTGAAGACTAATGACACCAAGGGATACAGTGATAGCACAGGAAAGTGGCATTCAGGAGATGTTAAGCCACAATCCAGGATGGTGGGGCAAGATCTCCCTGTTCCTGCTCCTATATACCTTTCCTGTCCTAAACTTGTCAGCTGTGTCCTTTCTCACTTGTCAATCAGTCAGTTTATCAATCAACCTGTCAGTCTCTGCTATGTACTCCGCCTGACTCTTGGAAAGCTAGTGAAATGTATCAGATATTTTCCCACTGTTAATCACAAGATACTCACACTTCTATGTTCTCCCTCTGAAACTCTTCCCTGCATCCCTTCGAATCGTTCCCAAAGTTATCAGGAATGTTGATTCCTACAGACCTTTGGCATAGCTCCACTCAAACTACTTTTCACTAATAACACTTAATCCAGTTTCCCTGAACCCTTAGAATTATCTCAGCATTCAAGATAATTGGACTATTGCATTGCTGGGTCACAGATTTCATCTTATCCATAAATAATAAATTTATTAGAGGACATTTCGATTGTGAGACTTAAATATCAAGCCATATTGATTCTGAATTAACCCGTACCCAGTCACCAATATATGTTAACAAAGCACTTAATTGATATTTCTTCAAATCCGGAAAATCCACCCCTCCCTCAGCTTGCGAAAGCTGTAATTTAGTTAATTTAATTCTCTTGAATACGGTGAAAGCCTGGAGGATGATGAAGCAAGATCAGGGCAATTGGTTTAAGACTTTGCCATTTATCCCGTTGGTAGGAGCCCAAGGATTTAAACCTGGGGCAATGGACTCTGGCTTTAAGACATGGAAGAACAAAGGAATTCTGTGTTTGGGAGATTTGTTCGAGGGAGACGTCCTGATGTCATTCAGGTAAAAACAATGACTGCAGATGCTGAAAACCAGAGTCTAGATTAGAATGGTGGTGGAAAAGCACAGCAGTTCAGGCAGCATCCGAGGAGCAGTAAAATCGACGTTTCGGGCAAAAGCCCTTCATCAGGAATACTTTATGAATTCTCCTGAGGATATAGTACAGAAGGGGTCCTTTCCAATTCTGAGAGAGTGTGGCCCTCAGCTGAGGCAGGGCTGACTGTAGAGAGGTTAGGTGCCGGCGCATTGCTGCAAGCGTGGAGCGGAGGATCCTGAAGGAGAACCGTTGCTGGTGTTCTTGAATCTGTTGTCTGTACTGTTTGTCCTGTTCAGTTCTGAACTCTGCTGGTTTAAAGGTGGTCCAGAGTCCGTGTGGGATGAGTTGGTTACGGAGGCAGGCACTGAGGAAGCAAATGTGACTGTAGTAGCGAGTTTGTTTCAGGACATGGTTGAAGAGCTTCAGGGCAGAGGAAATGAGTTGCAGTGGGAGAGGGACTCCGAGATTCTTGTAGAGAGAGGAGGAAAACTTCTTCAAGGCAGGAATCCTTGCAAGAGGATTCGCGGTAGGGCTAAAATCAACTAGGTAAAAACAATGACTGCAGATGCTGGAAACCAGAGTCTAGATTAGAGTGGGGCTGGAAAAGCACAGCAGTTCAGGCAGCATCCGAGGAGCAGGAAAATCGACGTTTCGGGCAAAAGCCCTTCATCAGGAATACAGTCAGTTAAGCCGGAAATATGGATTATCCAAGAAGGACCTTTTACGATAGTTCCAGATAAAGGACTATATACAGAGGAAGACCATACTCCTGGCCCAATGTTATAAATCAGATGTGGAGAAAAGGGTACTTCAGTGTACGGTACTCTTTCACTTAATAATTTATATCATTTACAGAAAGGCCGTGCTCTGGGGGATATTGGAAGGACTCTGTAAGACATGGAACCGAGAATTAGGACAGGACGTTTCACCAGAGAAATGGGAAGATATCTGGGGGAGTGTAAGGAAAGTTTCAGTATGTAACAGAGCACAGGTTATGCAATTGAAGGAAGATCTTACACAGGGCTCATATGGCACCAGCTAAGTTTAAGAGAGCAGTGTCACCAGACTGTCCCAAATGTAAAATTAATATCGGCACTCTCACACATTGTTATTGGTCATGGTGCAAGATCCAAAGATAATGGAGTACTATGGTAAGGGAGTTAAAGGACATTCTGGGGACTGAAATTAACATGGATTCAGTAATTCTTCTTTTGGGACTGCCAAACCTGCCCTCTCTGGGGAACATGGGAAGAGACTGTGTAATATCCTTGCCCATTGTGCAAGGAAGAGCATTTTTCTAAACTGGACGTCACAAAAACCATCAGGTCTTAAGGGGTGGCGTAAGCTGGTGATGGAGCATCTCCCCCAAGACTACCTCACAAATATGGTGCACCACAAAACAGAAAGTTTTATACGACATGGCAGCCCTTTTTAAATTGTATTGACGCTGACTTGTCGGCAATATTAGTCAGGGCTGTGGTATAGCCGTGAGAACTTTTATGGACGCCCATGATGCCCTGGGAGGAGGAGACTGGAAGGAAAAGAATATGGGTACTGTAGGGGGTACTCCCAGGGATGGGAGCCTCAGTGGAGGTGTGATGAGTAAGACAGAATAAAGTATAAGACATTATATAATTTAAGTAGCTTGAGTGTAGTTTAAGCTAGTATTTATTCAGTATGTTTGTAGTTTAGTTTTAGTTAAGTAGATAGGTTTGTTTTGGTAGAATAGTGGGTTGTTTAGTAACAATGGTGCTTTGTTATGGCCTTGTTCTTTGTACTGTTTTTTTCTGTTCTGATGGTGCTTTTTTTTCTTTATATATAAATGGTTTGTAAAAGATTTTAAAAAGCTTTTCAATAAAAATATTTATTAAAAAATAATTATCTCAGTAAGTATTCAGCCTCAACAATAACTTCATTCAAATTGAGAAAGACCTTGTCTCTCCACAAGGTCATGATGTGGAAGTGCCAGTATTGTACTGGGTTGATCGAAATTAAAAACCACACAGGTTTAGTCCAACTGGTTTACTTGGAAGTACAAGAAGGAGTAGTGCTCCGAAAGCTTGTACTGCCAAATAAACCTGTTGCAGTATAACCTGGTGTTGTTTGATTTTTTTTCTCCACAAGGTGGCAGTGAATACCCATGCATAGCTTGGGCTGGAGCAGTGATCTTGGATTTGGCCATGATTATGATCCAGCATCAAGAACTCCATTCATTCTACTATGAGAGGCAAAGCCGTCTGAAATTTCACTGTCTTCCTGCCCCAGCATGAACTTATTTTCACCTAGAAGTCAATCATTTGGAAATTTCTGTCCAAGGGTACCTGTGCTGATTTTGTTGTCAGTTTTGTAACTACTGAATAATGATGTGAAAAGTGTGTAGTATATATCTGAATAGCCATAGGTGATTGTGGAACCAGAAACTTGTAAAATAGGTTGTATCTCAGTTCTATCTAAAAGAGAAATTGAATGTAGGGTCAGAAAGTCAATCATTTTAACCATCCACAGCCAACATTAATAGAGCCCCAGTTGAACAAGTGTGCCAATGTTTATTTATTGATTTATAAATAATATTTATTTCAGATTGAAGTGTTAATATTGCATTCTCCTCCCTTTCCCATTGCTTCTTTCTCTTGCTAATATTGTCCTTGAGTAATATATTTCCTGCTCTCCCTGTTTCCCTGTCCTCACTAAAAACCTCTTGGGCTGGGAAGTTTAGCTTCTGTCCACATACTGTGTCTCTGTTTGGGTTTCTGTGCTGTTTTTTTTAAGTGTCAGCTTGGTTTAAATTGGGATTACTCTTGCTTTTGAGTCAGAAATCATAGGTCGAAGATATCCACTTCACTGCCACCAATCCATATTTCCCCAGGCTAAGCCTAGGCTTATCTAATCATGATGAAATGTGCTATCGGTACGCAGTTGGTTTTCAGACAAGAGGTAGGTACACTGGGATTTCTCAGTGATCAGTAATTGGACCACTGGTCTTTTACTGTACATTAATTATCTTAATTTGGGCACTATGTTCAATTGAAAGTTTGCAGATGATGTATAATTCAGAAAAGAATAGTAGCTGACTTCAAGACGACAAAAACAAACAGGTGAAAGAGATAGACATGTGACGGATGAAAATTAACATGAAGAGAAGCACAAATTAAGTGATATATTTTGGCAGGAAGAATGAGGAAAAGCAAAATGAATAAATTTAGCTTGGAACAGAAAGATCTGGGGATTGAAAAGTAGCAGAACAAATTGAGAAAGCTGTCACGAAAGTTTACAGTATACTTTCACTTATTCATAGAGGCTATTATCCTGAATTTCCATAAACCACTAGTTAGGCCTCAGCTGAGGAAATGAAGGAAGAGAAGAGTGTGAAATTATGGTACATTTTTACGGTAAGTTTATATTTATTTTAAAGGTAACAAATAGTTTTCAGAGTTACAGGATGGCAGGTCAGCTTGGCCAGGTAAGTGTATGTGCTGTGGTTTGCATGAAGTCTTACATCTTATTGGGGATAGTCAGCATGGCTTTGTGAATGGGAAATCATGTCTCACTAACTTAATTGAGTTTTTTGAAAAAGTATCAAGGATGCTTGGTGAGGGCAGAGCAGTGTGCATGATCTATATTGACTTCAGTAAGATGTTCGACAAGGTTCCTCCTGGCAGACTGGTTAGTAACATTAGATCTCATGGAATACAGGGAGAACTGGAACTGAATACAGAACTGGCTTGAAGGTAGAAGATAGGGGCTGGTGGTGGAGGGTTGCTTTTCAGATTGGAAGCCTATGACTAGAAGTGTGCCACAAGGATCAGTGCTGGGTCCATTGCTTTTCATCAGTTATTAAATGAGTCAGATGTGAACATAGGAGCTAACTTAGTAAGTTTGCAGGTGATACCAAAATTGGAAGTGTAGTGGACAGAGAAGAAAGTTACCTTAAAGTACAACAGGATCTTGATCAGATGGGGCAATGGTCAGAAGACTAACGGATAGAGTTTAATTTAGATAAATGTGAGGTGCTGCTTTTTGGAAAGGCAAATCAGGGCAGGACGTTTACACTTAAAGGTAAAGTCCTGGGGAATGTTGCTGAACAAAGAGATCTTAGAGTGCAGGTTCATAGTTCCTTGAATGTGGCGTCACAGGTAGATAGGATAGTAAAGAAGGTGTTTGGTGTATGCTTTTCTTTATTGGTCAGTGCATTAAGTATGGGAGCTGGGAGGTCATTTTGCGGCTGACAGGACATTGATTAGGCCACTGTTGAAATACTGCATGCAATTCTGGCCTCACTGCAATAGGAATGATGTTGTGAAACTTGAAAGGGTTCAGAAAAGATGCACAAGAATGTTGTGAAGTTTAGAGGATTTTAGCTATTGGGAAACGCTGAATAGGCTGGAGCTATATTCCCTGGAGTGTCAGAGGCTGATAGAATAAAGGTTTATAAAATCATCAGGGACATGGATAGGGTAAATAGACAAGGTCTTTTCCCTGGGGTGGGGAAATCCAGAACTAGAGGGAGTGGGTTTAGGGTGAGAGGGGAAAGATATAAAAGGGACCTAAGGGCAACTTTTTCACACAGAGGGTGGTGCGTATATGGAATGAGCTGCCAGAGGGACTGGTGGAAGCGGGTACAATGACAACATTTAAAAGTCATCTGGATGGGTATATGAATAGGATGGAGTTAGAAGGATATGGGCCAAGTGCTGGCAAATGGGACTAGATTTATCTAGTCAGTATGGACGAGTTGGACCAATGGATATGTTTCCGTGCTGTGTATCTCTGATTCTAGCCAGTCTACCATGCAGAACCTTGTCAAACATTTTGCTGAAGTCCATATTGACAACATTGACCGCTGTGCCTTCATTAATTTTCTTTGTCATGTCTTCAAAACAACTTAATCAAGTTAGTTAGACACGACTTCCCATGTACAAAGCCATTCTGACTATACCAAATCAATCCTTGCCTTTCCAAAATCCCCTCCAACAACTTAGTCACAATTACACAAGGCTCACAGGTCTCCAATTCCTTACCATTTCTCAAATACTGATCTTAAATAATCTGGTCAGATTGCAATTAGATGATTTTATGCAGCAATTCATATCTCATTTGACCATAACCATTGCTTCTCTACCATTGCTAGAACAAACAGAGTTGTTATCTCTGGTTTGTTGCCTGTGTCATGTGCTAGTGAAGCAAGAAACAAGGGGAGAGTGGAGCTGAACATTTGGCTGCAGGGATGGTGCAGGAGAGAGGGTTTTGGATTCTTGGATATTTGGAACTCTTTCTAGGGAAGCTAGGGCCTCTACAAACAGGTTGGTCTTCACCTGAACCAGAGGAGTGCCAACATCCGTGGGGGGTGGAATTTGCTAATGTTCTTCAGTGAGTGTTTAAACTAATGCAGCAGGGGAATGGGAACCTGAATTGTAGTTCCAGTGTACAGGAGGTTGATGGTAGTGAGGTCAGGGATAGGTTTACAAGATCGCGAGAGGGCATCGGCGGTCAGGATGTTGGTTTGAAATGTGTGTACTCCAATGCCAGAAGCATCCAGAATAAGATGGGTAAATTTGTAGCATGGGTTGGTACCTGAGATTTTGATGTTGTGGTCATTTCAGAGATATGGCTGGAGGTGAGTCAGGAATAGTTGTTGCAGATTCCGGGATTTAGATGTTTCAATAAGAACAGAGAAGCTGCTAAGGGGTGTG